>NC_048600.1:35148230-35448230 GCF_003668045.3 Cricetulus griseus | reverse complement strand
GAAAATGTTTTCTGAACACTTGGAATCTATGTAAAAGTAGACTCCAGCCTGGATTCCCAAGTCTTTACCAAAATGGTCTTTTTTAAACTATTATTTTAAAACATTTTTAATTAAAATTACTTAGAACGGGTATAGAATTGAAGAAGGGGAGATTTTTTTTCCCATTTTAGGAGGTTAGAAATAAAGAACAGTACAGAGGACCACAAATGCTCATACTTTTGTCTAGAGTCTCAAGGTTGTCACTTTTTTTTTTTTACAGACCTTAAAACTTAGTTTCATATTTTTTAAAGATTTATTTATTATATATACAGTGTTCTGTCTGCATGTATCCCTGCAGGGCAGAAGAGGGCACCAGATGTCATTACAGATGGTTGTGAGTGGTCATGTGGTTGCTGGGAATTGAACTCAGGACCTCTGGAAGAACAGTCAGTGCTCTTAACTGCTGAGCCATCTCTCCAGCCCCTTTGTTTCATATTTTAAGATCAGAAATAAAACAATCCCAATACTATGTTGCTTTTTAATCCCCAACCAAGTTTAAACTCAGAGTGTAGAGGAGGCTGACCATTCTGTCTTCTTGCCCTGCCTCTCAATTGCTGGGATTACAGGCCTATACCACCTCCTAGTCAAGCAGTACTAGGTAATCACTCCACCCACTAAACTTCGTACATCCTCACAACTGTTTACATTGTTCTTCCAGCTTCCCACCATCCCCCTCCATGGATCTAAATTGCATCTCTGCCTGCTGAAAGGTTTTCATGAACTATTAATACCTCATACCCCCCATCTAGCCCACTGGCAACTGACTTTCTGCTTATTACCTGTACAAACTTGACTATTCTAAGGAACCTCATAAAAGTGAGGTTGAACAGTACCTGCCCTTAAGAGACTGGCTTGTTTTTTCTTTTCTTTCTTTCTTTACTTTTTTTTTTTTTTTTTTTTTTTTTTTTGGTTTTTTGAGACAGTGTTTTTCTCTGTAGCTTTGGAGCCTGTCCTGGAACTCCCTCTGTAAACCAGGCTAGCTTCAAACTCACAGAGATCCGCCTGCCTCTGCCTTCCGAGTGCTGGGATTAAAGGTGTGCGTCACCACTGCCCAGGGAGACTGGCTTATTTTCACTTAGCATGATGTCAGATGTGTCAGAATTTTCAGAGACCAAATAATAATTTCATTGTCTTTATATATCAGTCATTTTGTTGATTGTCCTTTTTGACTTTTAATATTTCTGCTATGAACATGTACATATTCACATCTATTTGAATCACTTCTTCCAGATTGTTTGTTTTGTGTGGCAGTGGAGATCAACCCCAGGGCTTTGCACATTAGGATCCCCTGGAATTGGAGTTACATGTGGTTGTCAGCCATCAAGTGGGAATCAAACCTTGGTCCTCTGGAAGAGCAGCTAATAACTGATGAGCCATCTCTCCAACCCAAGACTTGTTGTTTGTAAAAGAAAGTATTATACTTGTACATATAACTTTATTTCCTTGTTTAGAGTGTTTATATGTATGCACATGAGTGCATGTATGCAATGACATGTATGTGTTCAAGTCAGAGGGCAACCTGTGAGAGTCAGTTCTCTCCTTCCTTTCAACAGGTCCAGGGACTAAACTCTGGTCATCAGGCATGATGGCAAATACTTTATTCATTGAACCATCTTGCTTGCCCAAGAGCCATTACTTTAATTGTGTGTAAATACATGTGTCTGAGTGTGGGTATGTGCACATGTGTGCAGGTGCCTGCACAGGCTAGAGACATTGGATCCACTAGAGCTGGAATTACAGGTAGTTGTGAGCCACCCAGCGTGGATTCTGAGAAGTGAACTCTGGCTCTCTGGAAAAGCAAAAAATGCTCTTAAATTACTGAGCCTTCCCTCCAGCCTTGCTTTCAATTCTTGAAGTATCTATCTAGAAATAGAATTGATGGCCAGGCAGTGGTAGACATGCCTTTAATCACAGCATTTGGGAGGCAAAGGCAGGTGGATCTTTCTGAGTTCTAGGACATCCAGGGCTACACAGGGAAACCCTGTCTCAAAAAAAAAAAAAAAAAAAAAAAAAAAAAAAAAAAAAAGAAAGAAAGAAAAGAAAAGAAAAGAATGGGGGAATTATACATTTTGTGTTTAATGTTTTTTAATAAGTATTGCCCAGCATGGTGGTGTACACCTTTGATCTCAGCACTCTAGGAAGCATAAGCAAACAGATCTCTATGAGTTCAAGGGAAGCCTGGTCTACCTAGTGAGTTTCCAGATGGCCAGGACTATGTAGAGAGACAGACACACACACACACACACACACACACACACACACACACACACACACACACACACACACACACACACACAGACACACACACACACAGAGAGAGAGAGAGAGAGAGAGAGAGAGAGAGAGAGAGAGAGAGAGAGAGAGGAGAGCACTGCCTGTTTTCTATAGTGCCCATCCTCAAAGCACAAATTTTCCAATTTTTCCATATCCGCCCAGAATTTGTGTGTGTGGGGGGAGTGAGGGGGGGTCTCATGTAGCTTCAAGCTTGCTACATAGCAGAACATAGCCTTCAGCTCCAGATCCTATTTCTACCCTCCAAGGGCTTGGCACAGGCGGGTTCCACCATCTCCAGTTTAATCTGGCTGAAAGACAATCAGCATGGTGACATATACCTGTAATTCTAGCGTTTGGGAGGTGGAGGCAGAGAATCAAAAAAGGGAGTTCAAGGCCAGGTTTGGCTACATGAGACTCCATTGAAAAATAAGCCAAACAATAATAAAAACAAAAAGAACAACAACAACAAAAGAGACTGTAGAGTTCTTAGTTGTTGTTTTTTTAATTCTTCTGATACATGTGTGTACTCATATATATGTATCCCATGGCATATATATGGATGGCAAAGGAAAACTTTCCAAGGGTTGTAGGGATGTAACTCAGGTTGTCACCCTGTGTAGCAAGTGCCTTTAGCTGCTGAGCCACTTGACCAGCCCCTATCATGTTTTAATAGTCTACTCTGAATGATTCATAGAAATCTGAGGTCTAGAGAGATGGCCCAGTGCAGAAAGCATTGAGTCTAAGCATGAGGATCTGAGTCCAAATCCCCAGAAGCAGCCTAAAACCAGATGTGTGTCTTAGACTGTAATCCCGTGTGTTTTCCATGAGAGGGGAGTGAAGACTGGAGAATCCCCAAAAGCTCTAGCACCAGATGGCTCAGAATGAACAGAGGAGTATGTGTTTGCTACTTAATTTTCTAACACAGCAAGCATTTTGCCAGTGTAGTAAACAAATACTGTGATAAATTGATCCAGTATTTGGCTTAACTTTGAGGTTTAATATGGGTGGTTGTTCACTTCTTTATATGGCTGTTGTTCACATGTTATACAGTTCACCCCTTCAGTCAAGTCAGTGACTTTTCTTAATTTTGTCACAGTTGTCTGGACACCACCAAATCCCAGGCCCACTGTGGGTGTTTTTGTAATCGGTATCACAGGGGATGTAGTTTGCTAGAGCAAATGGCAGGCAGGAAATGAGAAGAAACTGAATCATAATGAGCCACAAAATAAGACCAAGTGCAGCTCAAGCCTGTGATCTTAACACTCAGGAGGCTAAGGCAGGTTTGTTGCTTCAAGTGCAGGTTAAGTTTGGACTGCATAGTGGGTTCTAGGACAGCCAGGTTTACAGAAAATGACCCGTCCTGTTCCTGCCCCATCCCTGAGGAAATAAATCACTAAACACATAAATCATCAATGAGAAAACTGTACTGGGTCCAAGATTAATAAAAAGTGTAAGGAAAGTGGATTGGCATTAGGTGCTACTGCTGCTGGAATGTGTAATGCCAGTATACGAATCACAGTGGGTGAGCCACCTTTTCAATGAACTCCTACAAAAACCTGTTGTTCTGGTTTCTCCAGGGATCAGGGAGGCTTCCCTTTCCCCTCAGTTAACATACCTCCTTTCTGTCTTCTGGGGCTGAAATACAGGCAGTGTTAATAAGCACTTCTCCTTGGGTCTCTGGTAATTCAGAGGATGATGGCTCTGAAGGAGAGAGCACCCGGGACCTTGGTCAGCTGTGTCTAGTTCTGGCCCTGTATTAGCAGAAATGAACTTTTAAAAGATACCTGAGTAGCACATCACTACGTGGAACCAGCTCATTGATCACATGGAAAATAGCTGTTGTGTGTGCTGCAAATGACTATTGCTGCACCCCTTCTTTGCATGGAAAGCCCAGTAATAAAGAGCACAGAAGAAGCAAGATGACTCATCAGAAGTTCATTCATTCTGCAGAAAGTAGGGCTCATGTATTGTAAGTCACTAACACTGCTTGCCGTGTTGTATGCCCAAGAGCCTGGCTTTTACTCTTCTCATGATAGGTGTAACAGGGTCCCAGATCTTAGCACAACTGATCCATGATGGAAGTGCCATTCAGGCTGTAAAAGTCACCATATAGATGTCACCACCTACCAAAATGAAAACAAAGATCTAATCCATCAAAGTTCACAGCTCTTGGTAAGTCTCTAAATGTTTTTGGCTTCTGTAGTTTCGCTTCTAGCTGTTATTGTTACCTGAACTATGTAAACCCAGAATGGTTTTTTTGTGCTTAAAAGCTCACCCTGAGAAAGGTTCAGGGTCACCATGGATCCCCAACATCCAGTGTAGTCTCCAGCCAGCTAACACAGATTTTCTATTGGCTTAAACCCATGGCCAAGCAGTCTTTTCTGGTGGATACCCCACATTTCTGGAAGCCTCAATGAGATCCCCAAATACCACTCTTGAGACGACAGGGATCTCAGAACCCCTGAGTGGGGTAGAGTGTAGTGGTCAGGAGACTCCAAGGGGGTGCACAACCTGAATTACAGGTCTCCAGGACTCCCTTTGATCAATCACGCCCAAGGCTTCAGAGAAGTCTGACACTTCCACCCCAAAACAGAACAAATTAGAAAGTTGCCTGGTCTGTCACCTCCAGAGGTAAGTCTGGTTAAGGTGTTTTCTGTTTGGACACATAGGAGCAGTTGGAGGAAACCACTGATCGTAATCAGTGAACTATGGGAGATGTCACTGGATTTCCCTTGTCTGTCAAGTGTATGAATGTTTGGTGGCCCCCTGAGTGTCTTTAGTGTGTGTGTGTGTGTGTGTGTGTATGTTTTTCTGTGTCTTTCTGTCAGTTCTGGTTCTCTATATTGACCAGTGGCTTTCTCTGGCGTGAGAACACCCTGACTTAAGACCTGTGTCCCCTCCTGTTGGGGACCTGAATCCTTTTGGCTATGCCAGGACCCAGAAAACAAAACAAAACAAAAAAAAAAAAACACCGTAAATCTAAAAACAAAACAAATAAAACCCTCCACTTGTCCCATTCTAGGAGCAGGAACACTCCCTATGTGGAGGTAGGGAGGGGCCAGGCCTCTCATCCAGGGCATCCTGCCATCTAAGTTGAATGCACACAGGGTGGGGACAGTGGTGGAATAGTTCCCCAAGGTGAGAATTCCCTCCATTCTTCCACTCCTCAATCTGCTCTGAGAACCCCAGGGAAGGAAAGAGGATAGTCTACAGCTTTCATGATTCATGTCTCTTTTTCTACCAGGTTAGAAAAATTGGAAAAATTAAAAATGTAAGTGGGTCCTGTTGCTGGAAGTAGCTCAAAAGGTGTTTAACAACAAAGAACTGATTGGGACAAGACCTTCTGCATAAACTGAAAGTCACTATCACCATCTCTCATACCCAGCAAGATTTTGGTGTCTTACCCTCTGTCAGAAGCATATCTCTTAGTTGAAAGTTCTGCCTCTAATCAAAAGATACAACTGGACTATCTCTCAGATTGACAACAAAGATTCCCAGGGGGATGGTCAGAAACCAACTCCCCAGGATTGGCCCAACACTAACTTCCTATAATTGTTCAGCTAGCTAGTTCAGCTACCCCATCCAGATGAAACAATACCCAATGATCCTAGAAACAAAAGGGGAAATTGCAGCCCATATTGCCTGTCAATCACCCTGGAATAAGATCACTGGAACGCCTCGGAGACGGAATCACTCCAATCCAAGGCACCTACTCCACCCAAGCATCATCATAACTCTCCTAAGGTTCTTATGAGTACACCATTAGTGTTCCCAGCAACCATGATAGAGACACCACCTTCTAAAAAACACCCTCAGAGACAGATGGCTTATGAATGGTAACCCATACAGCTAAAGGATCTTAAGAATATTAAGGAATCGGTTGTCTCATATGGTCTCCAGAGCCCCTATGTAGAACAGCTATTACATTTGTGGGCAACCTTTAACAGGGTGACACCCACGGACTGGGAACACTTGGTGGCAGCTATACTTGAGAATTCATCCCAAATACAATAGAGGGCTTTGTGGAGCGTCAAGGCATAAAGGATGGTTATGAAGCCCCCCCTAGATAAGATTCTTGGTGAGGGTATTTATGCTAACCCATAGGCTCAGGCTGAATATGATGACCATACATTGTCCCTATGCAGGAAAGTAGCCTTAAATGCCTGGGATAAGGTTCATGAGCCAGAACGGGTAGAAGCTTATACCAGGATAAAACAGGGACCGACAGAACAGTTCCAGGACTTTTTACAAAGGTTTACTAGGGCAGTAGAATTACAGGTAACAGATCCGTAAACAAGACAATCATATATACAATAGCTTATTAAAATGCAAACCCAATATGCAAAAGAATACTTTTGCTTTAAAGATCAGATCAGCTCCACTGGAAGAATGGGTATTGCATGCAGCCAACCTCAACCATAATGTATAAGATACAGGAACCTGGGTAGGAGAGGCAATCTCAAAAGTTTAAAAAGGCAATAGGAGATTAAAAGTTCTAGAGATGATGACTCAGGGGTTTGGGAAGGAGAAGCACCTTACAGAGGTCAACATAGGTATCAAGAGGCCAGAAGTTATCACTACTATGAGCCAGAACCTTGGGTAGGAAGAGCCTTTCCCAGGAGACCAAGAAGGCACCAGGAACCTAGATGTTTCAGCTGTGGCAGAATGGGACATATTAAGAGAAACTGTAGACAAGAGGAATTCTAACAATGCCTCATATGGAAGGCCACCACCTTCTGGATTGTGTAGAAGATGTGGTAAGGGCAGAAACTGGACCAATGACTATAGATCGACCAGGGACATGCAAGGAAACCCGTTCAGGCTGGGAAACTCTGAAGGGGGGGGGGGGGGGGGACTCAAGAACGGTCTAGTCGTTCCCAGTAGCAGTGGAAGACAATCTCTCACAGAACGAATGGATAGTTCTTTGCCTATTGTGAAAAATGATACTGCTCTAGATGGTAGTTTGGCTAGCGATGAAGAATCAAATGTGACTGGACAAGACGAGAAACACATATTTTGGCAGGCCTCTATCAATGATAAAAAAAAGTCCCCATTTGAAGGTAAGAATTAATAATAAGGTTATCAATGATATCCTAGACACTGGCACAGATGTAACTATTATTGCACAAAAGTCCTGGTCTCAGAGATGGCCTCTTAGAGAGGTGAATGTACAATTTTTAGGAATTGGAACTTTATCTGGAGTTCAACAGAGTGTTCACTTGGTGGTCTGCATTGGACTGGAAGGACAGAAAGGGAGACTGAAACCATACGTGGCAGATAATAGCTATAAATGTCTGGGATCCTGACCTCTCTCAGCAATGGAATACTCAGATTAATATTCCTCCAGTATTGGATACAAATTATGTACAATCTTTAGATGGTAGAAAAAATCTGGTAAGACGCTATGGAAAACAGTTAGCAACCATCCAGGTTGTACAGAAACTAAGTCCTAATGATAGACCTTTAGAGGAACCAAAAACCCTACCATTAAAATGGCTTACAGTTGAACCTGTTTGGGTAGGACAATGGCCTATGACCTCTGAGAAGCTAGAGGCTTTGGAAAGACTACTTCAGGAACAGCTAGATGCTGGACATATAGAAGAATCTACCAGCCCTTGGAATTCTCCTGTATTTTTTATTAAAAAGAAGTCAGGGAAATGGCGAATGCTTACAGACCTGAAGGCCGTCAATAAAGTCATTCAACCTGTGGGTTCTCTACAGCCTAGAATGCCTTTGCCCTCCTTGATACCTAAAGGATGACCCATCATAGTGATTGATCTGAAAGACTGTTTCTTCACTATACCATTACAGAAAAATGATAGAGAAAAATTTGCTTTTACTGTACCAACTCTTAATAATTGACAGCCAGTTAAGAGATATCAGTGAAAGGTTTTGCCACAAGGAATGCTAAATGGTCCTACTTTGTGTCAGCACTTTGTATAGAAACCTTTGGAAATAATTCGTAAGAAATTTCCACAATCTCTTATTTGCCATTACATGGATGACATTGTTTTATCAGATAAGGAAACTCTGGAACGGATGTTTGAAATGGTGAAGGAAGTTCTGCCTTGTTGGGGGTTACAGATTGCCCCAGAAAATGTACAAAGATGAAATTCTATTAATTATTTAGGTTACAAGATAGACTTACAAAGAATCAGGCTACAGAAGGTACAAATTAGGAGAGATTGCTATCAAACTCTTAATTCTCTTCAGAAACTATTAGGGGAAATTTCTCAATTACAGACGATTATTGGGGTAGAAGAACATTACTTAAAACATTTAAAAATGACCCTAAAAGATAATAAGGACCTAAATAGTCTGAGAATATTATCCGCTGAGGCAGAAAAAGAATTACAATGGGTTGAAAGTAGAATTCTGGATGCCTATGTAGATCATATAAACTCTAATCTAGACTGTCTTCTGGTTATTTTGCCATCCAGAGAATACCCTTCTGGGATTCTGATGCAGAGGGAAGACACCATATTAGAGTGAATATTTCTGCCACATAAACAGAATAAAAAGCTAAAGACATATATAGAAAAGATTTCTCATTTGATTCTCAAGGGTAAATTAAGACTCCATCAACTGATTCTTTTCAGAATCATATAAAGATGTCATCACCCCCAGACAGCAAGAAGTAACTTTAAGAACACAATGTCCACATTCCCAAAAGGTGTGGTGGGTGGTTTGTGGTCATTCAATAGGTTATGGATATTTGTCATGGTTTAGAGGGATTGGTTACAAATTGTTATTGGTTGGTAATGGTCAGGAAAAATGATAAACAAAGGAGATTAGATTCAGGGTTCTTGTTTTGAAAATTAAAAAAGGGGATACAGATAGGATAAGGGGGTAGATTAGTGAATGTACTCTGAAAAGAAAAAAGGGAGGATATAGATATAATGAGATTAAAAGGTAGTTTATTAAATCTACTTCTAAAAAGTAACTACCAGTTCTAAATATTTTACATTAGATTGGACTTTTGTATATTGCATACAAATTTTGTATATTGATACAAATTTAAGACTAATTTTGTTAAAACACACTACACGTACATTTATAATCTTGTTTGAGGTATTGTACCTATATAGCTTGTTTAACAATGTAATGCAAATTTCTAGTCCTTGAAAGTTATTATTACCAACTATATAAGATAATGAGGAAATACAGGTCAGTAATTAGTCATCTTTACACTCAAACTTGTAGTCACATTAGGTATGTTTTCAAGGTCAAAGGGAGATATATTTTAGAAAGACAGGTCATCTTCAGACTCTTCAGAGATCTACAGACTATGACATTTAAGGTGATTTAATAACATAAGTTCTTTTTTTTATGACAATGAGATATGTCTGCTCCTGGCAGCACCAATCTCCTACAGAGAAGATGATGGGCAGTGAAGAAACTCCATATGATGTTTATTTTCTTTGTGGCAAAAGTAAGCCACTGAGCAAGAAGTGCCCTTGCTGAGACTGCTGACAGTATGCTATCCAAATTGGGTAGCATCTTGGGCTGCTCAATGTTCCCTGTGACTCCAGGGATCTGAGACCTCTGGCCCCCTTGAGCACTGTGCTCTCATGCACAAACCTTCCCCCGAACACATACTTAAAATAATAAAATAAAATCATAGAAATTGTTTACTCACATACACACAGAGCTAAAAACTGAAAATAGAAGACAAAAGGAGAGTCCTTGACTTCTGCCACACCCTTTTTATTTTCATTAGTCTTTCTTTTGTTTTTCTTTTCTTTTTAAAATTTCTTTTTATTTTATGTGCATTTGGTGTTTTGCCCGTATGTATGTCTGTGTAATGCTGTTGGATTCCCTGGAACTGAAATTACAGACAGTTGTGAGCAGTCCTGTGGGTGCTGGGAATTGAACCCTGGTCCTCTAGAAGGACAGCCAGTGCTCTTAACCACTGAACCATCTCTCCAGCCCCCTTGTTTTTCTTTTCTATTCTTTTGTTTGTTTATTTGGTGTTGAGGACTGAAGGGACCAGCTCCCCATTTTGGCAGCCATGACAGTAACCTTGCCTTGTGACAAGGAACCAATCAGAAGTTAGCTGGTGGCGCTATGCTTTACGACCCTGGGTGTACTTTACAGACAATCACACAGCAATGATGCACAGAGCATAGCAACCACCCTGAGAGGGCCTGTTGGCCATAACAACCAGTTGACCAATTAACACAGGGCAAGCCCTCCAAGGCTGGAGGCACACCAATCGTGAGCCTGTGCGTACCCCTAGACACTCCCCTTACGCTGCCCTATAAGATCTCTCGGGAGGCCCTAGGAGTTGTCTTTTGCAAGCCATCTGCCATGGCGGGTGGGTGAAAGACCCGAGCTAACATGGGGTCAGCTTGTTAAAAACAAAAACAAAAACAAAAACAAAAACAAAAACAAAAAACAATAAAGCCTCATGCAGTTTGCAGCAAGCTCTCGAATCCGCCTGGTGATTGGGGTGACTGCGGTCGTGGCCTGGGACCCCGGATACCTGAGTTTTCCGAGGGTCTAACAGGACCAAACCCAAAGTCCTTCATATTCTAGGCAAATGTTCTGCCACTAAGCAACATCCCAGCCCTCTTTTTACTATCAGCTTTGGGACAGTCTCTAACTTGTTCAGGCTGAAGCTGAGCTTCTGCTCTTTGTCCCTGAACTGGGACTAAAGACCTATGTGAGACCCACAGTCACCCTACTCTCAGATTAGACTAGCTGCATCTGGTTCACAAAATAGGTCCATCAGGAATCTGGATTTGTTGAATTTTTTGTTTTATCTTAATATTATCGTTATAATTATCATTGCTATTATAGGCAGGGTCTCCCTGTGTAGCCCTGGCTAGTCTTGAACTTGATATGTAGACAGGCTGGATTTGAACTCACAGAGACCCACCTGCTTCTGCTTCCTGAGTGCTGGAATTAAAGGCCTGTGCCACCATGCTGGGATGTTTTTATTTTTAAATGATCTACTGAGACATACATTCCCATCCTGAACCTTAGTCTTTTAGTGTCTGTTAGGATACCAAATGCAATAGTGCTGGATGATGGAGTAGGATATTTCAGTTGTTTCCCGAGACCTGCCTGCCACTTTGTACAGCATTACACCTGTCTGAAAGCATAGTCTTTCAACTTCCCAGCTGCCAGTTCTTATGAACAGGAGAATGGCCTAGGAATTCATGAATAATATCCAGTTTGGCTCACGAATCCGCTGGTGGGAAAGCCAGAGTTCTGTGTATTCTTGTTATCACTATTAATTTAGGTTTTAGTGCTAAGGATGGAACCAAGGGCTTCACACATACTAGGTAAATGCTGCACCACTGAGTGAACATCCCCAGTCCAGAACTCTTTTCTTTTCTTTTTTTTTTTTTTTTGTTTTTTTTTTTGTTTTTCGAGACAGGGTTTCTCTGTATAGCTTTGGAGCCTATCCTGGCACTTGCT
Organism: Cricetulus griseus; assembly: GCF_003668045.3. NCBI lineage: Eukaryota > Metazoa > Chordata > Mammalia > Rodentia > Cricetidae > Cricetulus > Cricetulus griseus. The sequence continues at coordinate 35,436,491 of NC_048600.1, read as the reverse complement.
CTGGAGACCAGGCTGGCCTCGAACTCACAGAGATTCACCTGCCTCTGCCTCCCGAGTACTGGGATTAAAGGTATGAGCCACCAACGTCCGGCCAGAACTCTACTTTTCAAACAAGCGTCCTAAAGCGTTCCTGGCATCACACCCACCTGCCCCTCATCACACTCGGGGAAGCCATATCACAGGATGCCCGTGCTCAACCGGAAGGATGCTTATCCTAGTCTATACCACAGATAGAGATCAGAGTCGAAGGAGTAAATGAGGAGAAAACCATATAATCAAAGACCTCCTGAGAGCCATCCCTTGGCAGACTGTATTACAGTTCTAATCCACTGCTTGCTCTTTTTGCAGTTCAGTACCTGGCTTCTGTTAGTGATCCACAATACTTTTTTTATGAGCCAGGGAGCTTTCCTAGAACTTTCTAGAACATTACAGTGATGGAATGGACTATGGCTATTGAGTGCTTGAAATGTAGCTAGAGACACTGAGAAACTGAACATTTTAATTAAATGAATTCAATATATTTAGATTGTTAACATGTAGTTGCCAGTGAGACCGGGAGGTTCAAAATACTGGAATCCTATTGAGCCCAGCAAAGTGGGAAAGGCTGTCTGGATGGAGGCGGAGGGAGGGAACTGCAAACAGATGTGCATACCCCCTGCCTTCTCAGGTTAGGGTTCTATTTGAACAGGTTAGGGGCCTGGAAACTCCTGCACTATTTAAATGGTTAGCCCTGTCTCTCTATCCCCATGCTTATAATTTTTCTTTGTGGGTATGGCTGCTGGCAGGGTTACCCATGCTTAAGTAGATGGTCCCATTCCAAAGCAAGCAGTACTAACTGGACTCATGTTGTGAAGACAAAAAATGACAAAAAGGCATGAAGGTGGGAGGGGCCATGCAGGGAAGTAAATGAGGGGAGTGGAAGTTGGGGTAGATACAATCAATATACATTGTGTAAATGAATGAAGTTGTCAATGTAGAATAAAAATGCTAAGGATGTAGTTAACTTGATAATGTGCCTTCCACTCAAGCATCAAGACCTGACTTCAGTTCCCAGAACTTGTAAAGAAATTGGTATAGTGCCATGTACCTGTAACTCTAGAGCTATAGTAACAGACATCAGAGGGTCCCAGCAGCCAGATGGCCTGAGGGAAACTTCCTCAAAACATAGTAAGATAGATAGTAATATTTAAAAGATACCTGACCTCAACCTCTGGTCTCTACATACATGCAAGCACACAGGTATGCCAACCCACACACAAGTGAGCACACACACACACACACACACACACACACACACACACACACACACCTTAAAATGGGCTTGGATGTATGGGTAGAGTGCTTGCCTGGCATGCATGAAACCCTGGGCTTCATACCAATCCCAGCATAAACCAGGTGTGGTGGCGAATGCTTATTATCTTGGCACTCAGGGGGAAACATGAGGGCGAGAAGTTCAAGGTCATCCTTTGTATGTACCAATTCCAGATCAGCCTGGACTGCCTGAAACTGTTTCAAAAACAAACAAACAAACAAAAAGAATAAAAATAAGTTTAAAAAGTAGTTACAATGGTAAATTATATGTTACATATCTTATCATACAGTTGCTAGAAGTCCGGGAAGATTTAATGCTGCTACCAAACTTCTGTTGTTTGTTTGTTTTTTTTTTGAGACAGGATTTCTCTATGTAACAACCCTGACTGTCCTGGAACTTGCTCTGTAGATCAGTCTGCACTCCAACTCACAGCTATGGCTGCCTCTGCCTCCTGAACTTTTTAGGCAGTAGTTCTTACTGTGCTCCTAAAGAAGTCCTGAGAACAAGTCATAAGAGAAAATATCTGACAAGCATTCCTGACAAAGGGAGGGAAGCTAAGTGGAAGGGTGGAGGAATGCTTAAATTCCTGCTACAGGGTTTATGGCACCTATCTCTGTCTGATAGTATTTGTTAGTATTCAGGCATCTGTACTGGCCTGACAGGATATGCCCTCAGCTGCAGCCACTAAGAGCACAACCTGTGCTTATTCACTGTGTTCCCTTTTAAAAAGTGCCCTGCCCAACTCCCATCCTTCTCTCTTTCTTTTCCTCTCTTTGTCTGTTCCCCCTCTCTCTCCCTCTCTTTCTTTCCTCCTCTTTCTTTTCTCCTCTCTCTGGCTGCTCCTGTCTCCAGAGACCTGTCTCCCTTTTGCCCTTTCCCCTTTTTATGATCCCTTTCCCTAATAAAAAAACACCTCTGCTTGAACCCTGTTGCAAGGCATCTTTATCTCATCCACCATTTTTCTTAAATAACAACAGTATTGACTTCTAGTTTTTCAGGTTTTGTTTTATTTTGGAGAAAGGGCCTTGCTATGTAGCTCAAGTTGGCTTGAACCCACAATTCTTTTTTTTTTTTTTTTTTTTTTTTGATTTCCAAGACAGGGTTTCTCTGTGTAGCTTTGGAGCCTGTCCTGGAACTCAATCTGTAGACCAGGCTGGCCTGGAGCTCTTAGAGATCTGCTTACCTTTGCCTACCGTGTGCTGGGATTAAAGTGTGCACCACCACCACCTGGCTGAACCCACAATTGTTTGATACTGAGAATTCCTAAAAATAAACTGTCTGCATAGACTGTTAGAATTACAGTGATGTGGAGAGGTTGGAATATTGCAGGTCAAGAGGGTAATTTCTTTATCTTGGGCTAGCTTTAGCCCCTGGAATAGCCATTTCTTGCTCAACTCTGTCAGAACATCCTGTGACTGGTAGATTACAACCTTTTGACTCTATTAATTTAGCAGACCTCTTGCTTCTACAAACCCAGAAGGTAAGACTGCCATCAGATAGCATTGAGGCCTATGGGAGAGCTTCCCCCATCACCGTTACTGTCTCTCCAACGTACCCACCAATGTATTTGGAATGTATCTTGATTAATGGCTTTCTTTATTCTATCATTATAAAAACTCCACAGGACTGCTTCCACATGAAAACATGGAATATGGGGTACTCTAAATCTGTATTCCCAGGCCATGGTCACTCAAGTTTGGCTCTAAAATAAACTCTTACTCCCATCGAAGAGGGACTGTGTTGTGCCCACGCCCACCCAGTGGATACCTCCCAGCTCCCAACACACCCCACCTTGAAAATAGCACTGTGGAATGCTTGCCTAGGGGTATAGAGCCCTAAATTTGGTCCCCAGCAACACACAGACTAGGTGTGGTGTCCAGTGTGTGTAACTCCAGGGAAGTGAAGACAGGAAGGTCACAAATTCAAGGCATTCTTGAATATATTCATCGAGTTTAAGGCCAGCTTGAGCTAAAAGCTACCAGGAGAAAAGAAGGGAGGGAGGAAAGAGAGAAGGAAAGAAGGAAGCAAGAATGGACAGACAGAAGGGAGGGAAAGAGGGAGGGAGGGCGGGAGGAAGGGAGCCTGACTTGGAGTGGTTGCTACACTTTTTTTTTTTTTTTTTTTTTTTTTTTGGTTTTTCCAGATAGTGTTTCTCTGTGTAGCTTTGGAGCCTATCCTGGCCATTGCTCTAGATACCAGGCTAGCCTCGAACTCAGAGATCCATCTGCCTCTGCTTCCCGAGTGCTGGGATTAAAGGCATGTGCCACCAACGCCCGGCTTCTACCTACACTTTTTATAAACCACATCTTACATAAATAATATGTAGATCTTGAGGTACAGCTCACAATTACATCGTAACCATCTTATAAATACTTTGAGTTGATTCTACTTTCTTTTGTTTTTGTGATAGGATCTAACATGGAACCCTTGCTGTCCTGGAATTTCTTATGTAGATCAGGCTGGCCTCTAACTTCCTGAGATCCACCTGTTTCTGCCTCCCAAATTCTGGGATTAAGGATATGTGCCAACATGTCTGGCTTGTTTTTGTTTTTTAAAACAGGATCTCCCTGTATATCTCAGGTTGACCTCAAACTTGTGATCCTCCTGCCTCAGTTTCCTGAGAGCTGGTACAAGCCAGCATACTTAATCATGTATGTATTTTTAGTTGACATATACAGCATTCATACGCATTTATGTGTCACGGTGTGGTGCTTCAGTGCACGTGTGTAATGACGAGATTAGGGTAAACTGGTGCAGCTGTCCTTCAGACATTCCTTTGGATTGCTAACATTAATAATCTTCTCTTAAAAATGCTATTCATTTATTGTGTTTGTGTGCCTGTATGCATGTTGTGTTAGCTACTACATGCATGTGGCGGTCAGAAGACACCTTGTGGGAGTTGGTTCTCTGCTTCCACCATGAGGGTCCTGGGGATTGAACTCAGGTCCTCTAACATTCTTAATGCTAAGCCATCTCTCCAGTCCCACTCCATTTTTTTTTTTTTTTTTTTTTTTTAAAGACAGGGTCTCCAGTAACATTGTCTGGTCTTGAACTAACTATGCAGCTGGAGGATGACCTTGAACTTTCTGCTGTTCCTGCTTTTATCTCCCTAAACTGGGATTGCAGGCATGCACCACCAAGCCTCTTTAATGTGGTGCTAGGAAGGGATCCTAGGCTTACTTACACACCTGCTGGGCAAGCAGTCTGCCGCCTGAGCTACAGCCCCAGCCCCAGCCCCAGCTCTCTTTTCAAAGCCTCTCTGTCCACACTGCCTAATACTCCCTGGATGGAGCAAGAACACAGCTTCAACAACTACTCCCATGTTGTTTGGGAGAAGGAGGTGGCATATTAGTTTAGTGCTTAGAAACACATTTTTATTTTTTACTTAACCCCATAAATATAATTACATTCTCTTTCTTTGGGGTTGACATTGTGTTGTCAGATTAGCCCAGCTGGTGGGTACTAATCCTCAAGGCTGTTACCGAATACTGCTAGTGTTACTAAGCTAATAACAGCACCAAATCGAAACTAGAAGCCTGATCGCCTTCATTTCCAGCAGGGTGATTAGAGGCTGTTGATCATTGCCTGGCAGGAAGACTGGCTGATTTCCAATTAGCAGACTAGACAAACAGTATTCACTGGCAAGTTTTGTTTGTTCACAATAAACTTTGCTTCTGTAATTGGATTCTAATTAAACATAGGTTGGAAGCATGGTAATTTCTGACACTTTCTGGACCAATATTTGCATACTTGTTATTCAAATTCAATGGTTTGTGGGTTTTTTTTTTTGTTGTTGTTGCTGTTGTTGTTGTTATTTGTTTGTTTTTTGCTTTTTTGAGACAGGGTTTCTCTGTAGTTTTGGAGCCTCTCCTGGAGCTCACAGAGTTCCATCTGCCTCTGCCTCCCAAGTGCTGGGATTAAAAGACTGCGCCACCTGGCTGGTTTGTGCTTTTTAAAAGAAGCACTGTGTATTTGTCTTCACTATCCCATCTCTTTCATCCTTGAAGTGATAGAGTTTGGATACAAAAGACTTCTGACTGGAAGGTAGAGTGCTTGCCCATGGTGTACAAGAGCCTAGGTTTGATCCCCAGCACCACATAAATGAGATGTGGAGGTTCATCTCTAATCCCAGCACTCAGGAGTTATATTACAGGTAACCCACTAGAGATGACCACTCAGACACGGTTTATAGCCAATTAAAAGTCTTCATTCCAGCTGGGCAGTGGTGACTCATACCTTTAATTCCAGCACTCCAGAGGCAGAGGCAGACAGATCTTTGTGTGTTTGAGGCCAGCTTGGTCTACAGAATGAGTTCCAGGACAGTCAGGGTTGTTACACAGAGAAACCTATCTCAGAAGAGAGAGAGAGAGAGAAAGAGAGAGAGAGAGAGAGAGAGAGAGAGAGAGAGAGAGAGAGAGAGAGATTATTCTAGTTGTTTAGAACCATACCCAGGTATTTTGGTGACCTAGGTGTGGCCCCAAATGTCCAGAGCTCAGGGTTTTGGAAGGCAAAACCACATCCGGGCATCTTGGTCAGCAGCAGCCGGGGGGGGGGGGGGGTTTGCAGCCGCAAGCAGTTTAACTGGAGCCGAGGTAAGTTAGCTTGGGTTTGTAAATAGAGTTGGGTAATTTTCCATGGGAGTCTCCATAAAGGAGATCAACTTCTAGTTAAAGTTAAAATGGCCTCAGCAAGGATACAAGATGGAGGAACCTCTGCACTATCTTGCCCTGTCACAGGTGGACTCAGAAGGACCAAAAGTTCAAAGCCTCCCTCAGCTACAGAGCAAATTTGAGACTATCCTGGGATACATGAGACCTTGTGTGATGGTTAGAGAGTTTGAGGCCAGCCTGGTCTACATAATGAGTTCTAAGACAGTCAGGGCAACACAGAGTCTGTCTTAACAACAAACAACAAACAACAAAATAAATAATAATCCTGCTTGTCTGTGGAATTGGACCCTGTGATGAATGGAGAAGGCCCGTGCTCTCCCAAATGGACTGCCCTGTAGGCTTGGCCACTGCTTACTTTGTGGCTATGGTACCATCCTGCCTCCCAGCATCCAGGACTGATACAACACATCATCTCATGTGCTGGGCAAGGGAAATGTCTACAGGGACTCCAGCAGAGCATCTTATGCAATCTGCCGACCCTCAGTGTCCAATCACTGACAGAACTGGCACCCAAGAGCTTGATAACATTTTCCACTCTAAATGGGCTCCTGATATGACTTTTCCTTTCAAATCTGCCTTGCTCAGGAAGGTTTTTTGATAGGGCTTCTTTACTTTTTATTTCTTTAAGGCAGAATTGGGGTGTAGTAGTTTGAATTTAATTGGCCCCCATAAGCTCATTAGGGAGTGGTACCATTAGGAGGTATGACTTTGTTGGAATAGCATGGTTCTATTGGAGGGAGTATGTCACTGTATGGGTGGGCTTTGAGGTCTCCTATCCCCAAATGTGTATTTGTCTATGCTCAGGGTAGACACAGTTCACTTCCTGTTGCTTGAGGATCAAGATGTAGGACTCTTAGCTCATTTTCCAGTAGCATGTCTGCAACCCTAATGATAATGGACTGAACCTCTAAAACTATAAGACACCTCATTTAAATGTTTTCCTTTCTTAAAGTTGCCATGGTCATGGTGTCTCTTCATAGCAATAGAAACCCTAACTAAGACAGTGGTTAGTTTATTATTATTATTCATTAGCTTTTTTTTTTTTTTTTTTTTTTTTGCCAAGCAGTAGTGGCAAGCGCCTTTAATCCCAGCACTGCAGAGGTGAGTGGATATTTGAGTTTGAAGCCAGCCTGATCTACAGAGCGAGTTTGAGGACAGCCAAGGATATACAGAGAAACCCCGTTTCAAAGAAAAACACTAAAAAAAAAAATTAATTTAATTTTTTTGAGAACTTACTACATCTACATTATTTCTACTTCCTCCATCCCTTCCAAACTTCTCTCATTTTTTCCTCTCCAAACACATGGTCTTGCTGGAGCATGGTGCACCACACCTGTCTTCAATCCCAGCACTCAGAAGTTAGAAGCAAGTGGATCTCTATAAGTTGGAGGCTAGTCTGGTTTACATAACTAGTTCTAGGCCAGCCAAGTAGTGAGACTGTCTCAAAACAAACAAACAAAAAAAGCCAAACACACACACAAAAAATCATAGTTTCTTCTTGTTAGACCTCCGGAAAACTTAAGTATCCGGGGTCATAGGCCACGTTCTCGGTCACCCCAATCACCAGGCGGATTCGAGAGCTTGATGCAAACTGGACGAGGCTTTATTGTAATTTAACGAGCTAACCCCATGTTAGCTTGAGTCTTTCACCCACCCGCCATGGCGGATGGCTAGCAAAAGACGGCTCCTAGGGCCTCCCAAGAGATCTTATAGGACAGCGTAAGGGGAGTGTCTAGGGGTACAGGCTCACAATTGGTGTGCCTCCAGGCTTGGAGGGCTTGCCGTGTGTTCATTGGTCAACTGGTTGTTATGGTCCATAGGCCCTCCCAGGGTGGTTGCTATGCTTTGTTCGTCATTGCTGTGTGCTTGTCCGTAAAGCACACCCAGAGTCATAAAGCATAGCACCACCAGCTAACTTCTGATTGGTTCCTTGTCACAAGGCAGGCATCTGACTTTCTAGTGACTAATTTCTGATTGGTTCCTTGTCACGAGGCAGCATCTGACTTTCTAGTGATTAACTTCTGATTGCTTCCTTGTCACAAGGCAGGCATCTGACTTTCTAGTGTCTAGGTCAAGGTCATAGAAGCACTTGTTCGACCGTTATGGCTGCCAAAAGGGAAGCTGGTCCCTTCATTCCCCCATTTTCTTTTTTGGAAATTCCAATCATGGAATTGCTGTCTCTCTAGTGCCCCCATCAGGGAGTGAGAGATATTGGCATCCCCATGCAAGGGAGTCCCTCCTGACTTAGCATTTTAACCAGGGAAAATGGGCAGTGAATTCTTTTCCAAACTATTTCCTGCTGACTTTGGGACGAAGTTAGGGACCCCAGAAGGTTGAAATGCTAGTCAAAAGCAAAAAGAAATTTAGGCAATGAGGAATCCATCAAGGGCTTTTGGTAGACTCTGTTGCAGAGACAGGGGTTGTCCACATCAGCTGGACTGGTTCACATCCACAGCAAGTCTAGGGCTCGAAGTCTACTTAGAACAGCCTGTAGTCAGCGACTGATACTCAGATGTCTGCCAGAAGCAGAAACCTGTTTAAGACATGTTTAAACTAGGAACAGAGGTTTAAAACTTATTTACTGAAGCCCACAGTGCAGAAAAGCCCTTTAAGTTTGTACTTAGAGGACAACCAAAATAAACCTAAAAACTTTGAGCTTGTGCCTGAACAGATAGTCATTATTTTATCAGCTAACATACTGATTAGTCTATAGTGGATCTTGACAGCCTGATGCTGTCAAGCTGACAACCACAGTAATATTTCAGAGATCTGTGAAGGGTATATTTTATCCGAATCTACTAAAAAGTGACAGAAGCCAGTCCATATACAGTGAGCCACACCCAAGTTTCTCCATTACCGCTGGAGGCAGCTGTCTCAAAGACCAGCAATCTTTGCCAGGCCTATAAGGTGAGAGGTTTTTTTTCCTCTCTGTGGAAGAGGGACATGGAAAAGACTGACCTTGTTTTGTCTAGGCAAAGGGGGTACAATCAATTTTCCAGTGTCCAGCAGCTTTGTCCAGTCTCGGCCAGGTTCTGGCAGGCAGCAGGTATCACATCTGAGCATCTCGCTCACTGGTCCAGGTATAGGAACTGAGGTGTCTCATAATCTTTTTTTGGAGACTTTGGGTTACTGTCAGGATCTGGCACTCTGACATTATAAACTTTAAAGATAACAATTTAAATGTCATATTCTGAAGATCTCTGAAGCATTAGAGGTCTGTTTGTCTGTTTTAGTTACTTGCCTTAAGCACACAAGAAGCATACAGGTGGCTAGGTAAGGTTTTATATCTGTAATTAATTTTCAGCCTGACTGTAACTGGTTTTAACTTAGTAAAATATTTGAAACAGCACAGCTGAATTTAAGACTGTATAGAGCTACCTTATATTCCTTAAACAGTAGCTACATGTACATATTTTAGCTGCTTGCTCAAATGAGACAGAGTTTTTTTCTGTGGTTTTGGACCCTGTCCTGGAATTCGATCTGCTGGACCAGGCAGTCCTTGAACTCACAAAGATCCATCTGCCTCTGCCTCCCGAGTGGTGCCACCAATGCTCTAAACTTAAAGGCGTGTGCCATCAACATCCTAAACTTAATTTCTGAAAACACAAACTGTAACGTCTTATAGTAGATTAGTAGCTTTTATAAAACAAGAACTTTACATTGTCAGGCTTTGCTTAAAAATAATTCAAAATTGAAGCTCTTGAAGTACAAACATTAATAAAAACAAACATTTAAAAAAAACTGGTTTTAAAAAGAAATTTAAATTCTCTTAAGGTCTTTCTGTAATATATAGAAGCATTAACATTTTAAATCTTAACTGAAAAACTTGTTTCTAAGATGGTAATTCTAATTTCCATGCAGTCACCTTTAGTCAAGATAGCGGTTTAAGTATCCTTTTTTTCAACTTTAGTAAAATGGCTACCAGTCAGCCATGTGACCAGTTTGCCATGTGGCTGGCTACCAGGAAACAGAAAATTTTAAAACAAGTATACATAAATTATTTGAGAAATAAACAGGACTTTTTAAAAACAGAATTAGCTTAATATGGTTAAAATTTTAATTTATATTACCATTTTTAAAATTTACTATTTGTAGACATGAGAAACTATAACAGTTTACATTTTTTCTCTTTTAACAGCCTTTTCTCTGACCTTCGACAACTTGTTTTAACTCTCTATAACCTTTTTATATACTTTTAGTTCATTCCTCTGACTTTCTTAGACATTTTTAGACAAATTTTCTTCTTTCTTTCCCTCTTTATTATTTAAGTCTCCTATATTTTCCCTCATTTCTCAGTCAACATAAAAATTTTTTATCAAAGTCCCTTTTACAGTTTTTAATAACTTTAAGGATTTTTTTTTTTTTTAGAAGTCTGGATCAGGCCAGATAAGTTCATACACTCAAGCTCCATGTGCTCAAGGCAGAGAGACCTGGGGTGGGGGTGCTGCTGGTAACCCCAGACCCTCGGCCAATGCAGGGGTGGGAAAAAGACCCCTGCGGCCCGCCCCCCTGCATACCATGTGTGTGGAGCACAGAGAAGGCCGGGCAGCCAGGCAGATGGCGGCCTTGCAGCCATGTTCCCTCAGAGCAGGGAAACTCCTGAGACAGGCAGGACGGCAGCTGGGGCAGAAACAGCCCCACTTGGCATGCCTCATAGACTCGAAGGTGGGGATAGAAAGGGGGTGGCATGGTGGATCCTGAATTGAAAACCAATGATGATAACACAGAACAGACAGGAAAGAACAGATGCCAACCCAATCCGCCCGCACTGCTTATAAGGCAATGGCGCCAGGAAGACGGGCGGCAGAACCCGGCGGCTAAATCACCACTAACTGAGGAGGATCCAAGTCCTTGGCCTCCGTTCGTACCTCCTGGGTGTCCTCAGTGCAGCAGTCTGTCCTCCCGGCGCATCTACTGATCACAGTTGAGGTGGCGCCACGTGCTCAGAGCATCAAGAAAAGACCCCTGACCCATGCATGCCATGTGCGTGGGCAGTAGGGACAGAAAGAGATGCTTAACAAACACACAACACAAATATGAAATGTGGACAGACCTTAGACAGCACAAACCGCGGCAAAGAAATGGTGCCCCAAACCAAAATTACAAACAACCCTTGGACTTTCGTCCAGGGCAGAACCAAGGGTTCCAGAAATACGTCTATTTCTGGGCCCACATGTCTGCTTACCCTATGGTTCAATTCAAGCAACCCTCGGACTTTTGTCCAGGGCGGGACTTCAGGGTCTTGAAATACGTCTATTTCCCCCTGAGGTCCGAATTATACAAATACGAGTACAAATCACGAGTCCTGCGAAGGCTCAGATCAACAAAACAGCAAATTCAAGTGGCATCAAACCAACAAAAACAAGCAAACATATAACATTGAACATATAAGTTGCAAGCTCGAATTATCTTACCTCCAAGATCGAATCCACTCAGGTGAGGGGTGGTCGCAAATCCCGGACAAGCCCCCAAATGTTAGACACCCTGAAAACTCAAGTATTCGGGGTCCCAGGCCACATTCTCGGTCACCCCAATCACCAGGCGGATTCGAGAGCTTGATGCAAACCGCACGAGGCTTTATTGTAATTCAACGAGCTAACCCCATGTTAGCTCGGGTCTTTCACCCACCCGCCATGGCGCATGGCTAGCAAAAGACGGCTCCTAGGGCCTCCCAAGAGATCTTATAGGACATCGAAAGGGCAGTGTCTAGGGATACCCACAGGCTCACGATTGGTGTGCCTCCAGGCTTGGAGGGCTTGCCCTGTGTTGATTGGTCAACTGGTTGTTATGGCCCATAGGCCCTCCCAGGGTGGTTGCTATGCTTTGTTCGTCATTGCTGTGTGCTTGTCCGTAAAGCACACCCAGAGTCATAAAGCATAGCGCCACCAGCTAACTTCTGATTGGTTCCTTGTCACGAGGCAGGCATCTGACTTTCTAGTGACTAACTTCTGATGGGTTCCTTGTCACGAGGTAGGCATCTGACTTTCTAGTGTCTAGGTCAAGGTCATAGAAGCACTTGTTCGGCCGTTATGGCTGCCAAAAGGGAAGCTGGTCCCTCCATTCTCTAATTATTATTCCTCCATGTATATACACACATGTAGGCACATGTGTAACATGCTGAGTTTATTTAGCTTTGCTTGTGTGAACATGTGTCCAGGATTGACCATCTGGGATTGGACATTTTGTGTAGAAGTTTGTCTGTGGAGGAAGTTAATTCTTCCTCTCTCTGCAGCCATTTACCATCTGTAGCTCTTTATATAAGGGTGAGATTATGTAGAATTTCTCCTGTCCACTTCAGTACACTTACTGGTCTTGTCATTATGCTGGTCTTGTTGAGATTTCGTGGTTACATTTTTCCCATCATGCCTAGGGGACTCTACTAGCATCATGTGTTCTAGGCTTTCATCCCTTCTTCCATGATTTTCCCTGAGCCTTACTTAGGTGTAGGGGTTTTATTACAGATTTATTAGTTGTACTTGGGTACCACACAGTTCCTTTTTATCTGCATTTTGGCCAGTTATTAATCTTGGCAATAGCCTTTATCTGTTGTGAAATAAAAGCTCCTTTTTAAAACTATTTTTTGAATTATTATTTTTTTGTTTTATGTGCACTGGTATTTTGCCTGCATGTATGTCCGCATCCACTGCAACATGAATTACAGATGGTTGTGAGCTACCATGTGGGTGCTGGGAATTGAACCCAGGTCCTCTGGAAGAACAGCCAGTGCTCTTAACCACAGAGCCATCTTTCCAGCCCTGAAATAAAGCTTCTTCGATGAAGGGTAAGAGATACAGACTGGGCCAGTGTACAGGACCTAAAACATTTTCAATTAGATTTCTATTTCTTTTGTGTGAGTGTGTGTGTATGTAGTTGTGTGGATGCGTGTGTGCTGTGGTGTTCATGTGGTTGAAGAATTTTTTGGGAATTGGGTCTTTCCACCATGTGGGTTCCAAGAACAAAACTCAGGTCCTCATGTTGAGGATGACACCTTCACCTACAGAGTCATCTCCCCAGCTCCTGGAGTTGATTTAGACATTTTAAAATAGATTTTAAGCCCTCTGGTTAAGAGAAAGAAAGGTTCTCAGGAAGAAACTAAGACACAAACCAAGAATGTGTCTACTCCCCTGTTTTCTCTGTGTGCATTTTTGATAGATGGCTAATTTAAAAGAACTGTGGGCTGGGGTGTACCTCATTGGGTATCCTGGGTTCCTTTTCTATCCCTAGCACCTCAGAAAGCCAGCACTTGGGAGGTGGAGTCAGGAGGGGCCATAACTTTGAAACTCACTGGAGCTGCTGTCCTTGGGTCAAATGACCAGATCTGGAAGAGCTGAGATTTGAACCCTCAGAGGGATTTCAGAGGGCTGCAAGCTAGGAAACAGCTGTACTCTTGCAGTAAGGGTGATAAACTATATGTGCAGAGATCCTGTAAAAAGACGAAACCCAGTGGTGGCCCACCCCTTTAATCCCAGCACTTGGGAGGCAGAGGCAGAAGGGTCAGGAGTTGAAGTCATTCCCAACTACCTATTCCAGTGTGGACTACAGGAGACTCTAACTGAAAAACAAAGCAACAACAACAAAAGAATAGAACCCTGGTGATGAGCATTGTTAAGAGCAGGGCGGTGTTTCCTGGAATCTCCCCATGAGGGCTCTGCTTTTGGGTGTAGGGTTAACAGTTTCACTTCCTCACAGCCCAGCCTACTACAGGGCAGACAGCTCTGTAGTCTCCCTGCCTCCTCTACAGTCACCCCTATCCCCAAAGCTGGCCACCCAAGAGCTGTAAATAATAGAGTTGGGGTTTCTCCTGAGAGAGGTCAGTGGTGACAGCCCAAACTTGTCAGCCTTCCTCTTTGGTGCTATCCAGACTTGGTTTCTGCTGACCATCGTGTCTTGGCACAGTGAATGGGAACAATGCCCTCCTGAGCCTCTGGCAGAGATCAGCAAACTCATTGTTCCCGAGTTGAACAGAGCCAAGGCTCATGTTTTCCCCAGAGGGAGATTCTAGCCTTAGAGCTTGTGGTTCAAAGTGGCAAAGGCAACTTTATGCTGTGTGTGTGGATGTGGGGATCAGCACAGAACCCTTGCATAGGCTGTCCTGAAAGTCACAGTGTCCCCATGTGAAAAGCGTGTTTAGCATAGTCTTTAGACACTCAAACAAGTTGAATGAAGGCATTTTGTGATATGATTCAAGGAGGATTTATTTGCTTACAACTTAAACATTATTTATTTATTTTTATCTTATGTGTATGAATGTTTTACATGTTTGCATGTGTATTGCACATGTTTGCCTGGTGCTCTTGGAACCAGAAGGCATCAGATTCCCTGGAACTGTTAAGGGTGGTTGTGAGACACCATGTAGGTGCTGGTGAAGGGACCTGCTCCCCTTTCGGCAGCCATAACAGCCGAACACATGCTTGCCATAAACTTGCCTTGGTCACTTAGAGGTCAGATGCCTGTCTCGTGACAAGGAACCCATCAGAAGTTAGTCACTAGAAAGTCAGATGCCTGCCTTGTGACAAGGAACCAATCAGAAATTAGCTGGTGACGCTATGCTTTATGACTCTGGGTGTGCTTTACGGACAAGCACACAGCAATGACGAACAAAGCATAACAACCACCCTGGGAGGGCCTATGGACCATAACAACCAGTTGACCAATGAACACACGGCAAGCCCTCCAAGCCTGGAGGCACACCAATCGTGAGCCTGTGCGTACCCCTAGACACTGCCCTTTTGATGTCCTATAAGATCTCTTGGGAGGCCCTAGGAGCCGTCTTTTGCTAGCCATGCGCCATGGCGGGTGGGTGAAAGACCCGAGCTAACATGGGGTTAGCTCGTTGAATTACAATAAAGCCTCGTGCGGTTTGCATCAAGCTCTCGAATCCGCCTGGTGATTGGGGTGACCGAGAACGTGTCCTGGGACCCCGGGTACTTGAGCTTTCCGGGGATCTAACATTTGGGGGCTCGTCTGGGGATCTAACACTAGGAACTGAACTTGGGAGCAACCAGTATTCTTTTTTTTTTTTTTTTTTAAGACAGGGTTCCTCTGTGTAACAGCCCTGGCTGTTGTCCTGGAAATTGCTCTGTAGACAAGGCTGGCCTTGAACCCACAGAGATCATCCTGTGTCTGCCTCCTCAGTGCTGGGATTAAAGGTGCCTATCTCCCAGCCTGGTTGGTTGTTTGGAGACACGGGGTTGTTATGTAGCTCAGATGGGCTTTTAATTTCAGATCTTCCTGCCTCAGCCTCCAGAGTGCTGAGATACTGAGATTATAAGTACGACTACTTAGTATTCCTTGTTTGTTTTTGTTCCTTTTTTGGTTTTTTTGAGACTGGATTTCTCTATAGACCAAGCTGGCCTCAAACTCAGAGATCTGCCTGCCTCTGCCTCCTGAGTGCTGAGGTTAAACATGTCTACCATCACATTTTTGTGAGTATGTATGTGTGCAGGTCAGGTGCACATGTGTGTGGAGATAACTGACAGCCTTAGGTAAGATACTCTGAAACTGGGCACTCAGGAGGCAGAGGCAGGCATATCTCTGAATTCAAGGCCAGCCTGGTCTATACACCACCAGGTACGATGCAAGTTCTTTACTTACTGATGTAACCCCCTCAGTCCAACTTTGTTATTAGCATTAAGAAAAGAAGACACTTCATTTTTGTCATCAGCAGGCTGCTGTGTGGCATGGTGGGCTGAGTGCCAATGTGGGCTACAGAAGGAGGTAATGACTAAGTGGTTCAAAGAGAAATGGGAGGGCTAGATTCACTTCTGGGACACTTGATGGAAGAGGTCATGGAAACGCATAGCTAAGTGGCCAATAAGATTAAGACATTCTTGGAAGCCTCGCTGCTTATCACTGTTGAAGTCCAGCTTCTTCCTAATGTGGTCAAGGATTCCAGGGTCCTTCTGGTCCGTTATGAAGGAGGCCAGGTGGGAAACCCAGTCCTGGGGACTTTGCCATTGTTTCCATCCTTTCCACCATATTAAGGAAAACAGCTATCAGGAACTCTGCAGTGCTCAGCCTCTGGAGGGATGGGAAGGTATGCCAAGGATGGGTGGCTGAGACAGGATTTTGCTGTGTAGCTCAGGCTCGCCTTGAACCTATAATCCTGTACTTCTACTTCCCTGGTGCTGGATTAAGTCATGCATTGCTTTGTCCCGCATTAAAGCATTGTTTCTGATTATTGAACTTAGATGTGTTTACTGCGTGTGTTCATGTGGAATGGATGTGGCTGTATTTGTGCCATGGTGCCTGTGTGGAGGTTAGAAAGTAACTTTCAGGCAGGAATTGGTTGTCTCCTTCCATCAAATGGGCCCAGGGAGCAGATTCAGGGGGTCAGGCTTGCTGCCATTTGCCTCTACTCTTGTCATGTTGCTGGCCTCCGAAACACTGATACCCATATAGTTTCTCTGCACTTAATTGTGGCAGACATGATTCCCCTTTTAGCCCTTCAGTGTGCTGACCTACAGTGGTAGATTTGCTTGTGATTAGCTACACCTGCATCCCTGAGTTAAACTTTCCCTATCAAGATGGTTATGATTGAACTGTTTCTCCTCAGAAGGTATGCGGAAGCTCTAACCCTGGTAACCGTGATTGGGACTGTTTGGAAACAGTCTTTTTGGATAATATCACATGACGATGAAACCATTAGGATGGGCTCTAATCTAGTATGACTGGCTTCCTCCCAAGAGGGAAACACATATGAGGGTCTAGGCTGTAGACCTCAGTGATAGAGTACTTGCTTGGTGTGTGCTAGATCTGAGATCGACCTCAATACTACAGAGATCAAACTAAACATGAGTATGAAAGAAAAACATACCACGTGAGATCTGATGAACCCAAGGGAATAGCAAGGGACAACAGAGGCAAAATTTGCCCTATATCAGCCACAAGAGGAGGGATGCTAATGATTGACAGTGAGATACGAGAAGGTAGATCTAGAGTGACTAGTTACAAGATTTCCCAGGGGTTGTCTGAAGCTATGTATAGTACTGATCCTGTATATACTGGGCTTTTCCACACATACCTATAGTTAAAATTTAACTTATAAAGTAGTTACAGAGATGAACAATAACTGATAAAACAACCATAATGTGTGGTAATAGAAGTTTTGTGAATGTGGTCTGTTTCCAAATATGTTGTGTACTTTCACCTTTTCCCTTAAAGAGAGAATTTTTTTTCTCTCTTTTTATTATTATTAATTCAAGTTAGGGAACAGGCTTGTTTCACATGTAATTCCCCTCTCCCTCTCCCTCTCCCTCCCCTTACCCCCATTCCTTCTCCCCCACCTCCAACCTACCCCCCACCCCATCCACCCACCACTCCCCAGGCAGGGTAGGGCCCCCAACCGGGGCTCCACCAAGTCCACCAAATCTTCCTGTGCTGGGCCTGGGTCCCTCCCCATGTGTTCAGAGACAGAGTGCATCCCTTCAAGTGGGATGGGCTCTCGAAGTCCCCCACATACACCAGGGCAAAAAGCCAGTCCACCTCCGGAGGCTCCCAGGAGTGCAGGGGCCTCCCCGATGGCATCCATGATCAGGGGGCTGGATTAGTCCCGTACTGGCCTCCCAAAGAGCGTCTGGGGTCGATATGCTTTCCCTTAAAGAGAGAATTTTATGGCATCTCTTTGTTATATCTGAGTTAACAACATCAGGACTCTTGTACTTAGGGACCATGAATAATGAAAGAAGTGGTAGGTGAGCAAGCGTTGTAATATTGTGATGTTCAGTCAACCTGGGAAGGCTAATAAGTAACTAATGGGCAGGTCGTGAACACAGCACAGATACACTGGACAAATTTGTGTCTTGGGCAAGAACAGGATAATGGCTCACTAAACTTGGGAAAATGCCATGCCATTTGGAATTTGTTACTTGCTTCTGGAATTTCCATTTAATATTTCCCACAACTGACCATGAGTAACTGATATGGAAAGTGAAACCATGTTTAAGGAGGGACTACAGTACTGTATTTATTTTTAAAGTGTGTGTGTGTGTGTGTGTGTGTGTGTGTGTGTGTGTGTGTGTGTGTGTATGCTTGGGGGGGGTCAACTTGCAGAAGGTGGTTATCTCCTTATAGCATTTTAATTCTGGGGACAAAACTCTGGTTATCAGGCCTGGCAACAAGTACCCGTAAGTGCTGAGTCATCTTTACGGCCCTGTGTTATATTCTTAAAACCTGCTAGATTTAGTTAATGAATACTGTATTTAGTATTTTAGCCTTTCTACTCATAAGAGAAATAGGCTTATTATTCTCTTATTTTTCTTCTCTCCTTTTGGAATAAAGAACATACATGTTTTGTGTCCTGTGGATAACTTTTGAATCAACTTGCCAAGTTATCTATCTGAGCATTTTTTTTTTTTTTTTTTTTTTTTGGAAGGCATTGGCTACTTTCCTGTGTTTTAAATGTGTACTGCATTGATTTTGACACAGGGTTTCATGTATCCCAGAGTGGCCTCAAACTGAGGATGATCTTGACTTTCTGAACCTCTTGTTTTTACATCTGTCCACATGGCTGGGCCTGCTTTATGTAGGGCAAAGTAGCTGAGCCAGGGCTTCATGGGTGCTAGGCAGATGTTCTACTAACTGAGGTACACACCAGTCCTTTAATTTTTAAAAGTTATTTATCAGAAAAAATTTATTTGGGACCAAGTGTGGTGGTGGCACACTTCTTTAGTCTCAGCAGTTGGGAGGCAAAGGCAGGTGGATTTCTATGAGTTTGAGGCAGATGCTTTTGGGTTGTATAAACTAGGTGAATGAGCTGGGGAAGCAATCCAGTAGGAAGTCTTCCTCCATGCTTACTGCTTCATGATCTTGAGTTTCTTGAGTTTCTGTCTTGGCTCCCCCATTAGAGACTATTATCTGTGAGCCTTTCCTCCCCAAGCTGCTTTTGGTCAGTGTTTTGTCATAGCAAAACAAAAACAAAAACAAAAAACAAACTGGAATAGAAATAAAGTTACTTGTCAAATTTCAGCCAGGCCTGGTGGGCTCAAGTCTCTAATCCCAGCACTCAGGAGGAATCTGAGGCCAGCTCAGGCTACAAAGGGAGACTTTGTCTAAGAAAACAAAATAAAACATTTTCTGCATTGTACCAAATTGAAAGAAACCCAGACCAAAAAAACCTCTAGTTCTTTCCAGCTTTGTCTCCCAAAAGATTATGTGACTCCCCAGCACTGCTTTGGAGATTCACAACACAGGCCTTCCAGGATGCAATTAATGTAACAGACACACTTAAGTCACCCGGAGTGAGCCTGGCTGAACAGAAGGCCAGGGAATGAAAGTTTGGGGGTCTGGCTGCTCGCATGGTCTTCCCTGCTGGTGCAATCAACCAACCGTGGCTGCTGCCGTGGCTAGAGTGCGTAGGATTTAGCTGGGTGGTGGTACATACCTGTAATTCCAGTATTTGGGAGATGGAGGTAGAAGGATCAGGAGTTCAAAGTTGGCCTTGGCTACCTATGCAGTCTGAGGTCAACCTGAGCTACACAAGATCTTGTCTCAAACAAAAAACAAACAAACAAACAAAAACAAGGCATGAGGAGGAAGCTCAGTATTATCGTAGTGCTGAGTATAGGACCCACTGCCTTGTGCATGCTGGGTAAGCCCTTCCCTGATTTTGTTTGTTTGTAAAATTTTTTTTTTTTTTTAGCCAGGATACCTTGAATCCCAGCACAGAGACAGTCAGATCTCAGGGAGTTTGAGGTCAGCCTGGTCTAAAAAGGGAATTCCAGGACAGCCAGGACTGTTACAAAGAGAAACCCTGTCTCAAAACAAAACAAAACAAAACAAAACAAAACAACAACAACAAAAAAAAAAACAACCAACCAAACAAACAAACAAAAAAACGACCAAAACACACATTTTTTTTTTTTTTTTTTAAAGCCACACATCCTTAATTCCAGCATCTGGGAGAGACAGACAGATTTCTGTGACTTCAGGGTTTAACACACCCTCTTGTCGTGTGTGTGTGTGTGTGTGTGTGTGTGTGTGTGTGTGTGTGTGTGTGTGTGTGTGAATGCCCATCCTTGAGTGTACCACAGTGGGCATGGGCATATGGAGGTCACAGGACAACTTGTGGGAGTTGACTTTTCTCCTTCTACTTCATGGGTTCTAGGGATTGAACTGAGGTTGTCAGGTCAGGCTTGGTGGCAAGAGACTTTACCTGCTGAGCCATCTTGCTGGTCCTTTTTTTATAGGGTTTCTCTGTGTAGCACAGGCTATCCCGGAACTTTCTCTGTAGACCAGGCAGGCCTCAAACACAGAGACCTGCCTGTCTCTGCTTCCTGAGTGATGGTATTAAAGGTGTGACACCATGCTTGGCTTATTTATTTATTTCTATTTTATGTTGTAAGGGTATTTTGCCTGAATGCATGTCTGTGCACCACGTGTATGACTGGTGCCTGTGGAGGCCAGAAGAGGGCATTGGATCCTCTGGGACTGGAGTTACAGACAGTTGTTACTGCCATGTGAGTGCTGAGAACCAACCCAGATCCTCAGAGCAGCCACTGCTCTTAATTGCTGACCCATCTCCACAGCCCCTCCACCTAACTTTGGGACAAATTCTCTCTGTGCTAGTTGGTTTTTATGTCAACTTGGCACAAGCTACAGTTGTCTGAGAGGAGGGAGTCTCAACTGATGAAATGTCTCTATAAGATCTGGCTGTAGGCAAGCCTGTTAGTCATTTGCTTTCTTTTTATTTGTGATGTAGTCTGACTTTCTTGGACCATCAGCCCCCAATTCTTATAAGGAAAGCATTTAATTGAAGTGGCGGCTTACAGTTTCAGAGGTTTAGTCCATTATCATCATGGTGAGGAGTATGGCAGTCATGGGTGCTGGAGAAGGAGCTGCTATATGTTGATATGTAGGCAACAGGAAGTAGACAATGACACTGAGTATAGCTTGAGCATAAGAGGCCTCAAGGCCCACCTCCACAGTGACACACTTCCTCTAACAAGGCTATACAGATTCCAACAAAGCCACACCTTTCAATAGTGCCACTCCTTTTGGGGGCAATTTCTTTCAAACCCCCCACTGGGGCCCAGCCTATCGTGGGCAGTGCTACCTTTAGGCTGGTGGTTCTGTGTAGTTGGCATTTTCTTTGGGCCATCAGCCAGCTCCCAAATAAAGACACAGAGACTTATTTTTAATTATGAATGCTCAGCCTTAGCTTAGTCTTGTCCCATTAGATCTTTTAACTTAACTTGCTTCTATTCATCTACTTTTTGTCTTGGGGTTTTTATGTTTCTTTCATTCTGTATGTCCTATTTTGCTGTTTCATATCTGGCTGGCTGCTCCCTGGAGTCTCCCTGGTGTTTCTTTTTCTTTCTCTCTCATTATTCTGAAAAAACATGCCAGTGGCTGGTGTCTTCTCTTTCCAAGATCACATGGCAGCTTCAGAGCAGAGAGCAGGAGGAAGAGAAAAAAGGTGTTAAGGAATCTTAAGAGGACATGAGGATGCTAGAGAGATGGCTCAGTAGTAAGAGCACTGACTGCTCTTCCAGAGGTCCTGGATTCAATTCCCAGCACCCACTTGGCAGCTGGCAATCATCTGTAACTCCAGGATCCAACACCCTTACACAGACATACATGAAGGCAAAACACCAATGCACACAAAATAAAAACAAATAAGTCGTTTTTTAAAAAAGAGCACATGAAATCTACCTTTCATGACACATTCCTGAAGTCTGGGACAGGAAAGTAAAGCCACACAGGAAACTATGAAGAATGAGTCTGGACTCTATCTGGACAATTACCCTGTCTTCTGGACTTTTTAGCCATGGTAAGGGCAAAGAGTGGGATTCCCACATGATGTCTTTTTTTCAGAGTAATGAGCTTACTTGGACAAAGGTACAGTCTTGCTGTGGATATCAGACTGGATTGCGTATGATTAATCCAGCCTGCTAATCACTGAAGATAATGTAACAAGATGTATAGATTTCACCATCATCATTATTACTGCAAGTATGTGTCTGTCCTGTCTGTGTGTGTGTGTGTGTGTGCGCGTGCGCGCGCGCGCGCACATGTATGCATGCCTGTGAATGTGTATGTGAGCATGTCCATGTGTGCATGAAGCAAGAGGAGGCCATCAGTGTCTTCCTTTATCTCTCTTCAGTTTATTGCCTGGAGATAGCATCTCTTTCTGAACTAGAGGCTTTCTGTTTTCCCTAGGCCAGCAAGCTCTCAGGATCTGCCTATTTCTACCCACCCTAATACTGCAGTTACAGGCATGTACAACACTGCCCAGCTTCTTTTGTTTGTTTGTTTGTTTTTTGAGACAGGATTTCTTTGTGTAGCTTTGGAGGTTGTCCTGGAACTCGCTCTATAGACCAGGCTGGCCTCGAACTCACAGAGATCCACCTGCCTCTGCCTCCCAAGTGCTGGGATCAAAGGTGTGCGCCACCAACACCCAGCTTAAAAATTTATTCATTTTATGAGTATGGATGGTTTGTGTGCATGTGTGTCTGTGCATCATGTGCATGTCTGGTACCTGTGGAGGCCAGAAGTGGGCATCAGAGCCCCTGGAACTACCATGTGGTTGCTAGGAGTTGAACCCAGGTCCTCTGGAAGAGTAGCAATTGCTCTTAACTACTGAGCCACATTTATTTGTTTTTTTTTAATGGAATATTCTTTTCTTTTTTAAAAAAGATTTTATTTATTTATTATGTATACAACATTCTGCTTCCATGTATATCTGCACACCAGAAGAGGGCACCAGATCTCATACAGATGGTTGTGAGCCACCATGTGGTTGCTGGGAATTGAACTCAGGATCTCTGGAAGAACAGTTGGTGCTCTTAACCTCTGAGCCATCTCTCCAGCCCCCATTTATTTGTTTTTTAATGAGAGAGAAAAAGAACATAAAGTTGGCTGGGGAGGAAGGTGGTAGGGAGGATCTGGGAGGAATTGGGGAGGAAAAAATTAAAAATATATTGTTTTAGGGGTCTGAACCTGTGTCCATTTCTCCTTCTCAGTGCTGGGACCCTATCTGGCTTGAACCTGTACAGGTCCTGTGCATATTGCAATAGTCTCTGGGAGTTCAGGTGTGTTGTCATTCCTGTTGTGTCTAGAAGACACTGTTCCTTGGAGCCCTCCATCAGCTCAGACTCTTAGAATCTTTCTGTCTCCTCTTCCAAATAGACCTTGAGCCTTGAGGGAAGCCCAGACTCTCCATTTTATTAAATAGTATATATTAATAATTTTCTCCCCATGGCTATGTCACCAAAATATTCTAAGCCCTGATAATAGTTGCTTATAACTAAAGCAACACATAGCAGGAGGCTGGCATTTTCTTTGACCTGGCTTAGGGCTTTTCAAAGTCTTAGGGTCTATAGCACATGGTAGGGGCTCTACAACTGGTCTCAACTGTTATTGTGAGGGTCTAGTGCTATTATTGCTGTGCCCATGGGATTGTGGTGTCTCAGAGAAAGCCAGAAGTAGCTTAGTTGCATTAGTAAGGACTCTAAGACACAGAAGCGAGTAGGGTATGGTGGCACACACCTGTAGTCCCAGCACGAGATTGGTGGGGGACAGACTGAAGGATTTACAGTGAATTCAGGGCAGCTTAGGGTGTCTAAAAAGATCTTGTCTCTGAAATCAACCAAATGAAAACAATGGCTTGGGAGATGGCTTATTGGATAAATTGTTTTTCTCAAAACAGTGAGAGCCTGGGCCAGCAAGATAGCTCTGAAGGTAAAGGCACTTGCTGGAACCACCATGGTGGAAGGAGACAAAGCAGTCCCAAAAGTTTTCTTCTGACTTCCACATATGCACAAAATAATTAAGTGTGATACAAATACCCGTCACAAAACATGAGAAACTCATTATGAATCCTCAGCACTCATGTAAAGTTGGATGGTGGTGGCACTGTCAGTAACCCAGTGCTGTCAGGAGGACACAGGCCAAGTTAGTGGTTTGCTGGCCAGCCAGTTTATCCCTAACTGTAAGCTCTATGTTCAGTGAGAGACCTTGTCTCAAAAATGTAACACACACACACACACACACACACACACCCCACACATATACACATACCACACACACTACACACATACATGCCCCCCCACACCATACATAGACACCATATACCACACACACATACACACCACACCACACATATACACATATTAAATATACTACACAAACACCATAAACAACACACACACACACACACACACACACATGCCATATACACACATACACACCACACACACACACCACACCACACATATACACATACTGTTGGAACCCGGCATTATGCTGACCCCACCCCCTGACAAGGGGTAGAATACACATATGCCATTCAGGCAGATACTTAGGCAGCTCAAAGGGCCACATCATGGCTACATCACTTGTTTACAGGGCTGCATAAGGACTCAGTATGCATGTGCAAGCTTCCCCTTTTAATCTAGCACTTCCGAGTGCTCTCACTCTCTCCCTTCGTTTCTCTCCCTTCACACCCTCTCTTCTCTCGCTCTCCCTTCTCTGCTCCTCTTCTCTGCTTCTCTCTTTCTCTCTGCTTCCTGTTGGCCAACACCCCTCTTCTCTTCTTCCCTTTCCCTTCAATAAACGCCACATGGGTTTGTTGACTCATGGTTCGTGTTTCATTGCCTGTCGCTGCAGCAAAAGAGCAACACATACCACACACACTGCACATACACCACATACACACATACATGCCATATACACATATACACATATATCACACACACACACATACCACACACACATACATGCCATACACACATATACACCATACACATACCACACAAATACATACATCACACACACACACACCATACACACATACCACACACACATACCACATACACACCACACACACACATACACCACACACACCACACCCGTACACACACACCACACATACACACCACACACACAACAAACCACACATACAACATACCACATACATATACCATATACATACTCATACACCATATACCACACACATACTGTTGGGCCCAAAAGGGGGACCAACTTCAGGAGATGCCCCCCGCAAAGTCACTCACAGGACACAAGTTCAATGCAAAAGCAAAAGGATTTTATTCCAATGCATAAATCTCTGAGAAGAGAACGACCCCAAGTTTCTAAAGAAGACAGTTTTTATATCTTTTTAGTTACTAGGCAGGAGTGTGACAACATTTTCATTGGCTATAACATATATGAGTCATTTACTGATTGGTTGGGAACTGAACTTATAATTTTGCCCACGAGGGATTTGGAATGTTATTTTGGTTTTACACCTGCAAGGCCATGGGACAGCTAGTGTTTTTTTTCTGGGAAAAGAGTGACTTGTACTTATTTTCAAAACTTGGGTGCTCTGGAGCAGGGTAACCCATAACAATTTTTAGAAACCAGACAGTTGTTGAGGATAATAACATTCCTTGGAAACTAGTAATAATAACAATTTCCAGAGATTGGTCATCATGACCGACCATTTCATGTGTTCTTTTTCCCAGAGCTGTGTGTGTGGTCAGAGTGATTTTCAAATACATGCTGGTGGGTATCAGGCTGGGTTTGAGTTGGGGTCTTTCAGTACCACATACACATATATACACCACACACATACACACACCACACACAGTATACATGCACACATTACACACACACACACACACACACACACACACACCCCACAGAGTGAAAAAAATAAGGCAAGACAAAAATTCAGACAAGTGAGAAAGTAAACTCCTTTTCATGTGAAGACTTCCTTATCCCACGTGTGTGAACTGTCCCACAGAGACTAATCTTAGGCACTGCTGCCACCAGGAGTCCAAATGAGTAAGTAACTGTACTAAACCCTCTCTTCCTCAGCACCCACTAAGTGGGTGATTGACAGGCTGTAAACAGAGAAGAGCTAGTCACAAAGCTCCCTATGTTCTAGCATGTGTGTATTGTAAAACATCCCCACCCCAGATTAATTTCTCTTCCTTCCTTCCTTCCTTCCTTCCTTCCTTCCTTCCCTCCCTCCCTCCCTCCCTCCCTCCCTCCTTCCCTCTTCCCCTCCCTTCATTCTTCCTTCCTCCCTCCTTCCTTCTTTCCTTTCTTTTTAATTTTTTTTTTTGAAATCAGGGTTCCTCTGGCTGTCCTAGAACTCACCTATTAGACACCAGGCTGGCCTTGAACTCTCAGAGATCCTCTTGCCTCTGCCTCCTGAATGCTGGGATTAAAGGCATGTGCCACCACCACCGCCCAGCTGGTTTCGTTGTTGTTTTGTGGGGTTTGTTTGTTTGTTTGTTTGTTTTAGTTTTGGTTTTTTGAGAAAGGATTTCTCTAGCTTTGGAGCCTGTCACTGGTAGGCTCCAAACTCAATCTATAGACTAGGCTGGCCTTGAACTCAGAGACATCTGCCTGCCTCTGCCTCCCAAGTGCTGGGATTAAAGATATGTGTCACCACTGCCTGGCTCTGTTTTTTTAAAATTGTTTTTGAAACAAGGTCTCACTGTGTGCTGGTTCCTGGGGTGGGCTCCTAGGTACCAGAGTGTGGGCTCCATCTTTTCTCTCACCTCCCTCTAGGTCATTTAAAGCTTGAACAGAGTTTCATCCTTGGAGTGTTGGTCCAAAGATTAAAAAACAAAGACTATGCAGGTTGCTCACATGTGCCGTGGTCCTTCTTCTCCCCCAAGGCAGTGACTTATAGACAGTTTGAGTGTGTCCCACAAGGTTCATGTGTTGGAAGTTTAGGAAGGCATAAGCCCTATGAGAGGTTCCTTGGTCAGTGGAGAAGATGTTGTCTTTGGGAGGGATTAAGGTAGCTAGTTCTCCCTAGAGCCAGAGGCAGTTCTCCAGAAGTTATTATAAAAGGCTGCCCCCTGCAGCGTTTGGTGACTTTTTCATCCCAGCATTTGGGAGGATCTCTGTGAGTCTGAGGCCAACCTCAGAGAGATATTTACACAGAGAGATATTGCCTCAAATACCACCCTCCCTGCCAAAAAAAAAAGAGTGGCCCCAGACCCTCCTCCTTGTTGTCTGTCTTCCATATGAAAACTCTTTTCCTTCCACAGTTATACAATGCCTACCCTATCATCAGGTGCTGAGCAGACACGCTGGTGTCTTGACTTTCAGAACAGTAAGCTACACACACCCCCTTTCCTTCGAACTCACTAGCCTCCAGTATTTTGTGGACAGCAACAGAAACACTATTAATCTCAGTTTGTCACTTGGTCTTTGCTGTTGTGAAGAAACTTGATGATCCTTTCAAGACAGGCCTTTGGAAGCACCAGTGAGGCAGATTCAGTTTGCGCCATTATCACTTCAAATGTAAAAATTAAGTCCTTTGACCACATTAACTGGTTGCTAATTGGTTTCTCCATTGATGCATGAAATGTTCTGAGCAGTTACCCTGAGCAAGCCCAGCTCTCCAGTTTGCTCCTCGGGGTGGAGTGAAAAGTTAGTTTTGAGTTTGCCTCAAGACAGGTGGGACAGGAAGCAAAGAGGAGATAGTGATTGGTGCAGAATGGGCAGGAAGATGGCAAGACAGAGCTCTTCCTGTAAGGGATGGTGTGTATACCCGGGAGCTGAGCTAGGAGGATCATGAGTTCAAAGTTAGCTATGTAGGGAGATCCTGTCTCTAAAACCCACAAAGAATAAAAAATAAAAATAAAAAAGAAAGAAAAAACCCCAAATTTCCTGGCTTCTTAGTTAAAAGTACAATGGTAGAAACAGCTTCTTTGAGATCTGTTAAGCCCTGTGTTGTCCTCCAAAGGCATGTGTTGGAAGTTTCCTAAGACCTAGGGCTTTGAGGGAGGTCCCCTGGTCAGTGGAGATATGTCTTTGGGAGGGATTAAGGTAGCACTCACCAGAGCCTGAATCAGTTCCCCAGGATGTGAATTAGTTGTGAAAAAGGACTGGTCCCAGCGTCTCTCACTTGGCTCCATTCTCAGTGCCACCCCCTCACTAGGACATCAGAATTTCAGCCTCACAACCGACATGCATCCCAGTAACCACGGCTCCTATTTTGGGTCAGTGAGCTCAGCTTTCTGTTTTGCCTTATTAAGTTTCTTTGTGTAGGTGCGTGTGTGTTTGCATGTGTACAGATACGTGTGCATGTAGGTGTGCATGTGGAAGCCAGCGGTTGACTGATGTTAGGGTCTTTCTCAATCTTTCTCCATCATTATTTGTTTATTTTTTGTTTTTGTTTTGTTTTGTTTTGTTTTTTGAGACAGGGTTTCTCTGTGTAACAGCCTTGGCTATTGGAACTTGCTCCATAGACCAGGCTGGCCTCAAATAATAAGCACACCTTTACCAAGTATTTTACATATTTTACCGTACATTTATGGGTCTTTTAAATATATGAACATAGGAAACACACAGGCCCTATGTTCTATTATAAACTCCCTGACTCTACAGCTGTTGTAATGTTAGTCAAAGAGGGGCAGGTGGCTTGCAGTGCTCCAGGCCTCAGAAGAAATTTCCCTAGGCCTTTATCCTCCCTCAATTTTCTTTAGTATACAAAAATATTGTATTTTATTATGTTATTATATAACATATTATATTTCATTATGCATTTTTTGTTGTCTGTTTCAAGACAGAATTTCTCAATGAACTTGCTCTGTAAACCAGGCTGGTCTTGAACTCACAGAGATTTGCATGCCTCTGCCTCCCAAGTGCTGGGATTGAAGGAGTGCACCACCACCACCTGGTTTGTTTGTTTATTTTTTGAGACAGGCTTTCACTGTGTATCCCTGGATGACCTAGAACTTGTTATTTAGACTAAGCTATTTTCAAACTCACAGAGATCCCAGTGTTGGGATTAAAAGCAGGCACCACCCAGCTATCTTTAAATGACTTCTAGAAGATTTTTTATTTTTAGAGATTTTTCTTTCTTTCTTTTTTTTCCGAGACAGGGTTTCTCTGTGGTTTTGGAGGCTGTCCTGGAACTAGCTCTTGTAAACTAGTTGCTCTCTCTCTCTCTCTCTCTCTCTCTCTCTCTCTCTCTCTCTATATATATATATATATATATATATATATATGCATGCATAGCCTTTTGTCATCTTTCCAGTTGAAAACTTGGTTTTTCTGGCTTGACTGACCTAGTATGTCTGTAAAAAGAGCAGGGTGTATGGTTCACGATGTTTAGTGCCCTTACATCTTTCAATTACTGATGTGCCTTACACTAACCACACCTTCCATCTTTCATGGCTATATTGCATTTCATGACAAGGTTCCTATTGATGTTACAGGCTTTTGTGAACACATCACACTGAAGTCAATACCCTCACACATCTGACTTCAGTTATCCAAGCAAGTGAGTGACAGACACAACAGTTCTTTCTCATTTTATTTTACTTTTGAATGTATTTGTCTCTTCTGTGTATATATATACATGTATACAGCCACCCTCAGATTCCAGAAGAGGACATTGGGTGCCCTGGATCTGGAGTTCTAGGTAGATGTACACTGCCTGACATGGTTGTTGGGAACTTAACCTGGGTTTTCTAAAAGAGCAGAGCCATCTCTCCAGCCCCAACAACAGTGCTTTTATCCCATTTTAGTTAGGTTAACTATTGCTGTGATGAAACATCATGACCAAAGCATCTTGGAGAGTGTCTTAATTAGGGTTTTTTTAAAAATTTTATTTATTTATTATGTATACAACATTCTGCTTCCATGTATATCTGCATACCAGAAGAGGGCACCAGATCTTATAACAGATGGTTGTGAGCCACCATGTGGTTGCTGGGAATTGAACTCAGGACCTCTGGAAGAGCACTCAGTGCTCTTAACCTCTAAGCCATCTCTCCAGCCCTTAATTAGGGTTTCTATTGCTGTGAAGAGACAGCATGGCCATGGCAACTTTTATTAAGGAAAACACTTAATTGGGCCTGGCTTACAGTTTAAGTAATTTCATCCATTATTGTCATGGCAGGAAGCATGATAGCATGCAGGCAGACATGGTGCTGGAGAAAAGCTGAGAGTTCTACATCTGGATCCACAAGCAGCAGGAAGATAGATAGAGATAGAGAGAGAGAGAGAGAGAGAGAGAGAGAGAGAGAGAGAGAGAGAAAGAAAGAAGAGGAGAGAGGAGAGGAGAGGAGAGGAGAGGAGAGGAGAGGAGAGGAGAAGAGAGGAGAAGAGTGGAGAGGAGAGACTGGACCTGACTTAGATATCTGAAATTTCAAAGCCTGCCCCTACAGTGACACACTTCTCCAACAAGGTCACACCTCCTAATAGTGTTACTCCCTGGTGACCAAGCATTCAAATCTATGAGCCTGCTTCCTTTCCTTTTCCTCCCTCCTCCTTCTTCCTTCCTTCCTTTCTTTTTTAAAGATTTATTTATTATGTATAGTGTTCTGCCTGCATGTATGCGTACACACCAGAAGAGAGCACCAGATCTCATTATAGATGGTTGTGAGCCACCATGTAGTTGCTGGGAATTGAACTCAGGACCTCTGGAGGAGCAGCCAATGGTTTTAACCTCTGAGCCATCTCTCCAGTCCCCACCTTTCTTTCTTTCTTTCTTTCTTTCTTTCTTTCTTTCTTTCTTTCTTTCTCTCTCTCTCTCTCTCTCTCTCTCTCAATCTCTCTTTCTCTCTCTCTCTTTTTCTTTCTTTTTCCTTTTCCAGATAGGGTTTCTCTGTAGACCAGGGTGGCCTCAAACAAAGAGATCCACCTGCCTCTGCCTCCCGAGTACTGAAATTAAAGGCATGCACTACCACCAGGCTACTCTCTACCTTATTCATTTAGGGCAGGGTCTCTCACTGAATTGGAAGCTCAATCTTAGAGCTAGGCTAGTTGGCCAGCCAATGAGTGAGGGGATCTGGTTGTCTCTGTCACCAGTGCATATTCCATGTCTGTTTTTTTCACATGTGATGGGGGATGTTCTTCTGTATATATGTTTCTCTTATTGGTTGATGAATAAAACACTGATTGGCCAGTATCCCGGCAGAAAGTATAGTCAGGGCTACCAGACAAGGAGAATTTTGGGGAAAGGAGGCAGAGAGAAGCCACCAGAGAGATGCCATGTAGCCGCTGAAGGAATAACAGGTCCAGTCATTCACCGGTAAGATAAGACCATGTGGAAATATTTCGATTAATAGAAATGGGTTAATAATTAAGAGAGAGCTAGCTAGTAAGAAGCCTGAGGCATTGGCCAAACAATTTATAATTAATGTAAGTGTCAATGTGCTTACTTGGGACTGAAGGGCTGTGAGACCAGGTGGAACAAGAACCTCCATCTACAAATGGCCCCCAATGTGGAGCAAAAATTTCCATGAAAAACCTGACAAAAGCTTAAAAAGGGATTTTTAAAAACAAAACAAAGTCAAGCATGGCTTCTTGGTAGCAGCATTTTCTCAGGTGGACTTTCTTTGCTAGAGACAAGCAGAGGCTCAACACTCCTTTAAGAGAGGTTTCCCAACTCAGTGTTAGTGGCAAAAACTGCATGGCTTTTTTAAGTGGCTCTGCTACCAAACAATTAAATGGTGTTTACAAGTAGCTGGCAGCATGCTTCTTGGTGTTGGCATGAAACCAGAAACTCCACAGAGTTGTGGCAATAAGCATGGCTCCTACCAGTAGCTCTACCATGGAGCTAGACTCTCAGAAAGCCAAGGAATAGGGCTGGGCCAGCCACAGCTTTAATTTTAGCCATGCTGCTTAGCAGATAAAAGACTCATGGTCAGAAAAGATAGAGATATACAGTAAAGACAGATTCAAAAACAAACAAACAAACAAACAAACAAACCTCTAAATGGTTTAAATGTTGTTTAAAAATATACATAGGCTTGGGAGAGAAAAGAAAAGGAATACATTGGTTAAAAAAGAAATAGACTGGCTAGGTGTGATGGCACCTAGCCTTTAATCCCAGCACTCAGGAAGCAGAGGCAGGCGGATCTCTGTGAGTTTGAGGCCAGCCTGGTCTACAGAGCAAGTTCCAGGACAGGCCCCAAAGCAATACAGAGAAACCCTGTCTCGAAAACCAAACGAAAAAAAATGTAATGTATAATTAAATACAGATCATAGATAGTCATCTATAATAGTCAAAACTTACAGTTATGTAGTTAGGTTTTCTAGATATACAGAGGTGTATTTCAAATGGATAGGTATTCTTTAAAACCTTTCAAAGACCTACAGAATATGGCATTTAAAATGGTCTTCATGACAAAGAGACACAACTGCTCCTGGCAACACTATTTACTTTGGAAAGGAAAATGGGCATCAAAGAAACTCATTATGGAGTTTGCCTTCAACATGGCAAGACTAGCCATTTGGGCAAGAAACTGCTCTTGCCTGGACTGTTTGATGTATACTATACAAACTGGACATGCAGGATCCACAGGAAAGTGACTGCTGAACTTGCCAAAACAAGATGGACAGTTCTTCAGGGTTAATGCTTCAAGGAAGAGTCTGCCAGACATTCTAGGCCTGTAGGCTGAAGATGGATGCACCAACGTTACAGAGGAACTTTGGGTGACTGTCCAGGCAGCAAGATGTCTCTGACAATTTTAGAGTTTATATTCTATCCTTCTGAGGTCTTTGATGGAGTTGAAGATGGATAGCTACGGTTATGGATTTCCTTAGTTATGATAAAAGATAAAAGAGTCTAAAGATAAAGCTTTAGACTCACAAAGATAGGATAGATGATAGAATATTTTCTTTAAATTTTGCCAAATGTTAATGGACTAAATATTGTTAACTATAGTTCTTGCTGTTTTGTTATATATTTTTACTATGTTAAAATTAAAACCTTTCTTTTTATTTAGACAGAAAAGAGGAGATGATGGGGATGTTCTTCTGTATATATATTTCTCTTATTGGTTGATGAATAAAACACTGATTGTCTAGGGCTACGCAGAGAACCCTGTCTGGAAAAAACAGAACCAACTAACCAACAAAAACCAAATAAAGTGGTTCCAATTAAGTAACAAGGAAGAACCTCTTCCCAAGCCTATCCAGTTCGTTTGTCTTCTGTCTATTCGGTCTGTGTTATAATTTTAAAAAATGTTGGGAAGGAGTCACACCATACAAGAGGGCTTACATAGAAGGTTTATTGGAAGAGGAGAGAGAGGGGCAGAGAAGGGGGCAGAGAAGAGGGGTAGAGGCCACTCTCTGGGGACAAGAGTAGCAGAAGAGAGAGAGATGGGAGGTGGGCAAGGCCCACTTTTTATAAGGGAATATATCAAATGTACACAGGACGTGCTCTTAGTAGCAACAGCTGAGGACATATCCTGCCAGGACCCTAAGGGCAGGCCAGTATAGATGCCTGAATACTAGCAGTCTATCTGTCTTCTTTCTATCCTGTTTGTCTTCTGTCCCTCTCTCCCTCTCAAACACTGACCATCAGGGACTGATCAGGCAAAACACACAGCAGCCTCTCTAGACAGTTGAGACACATCAAAGGCTATGATCGTTTTTAGGTATCAGAAACACTAACCATTTTTCTAACTGGTCATTAGTACTTTTATGAACTATCTCGGGGAGGTGGTGGTGCACAACTTTAATCCCAGCACTTGGGAGGCAGAGGCAGGAGCATCTCTGTGAGTTTAAAAACATCCTGGTCTACAGAGTGAGTTCCAAGACAACCAGGGCTGTTGCACAAAGAAACCCTGTCTCCAAAAAGGGAAAAAAATGTCAACAATGGAAGACAGACTTTTGACTTGTAGAAATGTATTAAAGTCAGGGATGGTGATGCCTCTGGAAGTTCCTTTATTGTACAGGGTTGTTTTGGCTATCCTGGGTCTTTTGTTTCTCCATATAAAGTTGACTATTGATCTTTCAAGGTCTGTGAAGACTTGTGCTGGTTTTTTTGATGGGGATTGCATTGAATCTGTAGATTGCTTTTGGCAAGATTGCCATTTTTACTATGTTGATCCTACCTATCCAAGAACATTGGAGATCTTTACATTTTCTGCTATATTCTTTAATTTCTTTCTTTAAAGACTCAAAGTTCTTGCTATACAGGTCTTTTGTTTGTTTGGTTAGTGTTACCCTAAGATATTTTATGTTGTTTGTGGCTATTGTAAAGGGTGATGTTTCTCTGATTTCTTTCTCAACTCTCTTATCATCTGTATATAGTAGGACTACTGATATTTTTGAGTTAATTGTATCCTGCCATTTTGCTGAATGTGTTTATCAGCTGTAGGAGCTCCCTGGTAGAGTTTTTTGGGTCACTTATGTAAGCTATCGTATCATCTGCAAACAGTGAAAGTTTGACTTCTTCCTTTCCAATTTGTATCCCCTTGATCTCCTTTTGTTGTCTTATTGCTCTAGCTAGCCCTTCAAGCACAATATTTGAAGAGATATGGAGAGAATGGACAGCCTAGTCTTGTTCCTGATTTTAGAGGAATCACGCTTTCTATCCATTTAGTTTGATGTTGGCTGTTTGTTTACTGTATATTGTTTTTATTATGCTCATGTATGTTCCCCCAACTTATATGCCATCCTAGAGCCTTCATCCAGCAGCTGATGGAAATAGAAACAGATACCTATAGCTAAACACTGAACTGAACTGGAATCCAGTTGCAGAGAGGGAGGAGTGATGAGCAAAGGGTCATGACCAGGCTGGTGAAACCAACAGAAACAGCTGACCTGAACAAGGGGGTGCTCTTGGTCCACAGACTGATCACTGGGAAACCAGTATGGAACTTATCCAGACTCCGTGAATGTGGGTGTCAGTGAGGAGGCCTGGGAAATCTATGGGGCCTCTTGTTGTAGGTCAGTACTTATCCCTAGCATAGGAATGGACTTTGGGAGCCCATTTCACATAGAGGGATACTCCCTCAGCTTAGACACATGGGGTAGGGGCTAGGCCCTATTGCAAAGGATATGACAAACTCTGAGGACCCCCCCCATGGAAAGCCTCACCCTCCCTGGGGATCAGAAATGGTATGGGGGGGCTGCTAGGTGGGGGGCAGGGGAGGAGGGGAGTGAGAGGGAACTGGGATTGACATGTAAAACTGTCTTGTTTCTAATTTAAATTAAAGATGAAGGAAAAATAAATGTATTAAAGTCAATGACATCATATTATTATTTAGTCTTACTATTTTTTTGAGACATAACCCTGGCTGTCCTAGAATTTAATGTGTAGACCAGTGTGGCCTTGAACTCATCGAGATCTGCTTGTCTGTCTCCTGAAAGCTGGGATTAAAGACTTGTGCTACCAAGGTATATTTACATTTAAACTTAAGAAAGATTTATATATTTAATTTTTGTATTTCTCTGTTTATGCATGTGAATGCAGGTGCATGTGCCTATGCATGCCACAGGACAGGTAGGACTCTTTACTATTCCTTTGAGACAAGAACTCTCCCTAGATGAGAGAGTTGTGTTTTCTTGTGTTTTCTCAGCCTTCCTGTAAACCCATAGGTCCCCCATGGAGCTATAATGTACATCGGACATCCAACTTGATATGTAGGTGATGGGATTCCAACTCTGCTTCTCATGATTGCCCAGAAAGTACTCTTAACCATTGGGTCATCTTTCTAGACTTAATATATAATATTCTGTTCCACATGGTATCCTTCCAGGCTTGCAACATGTACCCACACAAACCATTTAAGTTTCTAGAATAAGGTATTGATATGGATCCAATCATGTATTTATTTATTTATTTAGGTTTTTCCAGACAGGGTTTCTCTGTGTGTAGTCTTGCCTGTCCTGGTCTCTGTAGACCAGGCTGGCTTCAAACTCACAGAGATCCACATGCCTCTGCCTCCCAAGTGCTGAAATTAAAGGCATGTGCCACCACTGCCCGGCCCCTATCATGTATTTTTTTAAAATATATTTATTTTTACTTTATGTGTATAGGTGTTTTGCCCATATGTATATCTATGTACCATGTATGTGCCTGGTGCCTATGGAGGCCAGGCAAGTGCATTGGATCCCCTGGGACTGGAGTTATAGATGGTTGTGAACCTCCATGTAGGTGCTGGAAATCAAACCCAGGTCCTTTGGAAGAACAGCCAGTGCAACTGTTGAACCATTTCTTCAGCCCCCAGTCATGTAGTTTTATGACAAGTTTGCTACAGTGTAGTTCAGGCAGGCCTTGAATTCACTGCCCAGGTGGCTGTGACTATAGGTGCATGCCACCATGCCCAGCTTCAATTAAAAATTTATTTTTTTGCCTTTAGTCCCAGCACTTGGGAGGCAGAGGCAGGCGGATCTCTGTGAGTTTGAGACCAGCCTGATCTACAAGAGCTAGTTCCAGGACAGCCTCTAAAGCCACAGAGAAACCCTGTCTTGAAAATGCAAAAAAAAAAAAGAAAGAAAAAGAAAAAAATTTTGAGATAGGATTTTGATATGTAACCCAGGCTGGCTTTCCACTTGAGACCCTCTTGCCTCTGTCTCATAAATTGGGATTTTAGGCATGTACCCAAAGGACACTCAATCTTGAATCCTTAACCCTGACATTGCAGGATCATAAAGGATATGATGTATATTCATAAGTCATCAATCAATTCAAGTCTGTAAGCATTTTTTTTGGGAGATGGTAAAGACCCATTTCTTTTCATGGATGTATACTGGATTGATGTTTTACTGACTATTTAGTCCTGGTAGATGAGGCTGGCCTCAAACTCACAGAGATTTGCCTGCTTCTCCTCCAGAAGTCTGGAAGTAAAGGTGCACCACCATGCTCAAGTAGGATGGATTTTATTGTCATGACAGAATGCCCACAAACAATCTTCCTTTAAGCCTCTTGCTTTAATCCCAGCTGCGAAATATGACTATCAGTTGTCATATTTGACTGATTCCTCCCTCCAATTTCCCTTCAGTCAGCTGCTACGGCCCTCCAGTTACAGACTATGGTCTGCCTTCCCTATTGACTTTAAGTGTGTATGGGACACAGTCTTCATCTTGCCTGTCTCCTATCACATGGTACAGCCCACAAATAGGTGGTCCATAAATGGCTACTGCACTTTCTGCTTGATACCCTAGACTTGTCCACCTCATGCAACTGTCACCTGTGTGAGAAATTTCCTCTATAAATAGGTAGTTTCTGTTTCAGGTACGTTTGTTGTAATATACCCCTCACTGCCCCACCCAAGCCTCTTAGAAACAGAGACCCAGAGAGGTATTCAAATCCTCTGCCATAATACCTACAGCCCTCATAAGAGCCAACAAGGGCAGGGGTCATTCCTTCCCCCTCAACATCGCTGACCGCTGTCCACGGGGAACTCTTGCTGAGAATTTGTTTGTCCTCCATGCTGTTCTGTCTGCTGTTTCCATTTATTTCAGTGATCAAGTCCCACATGGCTCCGCAGTGCTTCCACAGTGAATATTTTGACAGTCTGCTGCACACTTGCAAACCTTGCCACCTTCGATGTTCCAGCCCTCCCGTACCCTGTCAGCCTTACTGTAATCCAAGTAAGTGAGACTCTTCAATAGCTGCTTCTTGTTGGGAGGCATTCTTGATAGTGCCTATTTATCTAACAGAGAAGGTGGGAGATTATTTTTGTTTCGTTTTCCTGAATCAAAACCAGAAATCAAGCAATAATTTAGATGTCTCCTGGAGCAAAGGAATTGTTCAGATCCAAATTCCATTTTATTCAGCACCAATAGTGATGGCGATTTCATCAGCTCTTAACTGAAGGACATTTAGAAATTAAAAGTCAATGTTGGTGAAGCCAGGGAGGGGGGCTTTTAAGCCTCCAGAGCAGCGGTTCTCACTCTCAACCTTCCCAATGCTGCAAGCCTTTAGTACAGTTCCTCAGGTTGTGGTGATTCCCAACCATTAAGATTGTTTTGTTGCTACTTCACAACTGTAATTTTGCTACTGTTATGAATCATAATGTCAATTATCTTATGTGACCCCTGTGAAAGGATTATTCAACAACCCCAAGGGGTGTCGAACCACTCAAATTTGAGGCTAGCCTGAACTATATAGTGAATTCCAGGGCAGCTTGGGCTACAGTGAAATCCTGTTTCAAAAAAGGAGCCAAGTTGTAGATGAGTTGGTAGAGTGCCTGGCTGGTGCACACACAGCCCTGGGCTCTGCAGCAGTATTTATAGTCATGTTGCTGCAGATCTGTAATCCCAGCACTTACATAGGAGGTGGACTCATCCATAGCCAAGGTCTACAGATGAGTTTGAGGCCAGCCTGACCTACCCCCAAAGTAAGGTGTTCATGAATATGCAATAGGGGAGTTGAGTGTTAGAAAATTCATACTTGATTTGAGTACTGATCTCTGTGATGTTCTTTTAATAAAGGTGTGACAGGTTCAACGAAAGGGGTACAAATTGTTCTTTGGACCTTCTTGGGCTTGACCTTGATTGTTTCTTTGGTACTTTTTGCGCTCACGTTCTTGCTGAGGAAGATGAATTCTGAAGCACTGAAGGACAAACTTCAAAACCCAGGTCAGTTTGATGGTGACTCTTAGAAATCTATTTCTGTAGGGGTGGCTCTTCCAAGTTTCATTTCCTTTTCTTTTTTTAACTTTGACTTTTTTTTTTTGGCTACAGCACTTTCAAATGTGTTAGTGGATAGTTGAATTTTTGAGCTGGGTGTGGTAGTACATGCCTGTCATTTTAGCACCTGGGTAGGGCAGGCAGAAGGATCCAAGGGGTTAAGGTCTAGTTCGTCCTCAGCTACATATGGAGTTTTCGATCAGCTCGGGCTACATGAGACCATGTCTCAAACAAAATATATATATAAAAAAACAACAACCACCAATGCCCTCACAAACAATCAAACAAACAAACAACAGAGAAATCTTGGCATTGACAGCTACTTTGCAGGTCTCCTTTCAATGCCCATTTCCCCCAGTTCTTCTCTTGGTAATTGCTCTTGAGGCTTGCTTGGTAAGTGTCTTTCACTGTAGTTAGAACACTGATGAGATACTCCGTTATCACACAACAATAGCCAGGTACTCTCAGGATAACTGTATTTGGCAAGATCCCTGGTCATGTTTTAAATATAATCATAAGCACTGTTTGCATGTGAACATTTTGCTGCCCCAAGTGCTAGAAATGAATAACCAGTTGCTCCTGGATTCACTAACCATCTCAAGAATAATTATTAGGCAACAGAGTACCAGTCTCAGAGAAGTTAAAGCTCCACCTGAGAGCCTCTTAGGCTAAAAATATTTTTATAGCACTGTTCCCCGTGACCTGATTTTCAAGACACACAGCAGCCATTGTCCTGCATCTTTTTTTATTACTTTTTTTCTTTTGGTGTGTGTGGTGCATGAATGTGAGTATGCACTTGCTCATCAGGTCAGAGCAGGACATCAGGTATCTTCCTCTATTGTTCTTCACCTTGTTATCATGAGATAGGGTCTCTCAGTGGATCAGAGGCATGCTGTTGCAGCTGTGTTACCTAGCTCCTATCTCTGCCATTGGGAGGTTACATGCTGAGGTTACGGGTATGTGCTTGTTACCAGAGTGTTAGAGATTTAAATTCAGATCCTCACGATTGTATGTTTTTTTTAAAGATTTTATTTATTATATATACAAAATTCTGCTTCCATGTTTATTTGCACACCAGAACTCAGGACCTCTGGAAGAGCAGTCGGTGCTCTTAACCTCTGAGCCATCTCTCCAGCCCCACGCTTGCACGTTCTTATACCCACTAAGTCATCTTCTGAGCCCTTGTCCTGCTTCTTTATGAATTTGTTTTCCATGCACACACTGCAAGCCATCTACTCCATTGCTTTCTAGTGCAGTGGGTATAGTGGGTAATTCACTCACTCTTCTGGCTCCCACGTGGTCTGGGAGGCAAAAGAAAGAATTTTAATTGTTTTTAAAGTTGAGTGTATTTGTGCATGTCTGAGAGTGGCTTTGTACATGTGAGTACAGTGTCTTTGGATAGCAGGATAGAGCATTGGATCCCCCTGTAGTTGGAGTTACAGGTGGTTGCTAGGGACTGAACTCTGGAAGAGTAGTACTGGCTCTTAACCATTAAGCCAGCTCTTTAGCCCTAGAATGATTTTATTTATTTATTTGACAGGATTTCTCTGTGTAGCCCTGGCTGTCCTGAACTCGATTTGTAGACCAGGCAGGACTTGAGCTTACAGATCTGCCTGCCTGTGGGTTTAAAGGTGTACATATGTAAAGTACTACATGACATAATGTACTGATTACAGACACATAGGGAAACAGTGACTACAGTCGAACAAACAACACATCCACATCCTTACATAGTTGACCATTTTTGGTGACAGGCCTTGGACTATGTAGCTCAGGATGACCTTGAACCTCTCTGGTCCTCACGTGGCCATCTCACCAGACCTGGCATTACAGGTGTGCACCAACAGGCCTGGTTTGTGAAGTTCTGGGGATTGAATCCAGGGCTTCTTGTGAGTGCTAGCTGAGTGAGCCAACTGAACCCCATCCCCGGCCCTTCAGCATTCTTCCTGGTGGTGAGGCTAGTTGGAATCTACTCTGCTATTTGCAGCACCACAGTATCATCCAGTCATAGTCATAGGCTGGCTCTGAAGACTCATCTTACATAACTGCAACTCTGGACTTCTGACCATCTGCTTCTCATTTCCCCACCTCCTTGTGTCTGGGAACCAACATTCTGCTGTTTTTCTGTAAGCAGTTTCTTTAGGTCCACATGGAAGTGAGGCCAGGCAGTTGTCAGCCCCCCGCCCCCTGCCCTTTAGTATATTTCTAGAGCAACTCCGAATGAGATGTTTTATTATTTATTTATTTATATTTTGTGTATATGCGTGTTTTACCTCATGCTTGTATACCACATATGTGCATTCTCCCTAGGAGCCAGAGTCCCCTGGGACTGGAGTTACAGACAATTGTGAGTCACCAAGTGATTGCTGGGAATCAAACCCATGTCCTCTGCAAGAGCAACCTAGTGCTTTAAGTGGCTAAGCCATTTCTCCAGCTCCCTGAAAGAGATGTTTTAGAAGATAAAGTCACTGTGGAATGTTGGGGAGCAGAAACTTGATCTTTTGTGTGTGAGAAAGTGTAGGTGCATACCACAGCATGTGTGGTGGTCAGAGGACAACTTTCAGGAGTTACTTTGAGGCGCAGGGTCCCTTTTGTTTCTTATACTTTGATCTCCAAGATAGCTTGTCTTCAAACTTCTGGGGTGAGTCTCCTGTCTCAGCCTCTAACCTCATATAGAACTGGGATTACAGATGCCTGATGCCACCGCCCCTCCCCCCCAGATAGGATTTCACTGTGTAACAGTCCTGGTTGTCCTGGAACTTTGTTGAACAGGCTGGCCTCAAACTCACAGAGATATGCATGCCTCTGTCTCCTGAGAGCTGGAATTAAAGGCATGCACCACCACAGCTGGACCAATAAGTGGTTTAAAAAACCCATTCTTCACAGATGTGTATTGGAGACAAATTGGGGACTTCTATATGGGATCAAAGGAAATTCATTGAAAAATGAATTATCCAGGAGTATGGTCCTTATTTGTAATATCAGTTCTCTGGAGGCTGAAGCAAGCAGAAGGGTCACTAATGGTTTGAGGTCATGAGCTAGAGAGAGGGCTCAGTGGCTAAGAGCACTTGATGCTTTTACGGAGGATCACAGTGTGGTTTCCAGCATCCACATGGCAGCTCACAATCTTTTATAACTTCAGTTCCAGGGGATCCAACACTTCTGTACCAGGCACATACATGGCACACATGCCTACATGCAACACTCACTCACACACATTATAGAAAAAAATGAATAGAAGGCCAGCCTGGGCTACATTGAGTTCTAGGCTAAGTTGGGCTACAGAATATCACACACACACACACACACACACACACACACACACACACACACACACACACACACAGACCCCACATTAATGTACTGAAAAATGCTCCATAAGATGTCATATCAGAAAAACTAGGACACAGTACACGTCTTGAATGTTGATGAGATGCTCAGTGGATAAAGGTACTTGCTGACAAGCCTGATTAGGCTGAGTGTAATCCACTTCCATAAGCTGTCCTGACAGTCACAGTACACTGTGATGTGACTCCTCTCACCACAAATTAAAAAAAACAAAAAACAAAAAAAACTTAAGAAGCCCTTCTGGGGGCTGGAGAGATGGCTCAGCGGTTAAGAGCACTGGCTGTTCTTCCAGAGGTCCTGAGTTCAATTCCCAGCAACCACATGGTGGCTCACAACCACCCTGAATGAGATCTGGTGCCCTCTGCTGGCATGCAGGCACAAGACTGTATACATAATAAATAAATAAAATCTTTAAAACAAAATAAAACAAAACAACAAAAAAAGAAGCCCTTCTGTATTCTTTCCCCTTGTGGTATTGGGGATTAGACTCAGGGCCTTTCTTGAACATGCTGGCTCCAAACTCCCTGCCTCAGCCTCCTGAGTGGCTGGATTACAGGTGCGTGCCACCATGCCCAGCTTTTGCTTTTGTAAAATGCCACTCATAGGCTGACTGATGTGCTGTGACATGTGTTAATTTCCTGTGTAAGATGAGGTCAAACCCTCAGAACTTGCAAGAGCCAAGTGGGTAATAAGTATATGGACCAACCAGTTTGTGGCTTTGCCA
The DNA here is from genome assembly GCF_003668045.3 of Cricetulus griseus. Lineage (NCBI taxonomy): Eukaryota > Metazoa > Chordata > Mammalia > Rodentia > Cricetidae > Cricetulus > Cricetulus griseus. Next base: position 35,394,091 of record NC_048600.1, on the reverse strand, counting down.
ACAAGGGCACCGATCACCTGCTTGGAGGCAGAAGCTGCTATGGTTGACCCCAGCCCACTGTCTCCATGTTCCTCCTATTGTCAGGTTTTGTAGTCTGTATAGAGTCTGGTTTCATACATTTCCGTGTGAGTTTTAAATGTGGTCAACATAAGACAAAATTTTAAAACTCCATATATGCAAAAAGCAACCTGCCTCAGGGCCACATTTCTGGGGTGGGGTCTTAGTGACTCTTGGCATAGGATGCACTTGTTCTTGGTCTTGTGCTGCTTTCTCTGTGTTCTGCCATGCATGCTATGACAGTACCACTGTGATCTTCAAGTGAATGCCTGTTTCTGTATCATCAGGACCCGTTCTGTTGGACAAGGCCAATAATGACCTGATGCACAGCAGGGTTGGTGACGTCAGGGTTCTTCCCCGAAGCCTGGAGTGTACAGTGGAAGACTGTACCTGTGAGGACTGTGTCAACAGCAACCCAAAGGCTGATTCTGACCATTTCTTCCCGCTTCCAGCCATGGAGGAGGGTGCCACCATTCTTGTCACCACGAAAACGAGTGACTATAACAACAGTGTGCCAACGGCTTTGGGGAGTGTCACAGAGATGGAGAAACCAACTCATTCTAAAGAATGAACCTGTCTGGTATAAAGCCATTTTGAGAACCTTTGTTACAGGGAGAGCTGATGCTTTTGATATCTTTAGGATGACTGTATATCCGCTGGGAATATAGCTTTCTGTCCTTTAATTCTGAAAACTCTTTACATCAGACCCATTCCCCATCTTATCGTTGGGAACTTAACTGTGGAAGTTTCTTTGGTTTTATGATTGAAGTTTTGATTCTCTCTTAAAAAAAAAAAAGAGTCTCTATAGTCCCAGAGTGTCATGTTTCAACGGAGGCAATCACAGAAAAGGTGTACTTCAGGACAAACCAGACTCCAGACTCTCCTGATAGATAGCTGAAGGAAGCAAGGTTAACCCGTGATTTTTTTTTTTTTTTTTTTGTAACTAGGAGAAGCCAGGTCAGTTCGGTGTATAATGCACAGGCTCTCTAGGTTCCCAGAAGACATCAGAATGCTTACACAAATGCATGTGTCGTTGCTAATTGTGACAAACATGAACCTGGTACTGTTTTTAGCTCAGGTGCAGGTGTGTGTGATCACTTATGTAGGCTTAATGGTGCTAGAGACTTCTCCAAGTCCTTTCACACAAACAAAATTCTATAAGGAAGGTAGACAATTATTACCTCCATCTTACAGATGTTGTCGGGGCTGAGGATGTGGCTAGTGGTAGAATACTTGCCTACCATGCTCAAGGTCCTAGGTTCAACCTCCAGCTTACATCACACACACACACACACACACACACACACACACACACACACACACAGAGAGAGAGAGAGAGAGAGAGAGAGAGAGAGAGAGAGAGAGAGAGAGAGACAGACAGACAGACAGACAGAGACACAGAGACAGAGAGGGAGAAACCAAGTCAGAGCAGGGTAACAGCCAGAGAATTATTGTCTTATTGTGTCTGTGGAACTGTAACAGAACATTTGAGGCTTGGTAATGTAGAACATACTGAAATGTATCTCCTTCTTTATAAGCTAGCCTTGAACTCTTAATTCTCCTGCCTGGCCACTGGTATAGGACTATAGGTATGCATGAGCTACACCACCACACTGTTTGCCTCAGCATCAAGTGAGAGTTTTCTCAGAGGCCAGCATCTGGTGAGAGTTTTCTGGCTGTTCCCTCACAGGTGGAAGAAGTTAGCTAAACCCATGTGAAATTTCACCAGGAGCTTAAGCCCACTGGAGAAGGGAAGCCTCCACGGCTTAGTCACCTCTTTTTTCTTTATATCACTGAGAATCAAATCCAGGGCCTCACACATATGTTTCTACTGAGCTATATAGCCTCTAGCTCTTTATTTTTATAGTTCTGATAAAGAGTGTCTCTAAGATACCCAGGCTGGATGACTCCAGTCAGCCTCATACCTAGCAGGGGAAAAATAAAGTGTTTCAAGCCCAGCTTTAAAATAGGGCAAAACCCTGAACTACCTAGATGCTGTGAATGTAACACTTGTGTTCTCACAGCATCCCAGCCCTTTCTCTCACTGTCATCTACAGAGTTGCCTGGATAGTTATCACATCTCCCTAGCCATTCTCCCAGCTCTATTACAATTCATTCTCATTCTAGGAAGTGATCTCTCTCTTTGAGACAAGCGTTCCTTCAGGCCATAACTCAAGATTCTTCTGTCTCCATCTTAAGAGTGCTGGAACTAAAGGTGTTCACCACCAGACCAGGAATGCAAGTGAAGTGTTTTTAAAATTTATTTATTTTTTAATGTGCATTAGTGTTTTCATCCGCAGGAACTGGAGTTACAACAGTTGTGAGCTGCCATGTGGGTACTGGTAATTGAACCCGGGTCCTCTCAAAGAGCAGCCAGTGCTCTTAACCACTGAGCTATCTCCCCAGCCTGTGACTTTCTTTCTTTCTTTCCTTTTTGTTTTTTCTTTTTTATATATTTGAATTACAAACAAGATTGAATTACATGATGATCCCAGTTCCCTTCTCCCTCCCTTCCTCTTCCATCACCCCCCCCCAACTAAAATCCTACCTATTATATGTCCTTTCTTCTAATCTACACCTGACTCAAAATTTCTGCTTCCTCATGATCTTCTTTTTGTTTTTTGAGATAGGGTTTCTCTGTGTATCCTTGGCTGTCTTGGAACTCACTCTGTAGACCAAGATAGCCTGGAACTCAAGAGATCTACCTGCCTCTGACTCCTGAGTGTTCGGCTAAAGGAACACACCTTTAGTCCAATTCTGATTTCATCACTCTGCTTAAATTCTTGCAATGGCCTTCCATTCCCCCATCCATCAAAAGGCAGGCAGGAACGCACAAAAGGGCTTCCCCAGCTTTCTCTATCCTCCTCAACACTCACTTCTTGCTCCAACCAACCCTTCCTGGTACGGACTTGCATCTTATTCTCCTGGAATACCTATCCTCGGCTTGGCCTAAAAGAGAGACCTTCAGAGATTCCTTATCTGTTAAGTTGGCCCACACACACACACACACACACACACACACACACACACACACACACACACACACACACACACAGAGTCTCTTTCTCTCTCTGATGCTGGAGCTTGAACCTAGGGCTTTGGAATGCTACCCCTGAGAGCTGCATACACAGCCCTGATTTTACTTTTTGTTTTGAGAGTCTCAATAAGTTGCCCAGAATGGCTCTGGGTTCACTTTTTGTTTTTGTTGGAACAGAGAGTTGAAGCTCTGGCCTCATGCATGTAAGGCACGTGCTTTACCACTGAGCTACACCCCAGCTCTTGAACTCTGCAGCTCAGGCTCCTGACTCAGCCTCTTGAATGCTGGGATTAAAGCCTGTGCCGCCAGGCTCTGCAGGCCCACTTTTCCAACCGTCTCTTTAAGACAGGGTCTTAAATATTCCAATCTAGTATTCAACTCACTAAGTAGTTTAAGGATGACCTTGAACTCTTTTTTTGGGTGCGAGGGTTTTGAGACAGGGTTTCTCAGTGGCTTTGCAGCCTGTCCTGGAACTAGCTCTGTAGATCAAGCTGGTCTCGAACTCACACAGATCCTCCTGCCTCTCTCTCCTGAGTGCTGGGATTAAAGGCGTGCACCATCACCATCCGGCGACCTTGAACTCTTGTTCCTTCTGCCTTCTCCTGAGGGCTGGTTTGACAGACTTGCACCACTACTCCAGGCTCCCAGTACACTTATCTCGCATCCCTGTCCGAACCTCAATTTAGATTGATGTCTTCGTTTTGGCACCGGGATGGGGATGCATTTATCCTGTGAGGTCCCGGGTGTTCATCCCGCCACCCTAGGGCCTCGACTCGAGAGGGTATTTTGGTTCCGGGTCGGAAGGCGGGCTCTCAGAGGGCCCTACTTCCGGGGCGGGGCCAGCGGGCGGGGCGCGGGCTCTCCTGGCCTGTGTGGAGCTCGGCGGCTGCAGACGCGGCGGCGGCGGCACGGCACGGCAGGCGGTGGCCCCGGGAGCGGCAACATGAGCGGTGAGTGGTGGCCCCGCCGCTGTCACCCGCCCGGCGGCGCCGCTGCAGCCGCACGCTCCGGGCCCTGTGTCCCCACACCCTGGGGACTCCCGCAGGGTGGTTCGCAGGCTGCGGAGCCCTGGCCCTGGGTCTCCTGCACTGTTCTCACTTTCCCGGGGCTGGCGCTCCTGTCCCTTCGCCCCTACATTGACAGCCAATTCCTAGAGCAGATCTTGCTCCCCAGTCCCTCCCAGCCCGTCCCAGCCCGCCGATCCCCGTGACAGCTTTCCACACCCCGGATTCCCAGATCCCTAGTCTCAGTCCCTCTTCCTCCGTGACCCTCCTGGGATGTAGCTTCAGTTACCGACCCCTGGTTTTCAGTCATTCTCTAGTCCAGGACTCTTGTCCCTGGTTACTCCTCTTTCTTCGAAGGCAAAGAGCATCTCTAGACCCTAGTTTTCTGGCCCCGAACTCCTATCCACAGCAAACCAGAGCATCTCCCGGCCCCCCGAGGGAGTGTTGTGTCTGCTTTGTCTTCCTTCTCTCTTATTACCCGCACCTGTGTCCCGAGACCCGGCCCATTAGCCGCGCAGCTTCCCTCTCCTGGCTGTGCCTTTTGCATTTGGGCTGTTGGTTCATGCTCCAGCTCTCTCCATTTCTTCCTCTAGCTCATCGTTTGAGGTCTCTGGTTGTCTTGAAACCCTTCCCTTCTTGCCCAATGCTGGAGCTGTATGGGGCAGATCCTTTGCCCAAGCTAGTACCACCAGTGGGGAAGTGGCGCCGGTGGGAGGCTGGAAGTGAGAGGAAGATGTGGATGTGGGTGTGGATGGCATGTGCTCAGTGATACTGAAGTTTAGTCTCTTGAGTCTGACTCTGTGTCTCTATCCTGCCTCCCTCTGAAGAGTACTGATGCAGTTTTGGTGCTATGTCATTCCTGGGTGTTGTATGTAGAGATGGGAGTGACTCAGTAAAGCCAACTTTGACTCTTGGCTGTTGACTCTCTTGCTGGACACAGGGATCTGTATTCCTTTAGGAGGATACGCCTACCCCTCTAGTTTGTGTTTTATTTTCTCACTATGCAGTTGAATTTTAGAGTCCCCACACCCGGTCCCTAGCCTTTCATTCATCTGTTTCAGGGTTGTCAGGATGCCAGGGCAAAGGAGACCCTTTACTTTTAGCTTTGAAGTTATTTAATATGCATTTAAAAAGGATGTTAGATGCTTTTTGTTATTCAAGAGCAAGGTTTATGATAAGAACTGGTGGTCTGGTGGAGGGTGCTGGTGGAGGGGTTTTCTTGGGGGAGGTATTTTACTTGCATCTGCCAAAGCAAATCATGGGTCTCATTAAGGTTCCAGATCCCTCAACGTTTCATGATGCACAGCAAAGATGTTAGTTGGCATCCACCAAGAGGGGATGGAGCCTGGCATACTGGGTTCAAATCCTGGCTCTATCACATAAAGCTGTACAATTTTAATTAATTATTTTAGTATATGTTACATGTGTGGATATGCAGGTGTGTTTGCCTGTGCACGTGTATAGGAGGGCAAGAAATCAACTTTGGATGTCTTTCTCCCTTGTTTGTTAGCTGGTCCCAGAGCTCACCATTCCAGCTAGACTCTCTGGCCCTGGAGGCTTGGAAATCTGCCTGTCTCTTCCCCAGTTCACCAGTGCTGACCTTAGAAGCATGCTCTACATGCCAGGCTTTAACTGCGGATGCTGGGGATCCTGACTCAGGTCTTCATGCTTAAGTAGCAAACCCTTTACTGACTGAGCCATCTCTCCAGCCTTTACAGCTGTGTAAGTTAGAAGAACTAACTTGGAATTCTCAGCAAAGTGAGGACACACTGGCATCTGCATCCTAGACTAGAAATGACTGAAGGTTGCTCAGCTACACTGATTGGTGGTAAGCCTCTTAACAGGGCTCATTGTTAGTTACTGTTACCCTTTCTGTAAAGGTGGAGTGGTGACTGGGACAGGCTTGCTTCATGGCCCATTGAGGACAAAGGTGGGAACTAGGCACCCTGAAATTCTTTGTTATGCTGAGGGCTAAAGGCAGAGCCGCATATATGCTGAGCCTTCGTCTTCTCACTGAAGACACCCTTAGCCCTCATCTTTTCCTTTTAATGCTTCCAAAGGGCTGCTACAGACTCAGATTTCGGGAGTAGAAATTCTCTTGCTTTCATTAGGAAGAAGAGGAACTGAAATTGAGAAACCAAAGGAAGTTGATCAGTTTATCTTTCAAGGAGCCAGCTGATGACTAGAATTTGGCCTGGGCCCCAGGTGGTGGAAGGAGAGAACTGATTCCTGCAGGTTGTCCTCTGACCTCCACAGAAACACTGTGGCATGCTTGTGCACATACAAAATAAATAAATAAAAATGTAATAAAAATTCAAGAAAAGTTTCAGGAAGTTAAAAAAAAATCATTAAGTCTAAAGCCAAATAAATCACACACAAAAGGAGACCAGGCTGGATACACACTACAACCTGGTTGTCCTACCGTGTGTTTCCCATAGATCCTTTGTTTTTGTTGTTTGTTCCTTTTCTTTTTCTTTTTTCTCTTTTGGTTTTTCGAGACAGGGTTTCTCTGTAGATTTGGAAGCTGTCCTAGAATTCTCTTTGAAGACCAGGCTGGCCTCGAACTCACAGAGATCCTCCTGCCTCTGTCTCCCAAGTGCTGGAATTAAAAGCATTGGACACCACCGCCTGGCTGTTTTTGTTGTTTGTAACTAAGTGTAATGTCAAGGTTCCAAAGTCATGCCATAGCCTGGATCTGGAGTTTATTTCATTTTGAAATGTTGGCATTGATTTAGAAGTGATCAGCTAAGGCTGGAAAGGAGAGTCTGGGGGTTAAAACCCAGGCCCTAATCTGCTAAATATGTGCTCCATACTGAGTCCAAGCTCAGGGTATTTATACTTGTTTCTTGAAAACTATGGTTGAAAGTGACCCCATCCCCCTGCCATGGATTGATACATGATGAACTTTAAGTGCAGGAGAAATTTCCTTTCTTCTTTTCTCAGGTAGAATTTTCATGTCAGGTGTGTGATAGTGCCTCATGTCTGTAATTGCAGTCCTCCCAGCACTCAAGAGGCAGAAGCAGGAGAATTACTAGTTTGAGGCTAGCCAGGTCTATAGATCAAGTTGTAGGTTAGTCTGTGATATGTGGTGTAAAAAGAAAGAAGAAAGAAAGAAAAGAATATTAAGACATTGCAAATGTGGAATTGCATAATGAACTCTATTGTCATACTGCTTTGAGAGTTGCAATTGGTGGCTAGTTTATCTGTATACTGCTTCCACACCTCTCCTAAGTACAATGCTATTTCATCTGCATATACTTTTATATGTATTCTCATATCGCATTTAAAAAGTAATTCAGTTTGTGATCCCATAAGAAACCAATGATATCTCAATAGCACCAGATTTAAGCTTTTACCTTATAATTTTGTTTTATGGTGTAATTTTAAGGTCAGATCTAAGGGTGGTTTGTCTTTTAAATAATTTAGATCTTTTTAAAAGAGATTTTAGGTTTTGTTGTTGTTGTTCTTCGAGATAGTGTTTCTCAGTGTGACCCTAGCTGTCCTTGAACTTATTCTATAGATCAGGCTGGCCTTGAACTCAAAGATCCACATACCTCTGCCTCCCAAGTGCTGGGATTTAAAGATGTATGCCACAGTGCAAAAGCGATTTTAAATGTTTATTTTAGTGCTGTGACAGAATTGTACAAACTCTTCTGTGATCAATATTAGAAAATTTCCATTCCCTGGAAAGAAAGCAATCACTTTTCTTCCCCTTCCCCCCAGTCTCAGACAGTTAATCTATTTTCTGTCCCTGAAAATTTTTTTCTTATTCTTTTGCGACAGTGTCTTATATAGGTTTGCTAGGTGTTGAAAACTATGTAGCCCAGGATCACCTTTAACCTCTGGTCCCCCTTGTCTCTGCTTGCCAAGTGTGGGGTACACACCTGGTAATCTGGATTTCCCACTGTTTGTATTTCATATAAATGAGACCACAGAACTTTTATTTTTGTTAACTAAGTATAATGTTCTTTAGGTCCAGCCATGGAGCAGCCTAATCTGTAGTTTATTCCTTTTTGTGGCCAAGTGATGCTGTGTAGTGTGGGCATAGCTCACCTGCTATCCACTCACCAGGGGTGTGGCCAAGTGATGCTCTGTTGTGTGGGCATGGCTCACTTGCCATCTACTCACCAAGGGGGTGGACTTTGGGTTGTTTGCACTTGGCTCTTAGAAGGATGCTGCTATAGAAGCTCACACACAATTTTGTGTGGAGGCCCTGTTTCCATTTCTTTTGGTTAATGTAGGGAAGAGTGGCCCTGCTGGGTTGTATGGAACCAGCTGAGAAACCTAATCTGTTTTTCTGCTCATGGTGGCACCATGAAAGGTTCTGGTTTCTCTAGTCAGCTCCCCAACAAGTCTTAGATAACCTTCATTCTAGTAGGTGTGAAGTGACACTTCTTTGTGGTTTGGATTTGCATGTTCCTAATGACTAGTCATTTTGAGCATGGCCTCTCTTTTGCCCATTGGCCAGTTGTATATCTTCTCTGGAGAAATGTTTGTTTATATCACATTCATGGAAACATTTTCTTTTCATTTTATTATTTTATGTTTGGGTATTTTGCCTGCACACACACACACACACACACACACACACACACACACACGTACTACGTGTATGCCTTGTGACCCAGAGGTCAGAAGTGGGTGTGTGATTCTTGGAGCTAGAATTGCAACCAGTTTTGAGCTGCCATGTGGACACTGGGAATTGAACCCAAACTGCTGAACCATCTCTCCAGCCCCCACCCCGTCTCTCTACCTCTTATGTGGTATAGGATTACAGGTGTGAGGCTCCATGCTGAGCATGGCTTATTTATTTATTTGCTTATTTATTTATCTTTATGTGTGTTTGTGTGTATGGAGGTCAGAGGTCAATGGTCAATCTCTCTCTCAGTCACTCCCCCCAACCGCTTTGGCAAGGCTGAGACAGGGTTTTTGTGTGTAGCTGTAGCTGTCTTGTAACTCACTCTGTATACCAGGCTGGCCTTTTACTCAGTAATCCATCTGCCTCTGCCTTTGCCCTCTGGCCTCTGCCTCTGAGCACCACCACTGCCCAGTTCTCCCTTGTTTTTTAAGACCAGATCTCTTACTGAACCTTCTGCTTTCCAATAGAGTTGGCTGGTGGTCAAGCCCCAGATAATATATCTGCCTGTCTGCCTCGTCAACACTGGGTTACAAGCATCACCATGCCTGTCTATTTTGTTATTTATTTATTTATTTGAGACAGAGTTGCAACTATGTAGCCTGGCTGGCCTGGAACTCACAGAGGTCTGCCTCACCAGCACTGGGACTAAAACCATTTACCAACATGTGTGGTTGACTTTATTTATTTTAAAAAAATGTGGGTCCTTGGGACCAAATTCAGCTTTTCATGCTTGGACAGTAACCACTTTATTTTTATTATTATTATTATTTTTTTGGTTTTTCGAGACAGGGTTTCTCTGTGTAGCTTTGGAGCCTGTCCTGGAATTCGCTCTGGAGACCAGGCTGTCCTTGAACTCACAGAGATCTGCCTGCCTCTGCCTCCCGAGTGCTCGGATTAAAGGCGTGCACCACCAACGCCCGGCTAGTAACCACTTTAACTGACCAAGCCGTGTCCCCAGACTTCATAGTGACTTAAAAAAAAGTGTGTGTGTGTGTGTGTGTGTGTGTGTGTGTGTGTGTGTGTGTGTGTGTAGGTGTGTGTAGGTGTCATGGTGCACATGTGGAGATCAGAGGACAACTTTGTGTAGTTAGTTTTCTCCATTCACCTTTACTTGGGTTCTAAAGCTCAACCTCAGTTCTCCAGTCTTGCATAGCAAGCACCTTCACTCTCTGAGCCATTTGGCCTGCCCCACAGTCAGGCCACAGAAGACAGTGTCTTGCTGTGTAACCCAGGCTGACCTCAAAAGTCCAGATATCCCTACCTTGAGCTCCTTCTGCCTCAGGAACTCTCCAGGAATACCTGCTCAGAGTTCCCTCCCAAAAGTTGTCTGCAGTTGTCTTTGAAGGAAACAGGATCTTTTGTTCTGTGGATTCTTGGCAAGGATTTTGCTGATCTCTTCCTTTTGGTGTGGCTTAACATGTTTTTCAATTTCTTGTATATCCTGTAAATTAGTCATTAGGTTCTGCTCTATTCTTGAATTTAAAATGCTTGAATAGAAGTAGAGATAAGATAGGTTTAAAGCTGAGAACATTACATGCAAATATCTGGGGAAGTGTAATGGACCTGGATAATGCACACAAGAGACAAACATTTATCACCAGGCCAAAACAATGAAGATGCCCATTGGTGGGGAATGTGTAAATATCCAGTGTCATAGCCTCATGATAGAACAAGCCTCAGAGTTGTTAAGAAGAAAAGTACGGACTTATACACAAGTCAGCATGCCTACGCTAATTGAAACATTAATGCTCTGCTGGAATAGGATGGAGCTGAGGATTCTGTGGCTCAGTTGGTTGAGTCCTTGCCTAGCATGCATGAAACCGTGAGTTCCATCTTCAGCCCTGCAGAAACTGGACAAGGTGCTACACACCTGTAATCCCAGCACTCAGGAGGTGGAGGCAGGAGGATCGGGAGTTCAAGGGCCCCCTTTGCCACATAGACAGTTCAAAGACAACCTTGGTTGTATGAGACTCTGTCTCAAAAGGAAACAAATCAAAACAAAACAAAACATGCAGGGTATAGAATTACATGTAAAATATATGCCTTGATGCAAATTAACATGTACATCCAACACAGCTATTGTAGATTTACATTTGCCTGTAGAAGTAAACAGAATGCTAGGAGGAAAGATACCTATCTGGTAGACCTGTGTGGGCAACTCTTAGGGAGGGCGTGGTCAAATGCTTTCCTAGAGAATTCAGTAATAGGAACCATCAACTGCTGGCCTCTAGAAGCTGAGATATTCTGGTCTCTAAGTAGCATGCTTGCCCTCACCAGGAAAAGAAGAGGCTATTATTGTTCTCAAGCACTTCCTTTTGTCTAACTATGCATGGAAGCCTTGACACTCTTTTCCACCAGTTAACTACCCTCTCAGGAGTTCCCGAGAGGAAGCCCTGGTGCTCTTGTCCATCAGTAGCCATCGTCTCAGGACTCTCCACGTGGAAGCCTTGGCACTGTCCCACCAGTAACCTACCTGTCCCTCTCAGGAAACCTTACCTTAGAAAAATGCTGGGATCCCTGTTTGAAGGATAGGGAAAGCCAGGACCTGAGAAGTCACTGAGCCTGGCTGCTGTTCCCTTCATCAAATGTGTGTATAACTTGGCAGTTTCTTATTTTATGGAAGGATGAAGGGCACAGTTCTCTCCTTGGCTGTTGACTGGGCCCTCTCCAGAAGTGACTTGTTCTTGGAATAAAGAATCAGCTGAAGCAGTGACTGGAAAAAGAATGTGGTTTTCATTCAAAAGCTATTAATATCTTTCCTCTTCATGCTGTTGCAGGGCTGGTGTATTATGGTAGAGTGTTAGTGCTCCAGTGTCAGAAGTGCTATAACACCTTTGTAGTCCGTAGCCTTGTGTGGCTAGGTTCTGAATGCCTACTGTGAGCCAACTTCTTAGCACTCTGGACATTTGGGACTAAAGCTGGGTGTAGTGGCACACACTTTTAATTGCAGGGGCAGAGGCAGAGGCAGAGGCAGAAGCAGAGGCAGAAGGAGCTCTGTGAGTTGAGGCCAGCCTGGTCTATGTAGCAAGTTTCAGGCCAGCTAGGCTACATAGTGAGAGTGTTTCAAAGTGGGGGAAATATCATAAAGAGGTGGTTAAGAAAAATGTTTAAAGGGTCCTGAAATGAAGATATTGAAAGAAAGACAGAAGGACTGTGCTGTGGCTCATTTTATCATTTCCGTAGAATTTTTGTTTTGCTTTCACATCTAATATTCCCAGATAAAACCTTGCTCCATGTACTGCACATTGGTCACTGTTATGGACTGCACAATCCTCCAGTAATCCATCATTTTGCATGTAGCATACAGTTTGGACTTGAGACTTAGCCAGCTCTCCCTTCCTCCTGCTCCTCTCCCTGCTTTCCTTTCTCCCTGTTTTGTGTTGTAAACACTGGTGTGCAGGTTAGGGTGGCTTCCTTTCTTGGCCTAAGTCTTTGAGGTGACTTCCCACTGTGTAGCTCAGGTTGACTTCAAATTCATGGCAAACCTGTGATAACTTACTGAGTGCTGTGATTTTTAAATGTTCACTGCCAAGCCCAGCTTCTCCAATTCATGATAACAAAAAACAAAAATAATTAACAAGAGCCAGGTATTGTGGCACAATCCTTTAATTCCAGCACCTGGGAGGCCAGCCTGGTCTACATAGTGAGTTTCAGGCTAGCCAGTGCTACACAGAGAGAGCCTGTCTTAAAAAAACAAACAAAAGCAAAAACAAAACTACAAAAACAAAAAAAAAAAAAAAAAACCCGACCAAGAAGTCTCTAGGATGCTAGGGTGTACTTGGTTGTAGAGGGCCGGGTCTGGAGGAGGCGACTCTGGGACTGGTTCTCAGCAGCCTAAGCTTGAGGTCCCAGTAGAGGTTAGGACCAGGTGGTCAAGATCATCCTCTGCCCATTCTTGGCCTATTTGGGAAAAAAAGTCTCCATCCCCTGCTGGTTGCCTCTGGGAGGTAAAATCACCCAGGTGAGAGTGTTATTTACACCCACTACTAGTAGGGCCCCTCAACAGTTCTTGAATCCTCATACTTGGGCAGTGTGTATTTTCCCACTAGGACCCTGGCCTCCAGCATTGACAGGTGCTCCCCTTAGGTATCTAGAAATGTGTAAGAGGGTATGGGGTGGAGCTCAGTGCTCCTTCCTGTGGGACAATTCTCCATTTGTTCCTTTGGATTTCATTTTGTTTTGATAGTATGTATCTGTGGCAAAACTTTCCATAAATATTTTATTAATATGACCCAGAGTTAGCCTTCATTTTAAATTGAGCAGCCTGGTGCCAAGTGTAATGTGTGGCTATCACCTCTGTCCTGTTCTGAAACATTCTCCTCACTCAAGAGCAGCCCCCGCGCCGACTCTATTTCTCCACCCCAATGCATATGATGTCTGGGTTTTTCTGTTTGCTCCTTCCCAGTTTGAGGAGGATAGCTCAAGCTCTTACTTTCTCATTCCTACTACCAAGATGGCCATGTAATGTGGTAATATTTGAACCCAGCTTGGGTAGAGACTCAGGCAGAAGTTCGTGGCAAAAATTTATATAGGAATCTAAACACTACATTAAATGTTAGATCCTAAGGACAGGGACAAGGAAAGGCCACAGGGTGCCCTTTGAACTGGGTTGTGGCGTTTCATATGAACAAGTGGCCTCTTGTATGGACATTCTCTGGGGTGCCGGGGGTGGAGCCCAGGGTCTTTCCTGCACCAGATGTGTTCTAGCACTGAGCTGAGTCCCTTCATTTTGATGGTGATCTAAGAAGAAACAAGGAAGCTTGTTCTGGCTCCTTAGCTGTTTGTTAGCTGGCACTGTCCCTGGAGAGAGCAGGAAGACTAGGGTTCATCTCTGGAGTGTAACTGAGACATGGCTCAGGTGCTCTGCAGATAGGTGTGGTGCCAGTGTAACCGTCTTCTCCCCCAGCCTCACTTCTGCTTCTCGATTGGAGTCCTTTCCCCATTTTGGTCAGGGGCCTTCATGTGTGCTGCGTTGTCTGGTTTGTCTCTGGAGAAGGTGAGAAAGCACCTTGTGTTTCTGCCTGCCAGTTTGTGAAGGATCCCTCTGTCTGCATACTTCAGGGCTAACCAGTGTCCAGAGAAGGGAAGTGACTGCTCTGTCACAGGGCCAGCAAGTGGCCTGGCTAGGATGAGGACTTAAGTCTTGTGACTTCCTGATGACCATTCTTCCCTGCACAGCCTAGGGCCTCTCTCTGTACTTGGTGCTGCTGGTACATGGCCATGGAGCACCTGTACATCCTGCATCTTCGAGGCTCTCTTCCCATGTCTGTTCAGGGATAAGATGACCACAGGTGCCCTGCTGCGGTCAATAGTCTCACTGTGATTCATTATGGTGGAGATCACAGCCAGGGAGCCAGCCATTAGGCTGAGAGCCTTTAGGGTGCATTTTCACTGGGCCCATAAAATCCTGGGTTCAGATACCTAGTACTCATATAAATAAGCCAGATGTGCTGGAGTGTACTCATCATCTAAGCACTGGGGAGGCAGAGACAGGTGGATCCTTGGAACTCCCTGGATGGCCAATCTAACCTGAGACCTGTGGTTCGGTGGGAGACCCTGCTCAAAACAAAAGCAAAAACAAATAAACAAGCACAAGTAGATGACTCCTGAGGGATGAAACCTGAGGTTGACTTCTAGTGTCTGAATGCATATGCACACACTTGTACCTGCACATGCACAAACATATACATCCTCCCCAGTGCACATAGGGGCCCCTACTCCCTACACATTAGTAGTAGTGGCTGGGTATGTAGCAGACTAGTAGAGTGCCTGTCTCAAGAGGCCACTTGTTCATATGAAACGCCACAACCCAGTGAGATAGTAGAGATTTCCCCTTCCTTCCTTCCTTCCTTCCTTCCTTCCATCCTTCCTTCCTTCCTTCCTTCCTTCCTTCCTTCCTTCCTTCCTTCTTTCCTTCCTTTGGTTTTCGAGACAGGGTTTCTCTGTATTGCTTTGGAGCCTGTCCTGGAACTTGCTCTGTAGACCAGGCTGGATTCGAACTCACAGAGATCTGCCTGCCTCTGCCTCCCGAGTGCTAGGACTAAAGGCGTGTACCTCCAGTGCCCAGCTGAGACTTTTTTTCTTTTTTTCTGATTTGTTTTTATTGTATTTTAGTCACATAGATTTCCTTTATGATGAGAAAAAAAAGGTAGAAGCATTTCCAGGGTGAAGCTGTCATTTCTAGTTGTTACTGTCCAGTGTGAGGAGTTGTTGAGTCTAGTTTTTGGAAAAAGGAAGGAAGAAAGCTGTAGTTTCCATTTGGGGTGAGGAGGGAGGAGCAGAAACTAACCCTTCTGCTAAGTGAAGAGAGGGTGATGGAGAGGCACAAGTGAGAATCCAGTGTACGCTTGACCTCATCAAAGTCTCTTACAGAAAAAGTAATTACTTTCCTGAGTGTCTTCATTTTATCTCCAGGGTTGGAGGAAGGCAGGCATCATGATGTGGAGGGACAATGTCTTCTATCAAAACCACATTCATACCAGTTAGTGTGCAGGTGAAGGCAGAATCTTAGCTGTTAATGTTTGTTTATATTTATTTATTTATTTTTGGTTTTTTGAGACAGGGTTTCTCTGTGTAGCTTTGGAGCCTATCCTGGCACTTGCTCTGGAGACCAGGCTAGCCTCGAACTCACAGAGATCCTCCTGCCTCTGCCTCCTGACTGCTGGGATTAAAGGCCTGTGCCACTATGCTTGGCTTGGAATGCCAGAAAGTCTTAATCAGGGTTTAATTGTCAAGTAGAAGTAATTAGATCCCATTTCATTTCAGGGTCACAGAACGATGACAAAAGGCAATTCCTGTTGGAGCGCTTGCTGGATGCAGTAAAGCAGGTAAGAATGCACACACCGACCCAAAAGGTGGTGTAGAAGCCATTTCTTGCTTTTTATGTGCGCAGGCTTATTTTGTGTCTGGGAATGGTTTTGTGTTTTCTTGTTTTGAGACTAGTACAGATGACACTGTACTTACTATGTAGCCAAGGCTGACCTGGAGCTCTTGCCTCAGCCTCCCAACTGCTGGGATTACAGGTGTGTACCACAGTGTCCAGCTTATCTGAGAATGGTTAAGCAGAGAATTTTCCTAGGGAATGACAGATAGAGGAAGTTATTGGTGTGGAGTTTCAAAGTGCTGAGGGGAACTCTATCCTTCAGCAATGACTGTCTTCATTTCAGAGTTTGATTTCCCAGTAGATGTGTTTTAGGGCAGCTCTTCACAGGTGCTGGCTTTCAGTGATGACCCCCAAAGTGCAAACACCCAGGAGCCTCTGTTGCCAGCAGTCGTGCTGGCTCCCTGATATGTGACTGTGGCCATTGATGCTGATTGTGGTGCTGGCCTGCCTGACACTGTAATACTAGCTGTCATCACATGTCCACCTCGTGCCTGGCTCTCTGTAAGCACTTTACAGAGAATTTTTCCAGCCACCGATAGAGGAGTTCCTGTGATTGTGTTCATTTTATAGACCAAGACACTGAAGTGAAGCTCAGAGATCAGTAACTCACCTAAGCTGTCATTAGTAATTGAGAAAGGACCTAAACCTGAGAATTTGAAGAGCCCCTCTTGGAGGGAACTATTGACTGTTGTCTGCATATGATTATAAGGAGGGAAATAGTTTAGCATGTTGTGGGTTAAATGTTGAGTGGGCCCAGAGAATTCAGTGTCTGCTTGAAACTCAAGGGAACCTGGTGTGGTAAATAGGTTGAGGGAGTTCCACGTCTTTTCAGCAACCATACTTGTCTGTCCTTTCTGGTTCCTATGTGGGTTAGACTTTTGTTAGCTTGACACAAGCTAGAATCATTTGGGAAGGAGAACCTCAGTTGAGAAAATGCCTCCATCAGATGGCTCCTCCATCAGATGGACTGTACACAACTCTGTAGAGCGTTTAATTGATGAATGATTGATATAGGAGGGCCCAGCTCACAGAGGCAGATACAAACCCTGGGCAGGAGGTCCTGGTGCTATAAGAAAGGTTGAGCAAGTCATGGGGAGTAATTCAGTAAGTAGTGTTTTCCACGGCTTCTGCTTCAGTTCCTACCTTAGTTTTCTGCATAGATTTCCCTTGATGATGGACTGTGATGTGGTCATGTCTTGCTTTTGATCATGATGTTTATAGACCTAAGGGCATCTCTTGCTTGGAGTCTGGCTTTTCCTCTGTACGGGGGTGCTGGATGAATCACATTTGTTAACACAGGTAGAGTTTGGTCTGCAGTTAATACAGAACACAAAGACAGCAAGACAAGGGAGCGAGTTTAGTGGCTTTATATGTAGCACTTAATGAGAAACAGATTGGTGTTTGTGGTCAGAGCTTCTGAGCTATTTTGAGGAGTTGAATGTGACATTTATCTTAAAAAATAACCAGATTTATTGATATATCATTTACCCACAAATATACCACTTGGTGTGCACCATGTCACAAATTCTGATAACAGTATCCTGTTTTGATCATATGTAATTTTTAATCCTAAGTCTCCATAGCATGAAAATTTGCTATCTATTGCAGAGAATATTGATCTGGGAGCGTGGTACACATATGTAATCCCAGCACCTGGAAGGCTTAGGAAGGAGGATTGTTGTGAATTTGGTCAGAGTGAGACTGTCTCAAAACAAAGCAGATCAAACCAACGGAAGACGATAGTGGTGAAGGTGGGTTGACTGTGGGGGCCAAACTTTATGGCTAAAAATGGTTAGGGTAGGCATTATAGGTCTGTTTTTAAAAGGTGGCTTTCCCATCTACTCAGTCTGGCAGAACTGCTCAGCACAGCCAAGGTGGCTGGTTTGACGGCTTACCCAGATGGCTATCATTTGACACAGTCTAAACACTTTGGGACTCTGTCAAGAAGAGTCATTGGCACAGGCATGGAGGCTCTAAGTGCTGTCAGAGAGCTCTGTGATGCCAGCTGCTGCTCCCTGGAAACCGTAGGTGCTTGTGTTCCTGTCTGCCTAGTTTGCCTACTTCCTGGAGTCAAGAGGGAGTCTAGGCTTTCTGTAAGAGGAGGCCGAGGCTATAGTGTTGGCTTCTTACATCTGTGAAGCACCAGGGCCTCTGTCCCTGCTGTATCTGAAGGCCTTGTGGTCTGTTTTGTGATGTTTGCTGTCTCAGCTTAGCAGCTGACCTCAGCGTTGTCTTTCTCTGTGTAGTGCCAGATCCGCTTTGGAGGGAGAAAGGAGATCGCTTCAGACTCTGACAGCAGGTAAGTGTGTCACTTCTTTGTCATCCTCATTGTTGTCCTCCTCCTCCTCTTTCTTGCATAATTTTATTTATTTATTTTTTTTAGTTGTCTTTTTGAGACATGGTTTCATTATGTAGCCCATGCTGTGTTTTCAAAAAACTCACTTCGTATACCAGGCTGGCCCCGAACTCACAGAGATCTGCCTGCATCTGCCTCCCAAGTGCTGGGAATAAAGGCATGCACCACCATTGCCTGGCTCAAAATCTATTTATTTATTTATTTTAGTATGTGTGAGTGCAAGTGCTCACATGGCATGATACGTGTATGGATGTCAGCAATTTTTAGGTGTTGGTTCTCTTTTGGAATCTGGGGTCAAAGTCAGGCTTGCAGGCTTTGGTTGCAAATACTTCTACCTGCTGAATAATCCGCACCCCCCCACTTCCCCAACCCCCCACCTCCCCCGCCCCTATACTGTTCATGGACTTCACCCCTTCCTGCTTTCACTTTCCCAGTAGTGGGTTTACAGACAGGTGCCACCATGCTCTGCTAATAGGTAATTTTCATAACTACTTTATCATTCAGGAAAAGATGCCAAGAAATGGAGGCTTCTGTGACTGACTTTGTGGCCAGGAGGGGCAGTGGCAGTTAGTTCCACAGTGGATATGCAGCCACTGCTTATCCATATGCTTCTAATTTCCTGTCTTCTCCTTTTATGAAGCTGTTCTACTTGAACTACCTTTCTAGATAAAGTTATTTCCATGATGATTTACAGTTGTGAAAATTCAGAAACCTAAATATTCAATGTTAGAAAATAGGTGATTACTGGGGCCGTGGTGGCACATACCTTTAAACCCCAAGACAGAGGCAGAGCTGAGTTAAAGGTCATCTTAGGCATCTTAGCCCCTGTCACAGAGAAAAAAAAAAAAAAAGATGTAAAGAGACCTGGATATATAGCCCAGCGTTAGAGTACTTACCTAGCATATATGAGACCTGTGTGCATTCCCAGCACCGCAAACATAGCAAAGAAGCAAAATATGATATTCACATGGAATTTTCTTTAAGCAGGAAATGCATGCATATGTAGCAGTTTAAAAATTATGTATGTAGGGTCCATAAGATGCCCTGCCACTACACCTGATGATCCGTCTTCAAGAACCACATGGTGGGAGGAGAGAAGCAACTCCTGCAAGTTGTTCTCTGACAATCACATCTGCCATGGCATGTGTGCACCTATAGACACGCAGACACCTATGTAGGGGACACTGTAAAAGTAATATCATTGTTACGGATTAAGGTCTGATAAGGGGTCTACTATCTGTCAGAACAGGGATTGTCATTTTGGGATCTAAGGTCTACCTGCATCAGAAGTGCCTGGAATGCTTGTAAATTCATCATGGTGACTTCAGACCCCAGCCTAGGTCTACACCGTGAAAGTGATGTGAGCAGATGAGAATGTTTTCTTGGCTGGATCTCTGCCTTCTCTTACTTCAGTCTCCCAGTGCTAGGACCACAGATGTGCACAGCACACCCAACTGAGAATTTGCTTTTTCCAAAAACTTCACCTTCAAAAGAATAACAGGAAAACTGAGGGTGGTGGTCCCTGCCTATGATCCTAGCATGTTGGAAGTAGAGGCAGAAGGATTATACATTTAATGTTGTTTTGGCTAGATAGAAAGTTCAAAACCAGTTTGGGCTACATTTAGACTCTGTCTCAAAAAACAAAACAAAACAAAACAAAAAACCCAAAAAAACAAAAAAACAAAAAAACAAAAAACAAATAGAATAAAGAGAACAGCTATAAACTGACTGCGATGCAGAGTTGATTAAGAAGTGCTCACCCCAGACTGACCAGCTTGACTTCTCTGTGCAATGTGTGTCTGTGCAGTGTGTGTGCAGTGTGTGTGAAGTGTGTATGCAGTGGTGTGCATGTAGTGTGTGAAGTGTGTATGAGTGTGTGTGCATGTGCATATATGTGCAGTGTGTATGGCATGTGCGAGCACTAGAATATGTATGTCTATGCAGTGTGTGTGTATATGTATCTATGCATATATGTGCATATATGTACACACATACACCCACAGAAAATATGGAAAAAATTTTGTGTTGTTGGGTAGTAGAATTTAAAAAGTTAATTCCTGGGCTGGAGAGATGGCTCAGCAGGTTAGAGCATTTACTGTTTTTGCAGGGGACCCGAGTTTGATTCCCAGCACCTATGTCAGGTGACTCATAGCTGCCTATAGCTTCAGTACCAGGGTACCCGATTGTCCTCTCCTGCCCTCTGTGGGTACCAGGCATAAAGGCACATGTGCACACACACATACACATATAGTTAAAAAAGAAAAAGGAAAAGTTGATTCTGGCTGCTGTTGCTTGTGGCTAGGGATTGATAGTACTAGTTATCAATGGCTATTGCTTGGCACTGAGTTGGCATTGTATCCTTAGGACAACCTAGATGCAGTAGCATCGTGTCTTTTTTGATGATAAAATTGACTCAGAAAGGCAAATGATGGTGCCCAGTTAATGTGTTTATCAGTGTTTTGGTTCCTGTGATAGGCTTTCCAAGACAAGTAACCTAAAAAGCCATGTGAGTCATGGCTTCAGAGGTAATAGTCCCCAGTTGCTGTATCAGTTGCATGGTGGTGCAAGCTGCTCACACTGCATCTGGGAAGCAGAAGGGGCTCCTGACAAGGGACAAGGGGCTTGGGATATCCTTCAAAGAATGCCTCAGTGACCTACATTCTTCAACTATGCCCTGCTGCCTAAGGTTTCTGTGACCTCTGAATAGTGCTACAAATTACAGATTATCAGAGGATCATTCCTTTGAGAGGTCACAGCCCTCTCAATCCATTCATTTCTCAGAAGCCCTAGCTCTGAATACTGCTGCTTGGGGACCAAGTCTTCAACACATGAGGGTACTTCATATCTAAACATGACAGACATTGTGGACGTTTTAGGATTGAGCTTTTCTGTATCTGCCAGCTCTACATCTGTGAGTTCACCTGTAGACAAAAGTACTAGAAAGGCAGGGGCTACAGCACAGTGATAGAATGCATGCTTAGTTATACAAGGCTTGAGTTTTGTCCTCAGCACCCTCCCTAGCATCACATTGTACTGAATGTATACACACTTTCTTGAGGGGTGGGCATCATTCCCTAGGCATATAAGGTAACTATTTGCCTAGTGTTTACACTTGGTGGGTATTACAAACAATTTAGAGAGGATCTGAAGTTCATAAGATGATGTGCGTAGATTACACAGACGACCACACCAACCTATATGAAGGCCTTGAGTGTCCATACATTCCCTCACAAACACTGGGGGGGGGGACTGTATTTTCCCTCTGTAGTGCCCATTGAGTGGTCAGATTGATTTTGAGGCTGGGGTTTCAAAAGCCTTGCCTTCTCCCTTCGGGCATTCCTTTTCATTTCTGAATTCTGACATCACTGCAAGCATGCCTGGCTGTAGGAGCCACCTTCACTGTCCATTCTTGTGAGAAGTTTCGCCTCCAGAGGGAATGTTGGCTGCCATGAAGAGGCAGCAGTCTTGCAGCTGTTTGCCAGTCTCCACTTGGCCTGCCTGCTTTTTTGGATAACTAGCCAGATCCTTAGCATGTGTGCCTGACACTGAATATTCTCTGGAGGCCTTCCTAACCTGTCTTCAGTGCCAGACAAACCAGCTCCCTCAGCTCCTCCCTCAAAGGACTTGGCTGTTTCCTCTTCCCCTTCCCCATCAATCCGTTCTGGCAGCTGCCAAGATCTACAGCTAATGAAATTGTCTGAGGCTTCAGAAGAGAGATGTAAAATGGTGGAGGAGTCACTTTCATCACCTGTGACAATGGACTCTGCCTCAGAGTTCTGCTCCCCTGTGGATTCTCTGCCACCTATCTGTTGTTCCCTGTCACACTATTCTTCACAGTCAGGAAGCCTGGCGAGGTGAGTGCTGGTGTTCAGCTCTCTTTTAATTTGGTCTGATACTCCAGTCCATAGATTAGCGCATGGTCAGGCTGGATCTTCCCTCCTAAGTCCCTTTCCTTGGAAACACCTTCTCAAGCACTCCTATAGGTGTGCTTCCTTGGTGACAGTGGAAAAGCAGGGTGACTGCTGCTGCCACTTCTTTCTCCAATGCTGGGAAAGGAACCCAGGGCCACACATGCTAGGCAAGTTGGGCTTTACCTCCAAGTCATATCCCCAGCCCTAATACAGCTTCTTGACTAGGTCTCTCTCTGCATTGTTCTTCAGGACTCTTAAGAGCCAGAATCTTTAGGGAACAGTGAGGATTAGAAGGAACTGGGATTTTTTATTTTTTAATTTAATTTATTCTTTGATAATTTCATAGATATATACAATGGATTTATTTTGTTTCTGCCTACTTCCCTCTGTCCTTCCCTTTGTCTTTGCCATCCTCCCTACATTCCTTTTCCTTCCTTCCTTCCTTCCTGCACACCAGAGAGGGCATCAGATCTCTTAACAGATGGTTGTGAGCCACCATGTATGTGGTTGCTGGGATTTGAACTCAGGACCTCTAGAAGAACAGTCAGTGCTCTTAACCTCTGAGCCATTTCTCCAGCCCTGGATGCTGTGTTATTAGACTGGGAAAAACTTCTAAGTTTGGAATTGGATCTGACATCTCCCCAACATAGGCTTTTTAGTTTTGTTTTTTTACTTTGCATTGATGATAGAACCAAGAGTCTTACATTTGGTATACAGGTATTCTACTACAGTGGTAAGTCACCAACCCTGCATGTTTTTGTTTTATTAACCAAATTAGAAAAAAAAATAGTTTGAACATGTGATACTGGGGATGCCATCCAAGACCTTACATGTGTTATGTAGGTGTTCTATTTCTGAGTTATATCCTCAGCCCAGAGTAGCCTGGACTACCTATGTAGCCTAGGCTAGTCACAAGTAGGTGGCCACTTACCTCCTTCTCCCTGTGTTAGCAATACAAGCATGTACCAGCACACTTGGCTATGAGTAGATTCCTTCCGAGAAAAAGAGTATTTTTAGCAGATGTAGAGCTCTTGGATATTTAAAAAATATGAGTATGTTTTCTTATCTAAATTTAAATAAACATTTATCTATGGTATAAATAATGGTTGTTGAGAAGGAGCACAGTGGATGTGTGTAAGCCTCATTCTACTGGTCACCTCACTGCCCTCTTGGTGAAGATGAGAGGCAGCTAGCATGCAGCATGGTCTCTGGTGTCCACATAGGCCTACCATGGGCACATGGGCACTGACAATTAAATGTGTAATTTTGGGCTGCTTTAGTCTCTCCAAGCCTCTCCTGTGATGGACAAGTCAGAGGATGATAGCTATCTCATTAACTAAGGACGAGGGTGATCCTTACGTATAGTGGCATTTGCTGGGCACACTTAGTAAGAACTTAATGGATTCAACTTTTTTTTTTTTCTGTGTAGACCAGGCTGGCCTAGAACTCACAGAGATCTACCTGCCTCTGCCTCCTGAGTTCTGGGCTTAAATGTGTGTCATTATGTCTAGCCTACATTTTTGTTTTACACCAGGGTCCACCTGCATTTTTATGTAGTTAATTAAAGGTCAGAGGATTCTCATCACCTGCTGTTGAGGAGGGTGTTTTGTTGGAGGGCTTGAGACACACTTCGTGAGAAGATGGTTGTCCTCAGGACTTTGAGTTGAATTTGGACATGTAAACTGTGGTAATAATCACAGTGACCTATAATTAGATGGTTTAGAGGTGACTGTAGCATTCGTGGGCAAATGGGTGGGTGGAGGGTTTATGGGTTGTGCCTGGGCAGAGGAAACATACAATATGAAGGTGCAAGGAAAGGGGTAAAGTGGATGGACATATAGACTTGTATGTTGTGTATACTTCTCTGTTGTCCTGGGCAAGTATGCTGGTTGACTTTCTGTCAGTTTGACACAAGGTAGCATTATCTGGGAAGAGGGAGCCTCATTTGAGAAAATGCCTCTATTAGAAGCAAGACTGTGGGACTTTTCCTTCATTGATGACTGATGGAGGAGGGCCAGCCCCTGTGGGTAGTGCATCTCTGGGCAGGTGATGCTAGGTTACATAAAGAAGCAAGCTGAGCAAGCCATGGGGAGCATACCAGTAAGCATCATTGAGGGTATTTGAGTGATGTTATGGAAATTTAATAAAATATACGAAAGTGATTCTAGTGAAGTGTTCTAATAATGAGGGATATGGAGTCCCAACTGACTATCTCTTATCTTCAAGTACAGGGACTGCATTGCGTTCAGTTGAGTTGTTGGCCAAGAGAGCCCCATGGAAATCCCCCAACAACCCAGGCTGTTGCTAAGGCAATATGTTGTTCTTCACAAACTGTCCCAGTGCCTAGGACATCCCCACACAACTATTCAACATGGAGAAGTGGAGCTGATGCCTGCATGAAGCCATTACTACTGTGTCTAGTGTCTTTGGTATGGAAAAGTGCTCTGCAGCTACCAAAAGAGAAACATGAACACCAACTCGGCCACAAAACTTTTGACCTACAATATGTCCTGCCTACAAGATATACTAGGGCAATGGTGGCACAGGACTTGTGGGAGTACCCAGCCAGTTTCATAAGGCCCTACTCCAATGATAGAACCCATACTTGACACTGCTTGGGTGACCAAGAACTGGAAACTAGATAGTCCAGAGACATACAGTAAAACCATTCACTACTTGTCTTTTAAAAAAAGTATCAATAAAATGACTTTTTTCTTCTTCTTCTTTTTTTTTTTTTTTTTTTTTTGAGACAGGATTTCTCTGTGTAGCCCTGACTGTCCTGGAACTAGCTCTATAGACCAAATTGACCTCAAACTCACAGAAATCCCATCTCTGCCTCCTAAGAGCTGGGATTAAAGGCATGCACCATCACCACCCAGCTAATAAAATGATTTCTAATGATATTTAGCTATACTTATAGATCAGTGTGTTATTTGGTCATCATCAGAGAAGCTTCCTCCTGCAGCAGACAGGGATAGATGCAGAAACCCACAGCCAGACATGTGGAAAGAGAGTCCTTGAAACAATCTCTAAATGGATGTCTCCATCAGATCCTTCTCAGAGCTCAGGGAACTGCAAGGAAGAGGAGGCATTAAGAGTATAAGAGCCAGAGGGCATGAAGGATACCAGGAGAACTAGATAGGCTAAATCAACTGAGCAAGGTGCATATGAACTCACAGAGACTGAAACAGCAAGCACAGGGCCTACACAGGTCTGCACCAGGTCCTCTGTATATATTTCATAGCTTCTGGCTTAGTATTTTTTATTTTTGAGGCAGGGTTTCTCTGTGGCTTTGGAGGCTGTCCTGGAACTAGCTCTTGTAGACCGGGCTGGTCTCGAACTCACAGAGATCCACCTGCCTCTACCTCCCAAGTGCTGGGATTAAAGGCTTGTGCCACCACCACCCGGTTGGCTTAGTATTTTTATGGGACTCCTGAGTGTAGGAAGCAGTGAGTCTCTGAGTCCTGTGCCTGCTCTTGTAGCTCTTTTCCTTCTGTTGGGGTGCCTTGTTCTGCTGCGATGTGATGGCTTTTGCTTCATCTTATGTTTTATTTTATCATGTTTGGTTGTTATCTCTTAGAAGACCATTATTTTCTTATGAGGGACAGAAACAGTGGATCCGGAAAGGGGGCAGTGGTGGTGTGAAGAGTAGATGGAGGGGAAACTGTAATCAGGATATATTGTGTGAGAACAGAATCTGTTTTCGGTAAAAGGAGACAATAAACAAAGTGAGCATTTGCTGCTGTTTTCTGCTTCTTGACTTTGGATGAATTGTGGCCAGCTGCCTTAGGCTCCTGTTGCTGTACTTCCCTGTCATGGACTGTACTACTGAACTGTGAGTCCAAACAAGCCCTTCCTCTCTTAAGTGGTTCTGTCAGGGTATTTTATCATAGCACCAGGAATTAAACTAAAACAGGAACTACTCAATCTCTTTTGGTAAGTGTATTATTTGTATTAATATTGCAAAGAGTATCTTATAGGACCTTATAGTATCTTATAGACTTATAGTCTGGTCTTGCCTTGAACTCCCTGTGCAGCTAAGGGACATTAAGGTGGTTAGTGTGGATGCTGGACATCAGGTCAGTTTGTAAAGTGCTTGCTGCACAAGCATGAGTTCTGATGCTCAACACCACGTACAACACTGGGGATAGTAGTGCATGCCTGTGATTCTTGCATTGGGGAGACAGACTGCAGCATCCCTGGAGTTGGCTGGCCAGCTAGCCTAGCAGAATTGTTGAGCTCCAGGTTCAGCGAAAGACCCTGTCTCAAATACAAGATGGATAGTTCCTGAAGAATGACAACTAAGGTTGACCTCTGGCCTCCAGATGCACCTGCATATAAACCCACACCCCCCCCCCCCACGCACAGGAGCATACACATGCACACACACATTTCCATAAACATGCACACATATGCAAATTCACCCACATTCACAAGCACACACTTGCTCTCACATGCATTCATGAGCTCATAAAGGAATGAACACACAGGTGCACTTTCTCAATTGAGAGTCTCTCTTCCAGCATATCTATTTTTCTGTACTTAAAAAATAGCAACTTCTGGGCCATCGAGATGGCTCAGTAGGTAAAGGCACTTGCTATCATGCCTCCTGACCCGAGTGGTGGAACCCACATGGTAGAAAGAGAGAACCAAATCCCATAAGTTGTCCCCTGACCTCCGCATGTGTGCTGTGGCATGTGTGGGTAATACATGTACACAAAATAAATAAAATGTAATGCAAGAACTTTTGATGTCTTTTATTGCAGTGTTTTTGTTTATGTTTTATGAGCATTTTATTGCATATTTATTTTGTGTGGAGGTCAGCATTCAACTTTGGGGAGTATGTTCCCCCTTTCACCATTTGAATCCTGGGGATTGAACTCAAGTTGCCAAGCTGGAGTGCAGGTGCCTTTCTCACTGAGCCATCTTGCTAGCCTATGTATGCAGGTGTCTCTTCCCTGACTCCTTACTCCTTACTCCTAGGGACTTGAGTTACAAGCTATGATAGCCTCCCCCCCCCCCCAAGATGTCTCTTACTTAACTGTACACCAAGCCTGTGCTCTCCATCCCCAAGCAGAAGGACCATTTGAACCACATTGTCCTCTGTGTCTAGGCAGTGCTTAGTGAGCAGGAGAGAAACGGAACTCAGATACTGACTACTAAGAGTGCCTTAGGTAGGACCTCAGGATTAGAGAACCCAGGGAGGCTTTCTGGGGGAACTGTGGACAGTTGAGTACTAGATCATGAGTCGACATACGCCTAGTTCAAAATGGAGAGGTCCACAGGGACCTAGAGGGTGTTGGCATTGAATGGCCTCTGACTTGGTGTTGTGATATGTCATTACAGGAGTAGCACTAACCTGATTGTTTCTGCTGTTAGCTTAGTCGTGACCTGTGTGTGTTTGGGAGGCCGGGCTGCTGATGCAACTGGACCCTCCAAACACAGGCTTGCTGCTTGCCTGCATTCCATTCCCCTGAGGGGCATGGTTTTATGTGGAGCTGATCAGGCAGTTACTGACCTATGCAAACTGCCAGGGATTGTTAAACGGATGGTTGAGTTTGCAGAGATTCATTTTAAGCTAGAGGCTTCTGTTAATTACAGAGAAACCTCAGTACAGTCTAGAGCTTTTTTTCCTAAGATGGGGCCCTAGTCTGGCTCCAATTTTGGTTTCTGTGGATTTCAGGTAATTGTCTGTCTGTCCCAGCTTTCAGGAAGCCCCAGACACTTGCAGGCCTGCTTGTCATAGAGTAGTGGCAGGCACATGGTTAATGTTTAGGAATGACAACTGCCTCACAAAGAAGGTTGTCATGTGGATGGATCCTGGGACCCATACTCTGTAAGCACTGGAGAAGCACGTGGGAACACATACTGGACCAGGCCTTGCTGGTTACAGGTAGTCTGGAAAAGACAAGCAGGGAGGCCAGGAGTTAGCTTTGGAGATAATAGAATCTACCTCATCAGGGCTGTTCCTGAGGTAATAGGTATGAAAATGTTTCATCACCACATAGCAACAGTTCCCTGGAGCAGCACTGTGCCAGATAAGTTGATTGATGGAGCAGATATCCTTGAAGTTAGGCAAAGTTGAGCCAGATGGTGGGGGGGGGGTATTCTCAGGGCCTTTGCACTGGGCCCCTCTGCCTAATTTGCTGCCTTTTTTTTTTTTTTTTTTTTTTTTGGTCAAAATCAAGGTCATAAATCCAAGGCTATTGCCATCTGTTCACAGGATGTTGACCTGGCCATGCCACTCCCCATGCCACCCTGGTCTAATTTCTTTCTAGTTCTGAGGAACTGAAATGTTTTGTGAGGTCTCTGGCCATACTTACCTCCTCAGAGCAGTGTAAAGACTCTGGGGTGGGGCACTTTCTGTCTTTCCTACCCTTTTGTGTTTCTTTTCTTAAATCTATCGTCCATCCATCATCTATCTATCTATCTATCTATCTATCTATCTATCTATCTATCTATCTATCTGATTTTGAGGCAGGTCTCACTAAGTACCCTTGTCTGGCCTGAAGTTTGCTATGTAGACCAGGTTGGCTCATGGAGATCCAACTGCCTCTGCCTCCTAAGAGATGGAGATTAAAGGTGTGTGCCACTTTGTTCTACCTTTTCTCCCATCTTTTTTCAGCGCCCAGAATAAGGCCTGGCATATAGGAGCTATACACTGTCTGTGAGTGGAAGGGCTCAGAAGGCATGTGCCAAGAACACAGAGGCCCAAGAACCTAGGGAAGACCTGAGAATCCAATGTGGTTGCCCTGACTTGATCTCTCCACAGGCATGCTCTGAATTGCCCTTTTTTTTCAGTTATTGAGAAATTCAATTAAGTGCACAGCAATTGTAATGTAATTGAAAATTTTGTCAACTCTAGATAGAAGTTCACAATGTACTTTTTTATATAATACAATAAGGAACAAGAGTAAGAATTCATATGACAGTAAGTAACAGGCCATGAAATTATAGTGTTTCTGATTTGGCAGGTTTGTGGATTCAGCCTCTAAAAATGTCATCTTGCTTTGTGCTTTGTAAACTATGTGATGTGAATTAAGAGTTGAGACTTGTGAATTGAATGCAGTCCCCACAGGACTGATTTGTTTTTAAATTGGCTTTGCATCACCTGCTGGTTGGCATCCTTTCCCCTGTTCTTCCAGCACTGGTCCTAAGGGGCATCCCTGACTTGAATCAAACAAAAATAGGGGTGAGGCTTTTGGCACTCCCCAAGTCTGGAAATCCAGGTATCTCTTGGAGTTACAGTTGTCGGCTCACTTGCAGTGCTGGAGCTCACTCTGCTGGTGCCACTTCTCAGGTGGACTGATGATCCCTGCTTCTCCTGTAGGGTGACCTGTCTGTGTGCCCAGTTTGAAGCTGTCCTTCAGCATGGCATGAAGAGGAGCCGAGGATTAGCGCTCACGGCAGCAGCCATCAAGCAGGCAGCAGGCTTTGCCAGCAAAACTGAGACAGGTATTTGAAGCCCACTTTTGCCTTGGCACCTTGTCTGTCTTTCCATAACAGGCTCATCATGTGGGCCTGGCCTGTGCTTGTGTGCTCAGAAATCCATGGAGTGAAAAACAGAAGTAAAAACAGTGCTGTCTGGCCCCTAAACTTAAATGAAGTCATCTTTTTGTATGTGCTTCCCAGAGCCATGTTATCACCAGCTCCTCTGGGTTTGGTTGCCTATAGCCACAGTGCTTATTCTGCCAGTGTGGTGTAGCAATTATTGGGAAATTAATAATCTGTTTTAATTTGATGCTTGGGGATAGCATGGCATTGCATAATTAAATGTCTTCAGCAGCACCAGAAACCCCGCAGTGTCAGAGCTCAGAGCTCTGCTGTTACCCATTCTCACTGTTATAAAATATTGTCGTTGAAAATAGGGGACACTTGGTGCTTAGTGGGACCCTGGCCCTTTGATAATCTTGGATGCACGCTAACTCCTTCCACTTCCCAGAAGTAGCGAGTCCTTTACTGCTCCCCCTGTAGGGGTGAGGAAGCCTTCAAGGTGGGTGTTCTGCTCTGGCCATGAACTTGGAAATAAACTGTGTCCTACAGAGAAGGCTAGGAATCTCTCCTTCCTTCACATTTGTGGCTGCCACCTCCAGTTCCTTGTCCTCATGCTAATGCAAGCATTGCTGCTGAGGAGAAATGTGTCCTTTTTCTCCCTAGCCCTCCTTACACCAGAAATACAGAGTAGAGGTGTGTGGTGTGGGGACTGTGGAGATCATCTAATGTCTCTCTTTGAAACAGGGTCTCCTGTGTACCATGTACACACAATCTTGTCAGAAGCCTTTGTCATGATATGATACAGCCTCAGTAGAGGCCAAGCAAGAGGGGTTGCCTGCTCTTGGACTTCCAGCCTTTGACCTTGAGCTTGCAATCCTCCTGCCCCAGCCTCCTCCATATAGGGTGACAGGTGGGCACTTCCACACCTCGTCTAGGCCTTCCTGGTTTCTCTCAGCTCTTCAGCAGACCTTTGATCCCTGTTTATCTGATGAGTAGCTCATTTTCAGAAATGAATTCGGTTCTGTGGATCAGAGACTGGGCCTGGAGGGTTCCTTTTACTGCTGAATTTCACACTGAATTGTCTTTAGCGCTCCCAGGTCTTTTTTAAGCCAGTAAAGGGGCCAGGCATAGTGGTGTAGACCTATAATTCCAGTACTAGAGTGTTGGAGGCACAAGCATAGGAAGTTTGAGGCCAGCCTAGGCTGTGTGAGACTCTGTCCCAAAAACCAGACCAAACCCAAACCAAACCAACAAAACACAGGTAAGGAGGGGGCCAACCTTAAGACAGTCTGTGCCTCAGTGTGTCTTTCAGTCAGTAGCCTGTTCCCCCTTACCCACCTTGCCCGCCTCAGATGTTGACGGCAGTGGTTTATAGTGTGATCTCAGAAGCCTTCCTGGGGTGCGCCCTAAGCCTGCCTATGGGGTGGGTCAGTATCCAACCTGCTTGGTAAGGTTTTCCCACTTTCCCCTGTGTTTGCAGAGCCTTCTTTTCTCTCGGTTTCCATCTTGACTTGGTGGGTAGATAGTTTTCTTAATCCACAGGATCCTTGATTGCTTCCAGTAGGTGAGGTCAGCTGCTAGCCACAGAGGCAAAATGTATTTGGGTGCTTGTGACCTTGCCGGCACTCCCTCTGAGCCTTAGTGCTTACTACACAGGGAGAGCATGGTCTCTGAGGGTGGTTGGCAGGATGTGCTGACAGCTTCATTGGAAACACTGACTTGTGTTGCTCAGATGAGTGACCCTTCCTCCACCAGCACCCTGAACTTTCACCATTCCCTCACCTCATCTTCCCTCAAGTTCTGACCTTTTGGCCACACAGGGAGATTAGCTCTTCCTGTTGCCTTACAGACTAGAATTTTTGTCTCTTGTTTCTTGACTCTGATAACCAGGAAAGCCCTCAGCTTTGTAATGCCCTCAGCCCTCAGCCCCATCTACCTCAGCTTCGTTTTCCCTCTGTAGTGGGGGCACAGGCTCTGCTGTTGTCTGCTGACTTGGATGCACAGCTATATGTGCCAATTAGAAGCCGGGAACAGAGCAGACTGGCTTAGCCCTGGGATGGCTGCCTGCCAAGGCTTCATTGTCATCTCTGTTGGCTGCCTTAATTAACCATTCACTGGCTGCTAGACCGGCCTTGGCTGATTAAGACCTCTTTCCTTGCAGGGAGTGATTAAAAACCTCTCAAGGGAGGAGGGCTGGTGATTTATCAGCTTAGATCAGGTTGGAGAGCCATGAGAGCAGCCCTTTGGGACAGAATGAGAAACATGAAATCCAGAGAGGATTGGCTAGGTATGACCTCCCTCTCCATAATGTAGCATAGGGGTTGTGACCTGTGGTTTAAGTTGGGCAGGGTTGACATCCTTCTTAGTGACTGGCCAAGCAGGAGCCCACGGGGACATCTCCCTGGTCCTCTGTTTGCTCATTGTAAGATGAGGCAGTCACAGGCCCAGGTTCAGGGCAGCCCGCATCTTCTCTGATTTTGTCCCTGTTTATTGAATTATGACACAGGTTTACACTAGCCCAGGAGGCTGCTGTATCAGCTCTGTTTACAGGTGAGAAGCTTGGGCCTTCCCAGCTGGGCTCTAGCTCAGTGGTAGGGTGCTTGCTTAACATGTGTGAGCTTATATGTTCAACCCCCTGCAGCACAAACCCATTTTCCTGTGAAGAGAGAAAAGCTTCCATTCAGAGTACTGACTGAAGTAGTGATGGAAAATGCTGTGGGCCTGCCAAAGACGTGGCTTGCATTTGATCCTCTGGGGTTGGGCACAAGCATGACTGAGCTTAGTAACTTGGTTATTTATTCGCTTCTTTTAAAGTTTCTAACATTCAAAAATTGTGGAATTTCATGTTGAAATAGGGGTTTCTACTTTAAATCCAAGCCTTGGTCCCTTGGTTGGTGCTGAGTACACTGGCAAAGGTGTCCCTGTCACTCCAGGCATGGCCCACCTCTCTCTGCTGCCTCTGAAGCCTGAGATAGTTGTCTACTGCCCCTCGTCAGAGTCAAGAGGAGGGGCGCTTCTATTCCCCGTATGCTGATACCTTAACTCTGTCCTTTTCAGACCATGGTCCATAGTAAAGGAAATACATTTGAGCATGCAAAATTCCCAGAGACTTGTCCTGTGGTCTGAATGAGGATGCTGAAGTATTTTGTGTGTGTACCTGTGCATGCATGTGTGGAGGACAGAAGTAGAAAGATACTTCTTCTACTATTTTCTGCCTTATCTGGTTTCCTGTTTTTGAGATAGGGTCTTCTTATTATATCCAGAGCTCTCTAGTTGACTAAATGACTGGCTAGTGAACTTTAGGGATCCTCCTGCTTCTGTCTCCCAGTTCTGGGATTACAGGATTATCTTTTGCCACACCTGTCTAGCTGCTTTGCTTGCTCTATTATATGTGTGTGTGTTGGGGGGCGGGTATGCCATGGCTTAAATGTATAAGTCAGAAGATAATTGTGGTAGTTGGTTCTTTGCTTCTACTGTGCAGGTCCCAGGGATTGAACTCAGGCTTGGCAGCAAACACCTTTACCCACTAATCCATCTTTTCCTGTTGAAGCAGTGGGTTCAGCCCATAAGTAACTGTTTTTGAGGGTGTTGGGGATCTGAACTCAGCTCCTCATGCTTGTATATCAAGCAGTTTTCTTACTGGGCCATTTCCCCAGCCCCATCATATATGTTTGTAACCTCAACTTTGATGAAACATTGAATACAAGGTAATACACAAAAGCATAAAGCAGCCCCATGTAGCCTCACTATTCATTAGTCACTCATGTTCCTACTACTTGGGGTTACCAACCCAGCCTTGCCTGGAGCTTCTCTGGTTTCTCACACAGGCCTTTGTTTTGTCTCATTTTGAAGGATACTTCATACCCTGGTTTGTGTGTGGTTTCAGCTGTTCTGTGAGGTTCTGTTGGGCTGTGGAGTACCAGGAGCTGCTCTGCCTCCACTAATGGTCAGTGCTTTATAGCCTATTAATATGCTTTACCAGTGACTGGGTGGGGACTGTAAGGATTCAGACATTATGCTGGCCTGCTCCTGTCAGCTGGCAGAATGCACTCAGGCAGTACTCTGGTCAGCCCAGGGTTCCATAAGTACTAGTTTGCCCGCAGGTAGGACAGCCACAGAGGTACCCGGCAGGAGCCACAGAAGGAGAGATGTTTGTCAGGTCAGGCCAGTTTTTTGGAGTGCAAGTGCAGCAGTGTTCTTCCTGCCAGCTGCGGATCAGCCTGGGGGCAGGTGCAGAGGGAAGAGGAGCAGGCTAAGCAGGTAGACCAGGATCTTTACAGCCGTGACAAGGAGCACATAGTGTGTGCCAACACTAATATAGACCCTTTAGGTCTGGGGAGCTGGGGACAGGGGACTCTTAAGAAGACCCTTGAAGCTATATAATGCATTGGAGCTAACCAAGATGAGAGACAAAGTACAGTGCTTTGTAAGGACTCATATAACTAAGTAGGGGGCTCATCCCTAAGGGAAAGATGAATTCTCTCTCTCAGCGGTGGTTAGTTGCCTGCAGTTGTTTGTCTAGGGGCAGGCCCCCTCAGAATTTCCCCTTTTCATGGTAGTGCATCTATTAGTGTTGTTCTTGGGCTTGTTTAGGCAGCCATTTTGTTGTGCTGAATTTTTTTTCCCTACTCTTTACACTCCTCAGTTCTTTTCCAAACTCCTGATGGTTAATATAGATTATCAACTTGACAGGATCTAGTCATCTGGGAGATGAGCCCCTGGGCATGCCTACCAGGGGCTTTCTTGCTTATGTCAGATGAGGGAAGACCCACCCTAACTGTGGGCAGCACCGTCCTAAGAGTGTGGTTTCAGGCAGAAGGAAAAGGGGCCAACTGTGCAGCATCCCTTGCTATCCTCTTCCTAAGGGATACAGGGTGACCAGCCACTTCAAGCTGCCGCCACCTTGGTGGACAGTACCTTGAACTGTGAGCCAGATCAAGCCCTTCTGTCTTTGGGTTGTTTTGGTCAGGGCATTTTATCAACAGGAAAAGTGACTAGAGCACTCCTAAAATGAAGCTTCTGTGAAGAACTGAGGGCTGGTGAGGAGTGCAGTGGTGAAGTGCTTGCTGTATGAGCAAGAAGACCTGAGTTCAGATTGTTAGTGCCCACATACAAGTGGGGCATGCGTGTGACCCACCATTGGAGGAGGCGGAATGGGCAGAACAGGCAGATCCTGTAGTCTGCCTAGCTAGCCAGTCTAGCAGAAATGGTGAACTCTGGGCTCAGGGAAAGACCTTGTCTTAGAAAATAAGGTAGAAGACCCATGAATTGGCTCAGTGTGTGCAAGCCTCAGCTGTGCAAGATTCATACCCTGGCATCAGTCTCACGGTAAGGTGGAAAGACAGAAGTGACTCCTGCAGGTTGACCTCTGACCTCCACACCTCATACATGCCTCCACATCATGTACAAACATAGATGTAAGGTGGAGAGCAAGAGAGGAAGATCCCTGGTTTTGGCTTCCACTGATGCACACAAAGTGAGGCACTTACATACATGAGCACACACATGCACACACTGTACATAATTATAGTAAAATAGGTATAATAAAATATATCATCCTAACCATTGAAAGTCTGCAGCTTGGGACTGGAGAGCCAGCTCAGTGGAGTAGAGTACTTGTTGGTCTTGCAGAAGACCCGATATCATTCTCAGCACCCACACAGTGGCTCACAACCATCTGTAGCTCCTACTCTAGGGGATCAGACACATCTTCTGGCCTCTGTGAATACCAGGTACACACGTAGTACACAGACACACGTGCAGGCAAAACACTAACACACCTAAAATCAGTTTAAAACAGCGACAGTCTACAGCTCAGTGGTATTAAGTACTTTCCCACCACAGTCTATTCCTAAACTGAAATGATGTGCTCATTAAAATGGTGATTCTAAATTGCAGCCTCCAGTCCCCAGCCTCTGGCAGCTACCATTCTACTTCTGTCTTAATGAACTTGACTAATACAGGTACTTTCATGAAAGTGAGGTTTGTACACTGCTTTTTGTATCTGGCTTCATTTACCATCTTACCCCCACCCCCACCCCGTTTAAGGCTGAGCACTATTCCAGCATATAGATAGCCATATTTTCTTTTCCTGATTGACACTTGGGT
Organism: Cricetulus griseus; assembly: GCF_003668045.3. Lineage (NCBI taxonomy): Eukaryota > Metazoa > Chordata > Mammalia > Rodentia > Cricetidae > Cricetulus > Cricetulus griseus. The sequence goes on along the minus strand of NC_048600.1, from coordinate 35,358,602 downwards.
TGCTTGTAGGCTGTTGTTAATGTTGCTATGAACATGGGTAAATAAATAAATGTTGTGCTTTTTAGCTTTTAGTTCTTTTGATATTTACCCAGAAGTGGAATGGCTGGATCCTCTGGTAATCTTATATTTAACATAAAATTTTGTTTTGTTTACTTATTTAATGCTGTGTGCATGTACTATTGTATATGTGGAAGTCAAAGAGAACTTGTGGGCAATGTTTTTCTCCTTTCACCAACTAGGTCCTAGGTATCAAACTCCGGTGATTAGGCTTGGTGGCAAGGGCTTTTGCCTATGGAATTGTGGAATCATTTCCCATCTTAATGACCTTTTTTTAAAATAAAAATTTACTTAATTAGAGAGAGGGGGGAGAGGGAGAGAGACAGACAGACACACACAGAGAGAACGAGCAAGCTCATGTGCCTGTGCATGCGGATGCAGTATTATGTGTATGGAGGTCAGAGGACAGCTTGGAGTCAGTTCTCTCCTTCCTCTACCTGGGGTCTAATGCTGAACCTCAGGTGGCCAGGTCAGCACCTTCACCTCTTGAGCAATCTCTGGCCTTGTGTTTAACACTTCTAGGAAATATTAAATCATTCTCCTAGTGCTGCAGGGCTTTGCATCCTATTCAGCAGCACAGAGAGGCTGTAGGTGCTCCACACCCTCCAGGCGCTGAGTTCAGAGCCTTTCTAGAATGGATCTTAGTCATTTTCATCCCTGTCCTTTCTAGAGAGAAAACATTAAAACTGCAATGAAATAGCACTTTGTGTCCATTCCTTTCTTCTCAACAAGCCACCCTCCTATTTCTTCATGTCTCCACATCTCTTTCTTTGCCTTAAAAGACCTCACAAAAGCCAGGTGGTGGTGGCGGCACACGCCTTTAATCCCAGCACTGTGAGGCAGAGGCAGAGGCAGGTGGATCTCTTGAGTTCAAGGCCAGCCCAGTCTACAGAGTGAGTTCCAGGACAGCCAGGAATACACACAGAGAAACCATGTCTTGAAACAAACAAACAAACAAACAAACAAACCCAAACAACAACACCTACAACAAAACCCAACAGAAACTGATAGCCATTCAAATGGACATGGAGTGTTATCTCATTGTGGTTTCAATGTGTTTTCTCTAGAAATTTCAAATTTCTTTCCTTGAGTCCCTACCCAGTTCACTCTGGCTGTGCCTTACCAGTCCCCATTAAAGCCTCGCAGTGGTATGCCCTGAGTTCTTGCCTGTTGCTGATCCTGGGAGGGAAGGGGCAGGGTCCAACTTCGCTCATTCTGGAGCTTAGAGTATGTACATCATGGAGGTGACTAAGGACTGTGTCAAAATCTTGACTCAGGCAAAGCTTTAGTTTTCCTGGGAAGCCACCCACAGTGCTCTACTGTCTTCATACTTGTCAGTTGGACGCTGGACCTTGGTGAGGATTTTTCAAAATGGTCCTCCGAGGGGGCTGGAGAGATGGCTCAGATGTTAAGAGCACCAGCTGTTCTTCCAGAGGTCCTGATTTCAATTCCCAGCAACCACATGGTGACTCACAACCATCCATTATGAGATCTGGTGCCCTCTTTTGGTGTGCAGATATACATGGAAGCAGAATGTTGTATACATAATAAATAAATAAAATCTTAAAAAAAAAAGAAAATGGTCCATCTCACTTCACTCAAAGCAGAGTTTATATTTTTATTCACTGAGTTCCCTTGGGCAATGACTTCATTTCTATAGAACACTGATTTCTGAGGAAGCTGCATGTGCCAGGAGAGCCTGGCTCAACCTCTTGGTTGGAGGGGAAGTCCGCTCTGTCACCCTCCCCTCTGTATGGTGTTTTCAGTTCCTTTTTGGGGTTTTGCTGTTATTGTCATGAACTTGCAAATCTACTTCTGGTGAAAGAGGCCTCAGAAGGATGTCTGCCAATGGTGTGGTGGAATAGCAAACTGTGTCCAGGGTTACTGACAGAAGTGGTTAGTGTTAGTAAAGAATGGCCAGCCTTATGGGGAGAGCTATTGGCATGCTATTCCTCAACTCATGGGCCCCTAAACTGTGAGGATGTTTGTGGAGTCCCAGGTAGGGGCCTTGACATCTAAGAGTCAGTGCCAGTGCAAGGGACATGCATGCATGAGTGTGTCCCAGCATGTTAAGTTCTGGGTTCTGAGGCAGGAGGATTGCAAGTTCAAAGAAGATCCTGTCTCTATAAAGAGGATAAAAGCCTGGGAATATAACTCAGTGGCACAGTGCTTGCCTAGGCTCAACTCCTAATCCTGAAAAGCTAAAGTAGAGGGTGATGGAGCAGGACACCCGCATCCTCTTCTAGCCTCTTGTATATATACAGGTACACATATGTATATGAACATGTGCACACCCACATGTTCATACACAACACACATGTGCCACTCCCACATTACACATGCAAAAATCCACAGCAAAGATTATATATATTCATATTTTCTGTACTTTTCAATTAACTTTTTCATACAGTCATGGGGAGTTAAAAGGTGGGTAGTAGTAGTACATGCTTGTGAACCAAGCAGGCCAGATGCTGGGATGGAAAGATTGTAAGTGTGAGGTTAGCTACATAAAAGAGTGCCAGGCCAGGTTAGTATAAATATCAAGTTTCTGAGTTGTAGGGGAGATAGATAGTGAAAGAGGGAAGAAGGAGAGGGAGGGAGGGGGAGAGAGAGAGAGAGAGAGAGAGAGAGAGAGAGAGAGAGAGAGAGAGAAGAACCAGTACTCAGGAGGTAGAAGCATTAGTCTCAGCTATGTAGTGAGTTTGAAACCAGCCTGGAATACATATCAAGTTACATACTAGCCAGGGTACAGAGTTAGACACAGTCTCAAAACAGAACAAAAACAACAGTCAAGAGAAAAAAAAAAGGGAAAAAGGGATTAATCACTAATACATTAACACATGACATAATATTGAAGAACCTTCAAAAACATTGTGCTAAGTCATAAACAGACAAGTACCATAGATGCCACTGGCAGAGATGCCTGGAGTAGTCAAATGTACAGATAAGAGGTTAAAGTTCCCAAAGTCTGGGGGACAGAAAACAGGGGGAGTTATTTAATGAAGGATTTTTTTGGGGATGATGAAAAAGTTCTAGAAATAGACAGTGCTGCTGGCTGCGCAAGACCATGAGTAGACAGTGCTACATCATGGACATACACTAAAAAAATGGCTGACATGGGGTTGGTGAGATGCTCAGATGGTAAAAGTGCCTGCTGTGTAAGCTTGATGACCCGAGTTTGGTCCCTGGGATTCATACGGTGGAAGAAGATAACTGACTTTTTAAAAAATTTTTTTCTGTCTCTTTTTCTTCCCCCCCCCAGCTTTCTCAGGCCCTGCATAGAAATATTAGCCCCCTGTTGGGTGCCAAATGTAGCAGACTTTCATGGACCACCAGCCCCAAATCATGACATGGAGACTTATTACTAATTATGAATGCTCAGCCTTCTCTTATGCTTGTCCCACTAGCTATTACAACTTAATTTAACCTGTTTCTCTTCATCTGTATTGTGCCTCGTGGCTTTATACCTTGTTTTCATTCTGTATGTCCTACTTTCCTGCTTTCTCCATATCTGTCTGGTTGGCCTCTGCCTGCCTGGCTGCTCCCTGACCCCTGGCTGGCTCCCTTTTTATCTCTGCCTGCCAGCCCCACCTTTCCCTCCTCTGCCTAGATATTGGCCATTCAGCTTTTTATTAGGCCAGTCAGGTGCCTTGGACAGGCAAGGTGAGTTGTCCTCATAACACATATACACATGCACACACCAAAATGTAATAAAAATTAAAATTGTTAAAATGGTGAATTATGTGTACTTACCACAGATTTATGAAAACAAAATAATATCAAGTTGATATGCTAGATAGACAAAGTTTCACTATATGTGATTTGTATTTAAACCATAGCCCCTCTGCTCTAGACATATTTGTGGCCAGTTGGAAGATGGTGAGGTGACAAAGCTGTGGTCCCTTCTTGGGAGCCCTGCTGTGCTATCTACCTACCACTCTTACTGGGAGGGTTTTTATGCTAGATGAGAGTGGTGTGGGCTGCCCCTGCCTCAGCATGAGTGACAGTGTTTGTTCCCACTGTCAGATGCACCCACCTGAGTCTGTAGCTGTGGTGTGCCCTCCTTTGCTGGTGCCCCAGGAATGAACAGGCCAGTCCCACTGCTTTTCTACATTTCTGCTTCCTGTGGTTTTCTGGGATTGCTTCTCCTTGTCTGATAAAAGGAGTGACTCAGTGTCTGGAGTCTTTTTTCCTTTTCTGATTGTGAATGTGAGGCTCAGAGGTGTGATTACCCTCAGATCTTGAGTGAAGTCAAGGTGATGATTCAGAGCCTTTGAACCAGCTACCTGTCTTGTCTAACATGTGTGAGAGAGGTGCCCTTTTTTCCTGTTTGCAAGGATCCCAGGTCCTTAGAGTTGGGTGACACATTTCTTAAATTGTACAGTGTTTTTGTAACATGAATAAATAAAAGACTCAGAGACTGATATTGGGGTTCAGGCTTCAAGCTGAAGTTTAGAAAAGCAAAGCAGCTGGTCACTAGCTTCTTACCTCTACCTCAGCGCTGTCTCCACTAGTTCTCACCAAGCCTCAGACTGTAACCTCTCCTTAATGTGGCTGGAGAATGAATGCCTCTATCTTCAGTGTAGCTGGAGAATCAATGCCTCTTATTCAATACTGAAGACCCTGTTTCTATCTTTTATATCCCTCTAGTGCTGGGATTAAAGGCATGTGATCTGTTACTCTTTTAGACTGATTCATCTGATGTATCCCTGGGTGGTCTTGAACTTAGATCCCCCTACCTATTAATCCTGAGTCCTAGGATTAAAGGTATGTGCTACCACCTCCTAGCTTCTGGCTGCTGGGATTAAAGGTGTGTGCCTGGCTTCTGTTGATTGTGGCTGACTTTGCTTTCTGAATCCTCAGGCAAACTTTAATAAATCATAAATAATATATCACCATAGCTTTACCCTGTTCAATTGTATCCCTTCGAGGCATTGAAAAAGACCTGTTGCTGCTCAGTGAGCTGGGTTCCCAGTAGGCTCAGGAGGGGAACTGTTGCTCAGTGGGCTCTGGGGAGAGCTGTTGCTCAGTGGCTATCTCCTCTCCTCCAGCATCTGGGGGAGAGCTGTTGCTTAGTGGTCTGTCCTCACCAGGCTCCCAGGGAGAGTTGTTGCTCAGTGGGTATCCCCCAACAGGCTCTGGGGGAGCTATTGCTTAGTTGCTGTTCCCCCACATGCTCTGGGGGAGAGCTGTTGCTCAGTGGCTGCCCCCGCCCCCAACCCCAGGCTCTAGAGAGCTGTTGCTCAGAGGCATCAGTACTGTGCAGATGCTCATCAGATAATCAGGGAACAAGCCCTATCTCATCACATCTGGAGAGATAGTTAGCAGGTTAAGAGCATGTACTTCTCTTGTAGAGGACCTAGCAACCATGTTGGGCAGCTCACAATTGCCTGTAACTCAGGTTTCAGGGAGATTTGACATCTCTGACTTCTGTATGCGCCTGTATGCACATGCACACACACACACACATACACACACACACACACACACACACACACACACACACACACACACACACACACACACACCCCATGAAAAGCACAACTCTAAAAACAGGAACGGGATGAAACTGTCATAGAGGTGGACACTGTCACATGGCTTGATTATCTCCCTCTTGTGGGAACTGCCACTGCTGGGGGTGGAAGAGGACATGGTAAGAGCATCATAGGGAACCACATGTTTGTCATAGGAAAGAGGGGTGCTGCCAGAGCAAGGAGAAGGATGCTGTTGAGGTTTCTTTCTACTAGGCTTTTGCTTCATTGTAACAATGATATCAATAGCTGCTTACCATTATACAGCAGGTATGTTTGCTATGGCTGACACTCACACGTTATATGTTCTTATTTCACATTTTGTATGTGTGTGAGAATTGTTTGTGCAGGTCAGAGGTCCTGTCAGATGTCTTCCTTACTTGCTTTCTGCCTTATGTTTTGAGAAAGAACCTTGCACTGAAGCTGGAACTCACTCGCTGGGTTATACTGGCTGACCAGCAGGCCTAGGTACCCTCCTGCCCCGGCTTTCCCAGGGCCAGGATTACAGGCGCACCCCTGTATCCAGGTTCTGGCTGGTCTGAAGTCCATATTTTGACCTGGTTAGCTTTCACTCTCAGAGATTCACCTCCATCTGCCTTCTAAGTGCTGGAATTAAAGGCATGTGCTGATGGGGGATGATGTCCTTCTGTATCTATGCTTCTCTTATTGGTTGATGAATAAAACATTGTTTGGCCAATAGAGGCAGGAAGATAGGCAGGACTAGGAGACGAGGAGAATTCTGGGAAAGGTAGGTAGAGGTGCCACGAGGAGATGCCATGTAGAGACTGAGAGGATAGGACACGCCAGGCATTCTCTGGTATAAGGCCATTTAGAAATACATATGTTACTAACCTCTAGGTTATGGGTTAATAATTAAGACAGAGCTAGCCAATAGGAAGCCCTAGCCATCGGCTAACAGTTTTATAATTAATATAGCGTCTGTGTGTTTATTTGGGGCTAAAGCAGCAGCAGCAGCAGCAGCAGCAGGACCTGGTGGGACAAGAAACTCCAGCAACAATGTGCCACCACGTCCAGCTGCATCTGGGTTTTTACATGGGTGCTGGAGATCTGACCTTGGGTCTTCCTCTTGCTCATCAAGCACTTTATCCTCTGTGCCTATGGAAGATATGACTTTTTGGCATTGCCAGTGAAAGCCAAGGCCTGTTAGAAACTGCCAAAAGCTGCTTCTGTCTGTCAGCTGCAAAGAGGCCCCCAGATAGCTCACTTTGGCACCTCTTACTGGCAGCTGGCTTCAGTGCTCTGAGAAGTGGAAGCCCTGGAATGCTTCTGGAACTTACCCCATATTTCAAAGCAGATTGCTATAGATTTCCAAATTAAATTTTGGCCACTGCTTGCATTAAACGGCAGGTGAGCTGCACTTTAAATAGACCACATTAATTCTCAAGTGGATCCCTGCTGGGATAAAGCTTATCATCAGCCGGCATCCCTGACAGACTTGAAAAAGATGCTCATGGTAAGCTATTTGCAAACTCAAAGGTGAAACAGTCTTCACGTTAAAGTGCTACTGGTGTTCAAGGACAGAGGGAGGTCACTGCAGTTTTTCAGAAGACAGGGAGTGGGTGAGAGTCACTTGCTTGCTGAGGGTGCTCTCCAGAGTCCCCTGTTCTGGTGTTTAATGTAACTTTTCTTGGACATGAACAAATGTCTTTTCACAGCAGATAGGGAAGTGATAACAGACCAAAAATGACTCCACCTAAGTCTAATTGATGAACCAGTGAGTTTATTGGGGTTACTTAGAGAAGCATGGCTGACTTGGGAAGCTGTACTATAAAAAGCAGCCTAGCATAGGTGATGACTCAACAAGACTATGTGCCAGGAGCTTTCTGTCCAACTTGGAGGCAGCTCCACCAAAGAGTCTCCTCTCCTGAGCAGGTATTTGCTGCCTTTCTGAATTAGGATGGGGCCCTAGGAATCCTGAAACCATCAGGAGTTTCCTAAGCTGTGTATGTCTTCAGAGCCTTCCTCTCTCTGGGAAAGGATGGTTTAGATCACAGGAAATTGCAGAGGCAGAGAAGGGGTGTGGTAAGTTTGCCATGTGAGGGCTGAGGGTGAACTACGCTTTCTCATTCATCCTGGGAAGTTTATTCTGAAAAAAAAAAAAAATAAGTCAGTGAGATGGTTTGGCTGTAAAGCCTCTTGTCACCTAGCCTGAGTTCAGTCTCTGTGATCTACATGGGGGAAGGAGAAAACTGACTCCTGCAAGTTGTTCTCTGACATTTGCACATTATTGTGATGGACACACACACTAAATAAGTAACAAAGTTAAAGACCTGGGAGGGTGGCTGGGTCCCCAAATACCTACATACTCATATATACACATTTAGGTGCTAATGATCCAGAAAGGGAGGGAGAGACTACATAGCACCTCTTCTTAGACATGGATGTTGGTTATCTTGCATCAGGCTGCCATTGTTGGGTGGCCTGCTTGGGCCTTGTGCTCAACACTCTACCTGCTCTTTTCTCTAGTTAGCCCATAATCCCAGGCCACCTATTCTGTGCTCTTGGAAGAGGATTATGAGGTTCTCATAGCTCTGTGGCCATGTTACTGAATGATCTTGTCACCTATTTGTCCTGCGTGCTAGACTAAATGCCTATCAAAGATGACACTCATTATAATGATACAGTGAGCCTGCATCAGTTGAACTGAAATATTAGAGTGAGCTTCTTAATCTGGGTTTAGTTTTTGGAGCTGTGTACATTTGCATTCTTCTGGAGGGAAACCTCAATGAATTTAACATTCTCAAAAGGGCCTGTGAACCTGTTTGGCTCTGCCCCACTTAGAAATCAAGCAGTTATGAACATGCTCATTTTGAAGGTGGCAGAGGCAAATGTGATGTCAGTGGCTTGTGTTTGGCACCGCACCCCTGCTCATCTGTGCTTATTAACATTTACATAAACTATGTGAGACTTGTCCAGGGCCTGCCTTGGTTCTAGTGAGGTCAGTTATGAAATGTTTGAAAATGGCTGATACTCAAGAGCTAACAGCTGTCATTGCAGTATTGACAATAGAATGAAGAAGTGTCAATGAGCCAATGTTGTAAAGAAACTTGATCATAAAATTACATACATAATAGAATTTCAACTCCCAAATAATTTGTGCATGTGGCTAAGAAAGGTAGGCTTGAAGAGATGCCAGTAAGAATGGCTGTCTGTGACACAACAAACTTTATTTAGCCTTCCTGCAGCCTTACATTTGTTCCTGTCCTTATATCAAGTAGTTCACCATTTGGGAAGGTCTCCTGAGGATCTAGAAATGAGGGTGATTATTCATGACCAAGGATATTCTTTGTTGTATAAGGGGGAAGCAGCAACATAGTGTGTTCTTCATAATCAAGATAGAGCTAAATTATATCCCACCAGGAAACTGCCGAAAATCATGTTCAACATGCAGACTGGGTGAATAAGTAACAACACAAAATGTTCTGAGGCCTTTTGAATCTGGAAAATGTTCATGATTTAGAAAAAAACTGAATTAAGATACAGAATTATATGTATACATATTCAATAACACACTGTATAATGTACTTTTTTGTTGCTGTTGAGATGGGATCTTGCTATGTTGCCCAGGCTAGCCTTGAACTCCTTGGCTCAAGCCACATTCTTTTTTTTTTCCCCAAGAGATTATTTTTTTTTATTAGTTCAAATTAGAAACAAGGCTGCTTCACATGACAATTCCTTCTCCCTCTCTCTCCTCTCCCCCTCAACTCCCCACCAGTCCCCACCTTCAAGCCACATTCTTAACTTAGCTTCCTCATTAGCCAGGACTGCAGGTGCATGGCACCATGTCTGGCTTAAAGAGATTTATTCTCCAAGGTCAGTTTCACTGGTCTAACATGCCAAGAAGACAGTGGTAGGCTGGTCCCGCTGATAGCACAGGATAGCAGCCATTCTCACCTCTCCCTGCTTCTGGTGGCTACTGGCATCCTCTGAAAGTGGCCATATCAGTCTAATCTTTGCTTCCCTAGCCACATGGCCTTCTTCCCCATGGGTCAGTTTCTCTGTCTTCTTATGAAGACACTTGTTAATGTGTTGTGTCCATGGGGATTGACACAATCAGTTGCCAACCCTCCTTTGTGGCTTTAGGCTACAGCCACAGGCTAGTTCCAGAGACTAGTCTGTAGTTATGTTTGACGGCATGATTTAGCTGCTACAAATGTTGATTTTGTATAAAAACAAAGGTGAAAAAAAAAAAAAGACTGACATGAAGGTTTTGAAAATGTTAACTGAAAATGGCAGTCGCAGTGTGGGAGGTTCTGAGGCCTGTTTACTTTTGATTATTGATTTGTTCTACTTCATCTGTGCTAAGGAAGTAATGGCATTTGCACCCCATAAAGTTGCCTAGTGACCATTGCTCTGAAGATGACAGCATGCAGGCCCAATGACATACTGCTGCCCTCTCTCCCCAGAGCCCGTGTTCTGGTTCTACGTGAAGGAGGTCCTCAACAAGCACGAGCTGCAACGCTTCTACTCCCTGCATCACATCACTGCAGATGTGGGCCGAGGTCGGGCCTGGCTGCGCTGCGCTCTCAACGAGCACTCCCTGGAGCGCTACCTGCACATGCTCCTGGCTGACCGTGCCAGGCTCAGGTACCCAGCAGGACAGCCCTGGACACAGTGGAAGAATCTGGACACAGACCTTTTTTTTTCTAGTCTCCCTCAATGGGAGAGAAGGGGGCTTCCCCACTGCAACCCTGCCAGCTGCTCCCTTGGTGTGAGAACTGATGCCACAATGCTTAGAAGGGACTCTGAGTGTCACCACATAGCCAGATTTTATCAGTGCTTACCATGATCAAGGCTTAGCTATTGCCCCAGGACACAGGCTAACCCTCACTCGAAGAGTTTTTATTTGAGATTCTTCAGCTTATTGGATCCTAAACTGACCAAAGATATGGAAGTCTTGTTTGTTCTTTTGTTTATTTTGAGGGAAGTTCTCATATGTAGTCTAGGTTGGCCTGGAACGCACTGTTTCTCTACTGCTGGGATTATAGGCCTGCATGAACTAGCTCTGCTCAGAATATGAGATATTAAGGACGGAAATATTTTTAATTAATTAATCAATTAACTAGTTAATTGATTAATTATTGTTTTTTAGAGGCAGGATTTCTTTGTGTAACAGTTCTGGCTATCCTGAAACTCACTTTGTAGGCTAGGCTGGCCTTGAACTCTTTGAGATCTGCCTGACTCTTCCTCCCAAGTGCTGGGACTAAAGGCATGTGCCACCACCACCTGGCATGTTTTGTTTTTATTGAAAGCTTCATTTTATCATGTTTTTTTTTTTTTCTTGAGTATAAAGTTTACTTGGTAGTGCAGGTCAGGCTGTGTTGTAGTAAGCAACACTTGAGAAGCCTCAGTGGTCTGAGTTGGCCACTTTCATTTTTTTCATGTTCTCTTCTGGAGCCCATGCTGACTGGAGCCTACTGAAGATGTATAGACCCACAGTAGGAAAGGGGATTGCTGTTGAAGTAAGCACTGAATGTTTAGGCTCCTGTCCCAAGAGATACTTCCTATTGCCAGGGAGGGTCACATAGCCACAACCACAGTAAAGCAGCTGGGAGTGGCATGGCTAGCCCTCAACAATGGGAAGAGATCACTAGGCAGAGCCAAAGATGGTACAGCCAACCAGCTCCTTAGAAACATTGGAAACTGCTGCAGAAACCACTGGCTTAAAGACTAAATCACTCATAATATATATAGAGATAATCCTAACTTGGTGGGAGTTCCCTTGACATGGTGTCTTTTGCTGTAACTTTAGCAGTTATTTTTCCTGTGAGGATAGTGGACTAGACACAGTTTATGTCACCTGATGACCCTGGGGGCCTTGGTCAAACCTCTCTGGCACCTTGAGTAACTTCCGTGTTAGCAAGACATAGACTTGACACTCAGATTTCACTAATGTAGTAAGCTGGCTTCTCATCAGCACTCCGACAGTCCCTGGATTTCAGTTTTGCCACTTGTTTGCAGGCTCAGGTCTCCCTTTCTGCATCTGCAGTCTTGTTCTCCCCACCCATCTCTTCTCTCTGCTTTACTTTTTTCTTGACTGGAAATCAGATTCAGGTACTGGTGCATGCCAGACAAATGCTCCTTCCATGCTGTCCTTGCTGCAATGTTTCTTCTATTGGTAGTTCTACCAGTGATTCTGTGGGTATTCTAGGATTTTTCTTAAAAACACTCTTGGGACAGTGAGATGGCTTTCAGTGGGTAAAAGCTCTTGCTGAGCACACATGGAAGGAAAGAGAACTTTATGGACCTCTACCTATACCCAAATTCACACATATCCTGCATACACATATGTACACAATAATAGAACTAAAACTAAAACAATGAAGAAGAAAGCTGGGTGGTGACCTTTAATCCCAGCACTAGGGAGGCAGAGGCAAGCAGATCTCTGTGAGCTCGGACCAGCCTGGTCTACAAGAGCTAGTTCCAAAAGCCACAGAGAAACCCTGTCTCAAAAAAAAAAAAAAAAAAGAGAGAGAAGAGTTAGCATAGTGGTGTCTGTCCCAGTGATAAGGAGTCAGAGACAGAAAGATCTCTGGGGAAACACTGGCCAGCCAGCCAGCCTAGCCTACTTGGTGATCTCCAGGACAATGGAAGACTCTGTCCAAAAAGGAGAAATGATCCTGAGGAATTACACTGGAGGTTGTTCTCTTGTCTCCATATGTAAGCACATTCATGGACTCTCTCTCTCTCTCTCTCTCTCTCTCTCTCACACACACACACACACACACACACACATACTCATACCCCAGATTCATTTACATGTATGAAAGCTAGTTTAGATTTTCAAATGATCCCAATTTGGTGTGGAATTGGGTGCCTGTTAAATTGTAGCTTGACTTGGTGGTTTTTCATTGTCCCATTGTATCCCTCCAATGTTGTAGTCAGTCACGTCAGCAGCTAGTTTTTCCCATGTCTTGCTGAATTGCAGGCCACTCAGCACTGAACTGATGCTATTACAACTGCACTTAGAATTCTGTTACCTGACACTAAGGACTCTGGTTTATTGCTTAACAGAGTTGTATACAGTGCTTGGAAATTGGACTTGGGAGACCTGCTTTTAAGCCCTGCTGTACCTTTGATTGGCTAGATTGCCTTGCCTACCTATAGGCTTTCCTGACCCTACCCAGCTGCTACTGAAATCCCTCCCGCCCTTTCCATGGCTAACTTGTATTTTGGGTTTGTAGCCCAGCAGTTTTTATAAGTGGATGTCCTGGTTGATGGAGCTTTGTAACTCCGCAATTGCTTTTGAAATGATTTCTTCTTGTATTAGTGAATCAAGTGAGCCCTGTTGGTGAGCTTGGACTTCCTGTCTCTGGGGTACCTTGTGAGTGGAATCCATTCCTCTGTCGTCTTCAGCTTTGCTTCTTTATAAATACATTTGCATATGTCTATTTCAGTCCTCTAAAGTTCACAGTCTCAGGGGACCAAGAAGGAAGTCATAGGATATGTGCATTCAGACCTTTGTTTCTAGTGAGAAGCTTCAAAGTGGAGAGGGACAAAATTCCCTCTTTGTGGCTGACCAGGCCTAGAGTTTCCAGGGAGCCATCAGTGGCATCATTGGCCAGTGTGTGAATGCCAAGAACTACCTTCCTTTAAGAGTTTCCCTGTTCTCTTTGCTTTGCAGCACATTCTATGAAGACTGGTCTTTTGTAATGGATGAAGAAAGGTCCAGCATGCTCCCTACCATGGCAGCTGGTAAGCCTGGAGGAGGCAGGAGTGATGAGCCCTGAGAAGCTTGCTGAACAAAGAGGTTCTGGGAGTGGATTACTTGCCCAAGAGGGTGCTGTGATGTTTTGTGTCCTCCTGATTCGAAGCATCACTGTTGCTTTTTAAAGTTGGGGCCATTTATCTAGAATTTGATACCCATGCAGATAAAGCATGAGGTGAAGGGTTTGGCTGTGGCCTGCCAGGTGATCTGTAAAGAACTGGGGATTGGATTGGCAGACTGCCTTGACTCCTGGTTCTGCTGCTTGTCAGTTGGATCCTATTAGCTGTGTTACCTCCTTCGCTATGAGTGAGGACATTCTTAGATTTTCAGTCACCTTTCCGAGGCTTTAAGATAGCCATAGAAAAGAAAAGGTCATGTATGTGGCTTATCAGCAACTAACTAAGTCCTGGGTTGATAGCTCTTGAGAAATCCTTTGATGCTTGACTGTTCCTTTGAAGGTGATAAACATGATAGCTTGTCTTTCTTCTAAATTCTTTATTGTTACATTTACATTCTTTTTCTTCTAAAACCTGACATTAAGTCCTCATAATGAGGGTCATGTTAGTCTCATCTAGGGACAAGAAAATCAGGCTTTGGCCATGGTTTTCTTTGTAGGTCATAGGATGCCAGTGTCAGTCTTGGATAAAGCAATTGTAATGGCGTTCTTAGTGTACACTGAGCTCTTGATGAGGTTTTGGTGGGTGAAATCTTTAGTACTCACAATCCCAAGAGGGTTACTGTTTTCACCATTCTTCAGGTAAAGAAACTAGAGCTCAAGGAGGTGGCAAGTTGCTTGACCAAGTTCTCTGAGCTACTAAGTGGCTGTTCTGTGGCTTAGCCCAGGCAGCCTCTCTCCAGAACTTCTGCCACTGTCTTCTCCTGGGTGATTCTTGTTGCCATTTGTCTTCCTGACATTCAGGGATGGAATATGGAAAGACTGTTCACATGAGCTTCTATATGCCAATGCCAATTTCAGATGGTTTTATAGATGCTGAAGATGAGGTTTGTCCCCTTGTGTCCCTGTAGACTGTTTTGTTGCTGATGTTGGAGGTGTGACTGCATGACAGTAAGACCCCCCCACCCCTTTTTTTTTTGGCAGGTCTGAACTCTATACTCTTTGCAATTAACATTGACAACAAAGATTTGAATGGGCAGAGCAAATTTGCTCCCACTGTCTCTGACCTCTTAAAGGAGTCAACACAGAATGTGACGTCCTTGCTGAAGGAGTCCACTCAGGGTATGAGCAGCCTTCTCAGGGAGATCACAGCATCCTCTGCTGTCTCTATTCTCATCAAGCCGGAGCAAGAGACTGACCCTCTGCCTGTCATATCCAAGAACGTCAATGTTGGTGAGCCAAAAGGGGCCCTGGAGGTGGCACAGTAGGCCAGCGTAAATGAAATAAGAGTGGGACTGAGAGGAACACACCTTAATGTTGTCACTTTCCCCTGGGGAGCAAAGTCATTCACTTTGAGAGGGACCCAACAGAAAGGGTAGAAAAGCAAACAGCCAGTCCTAGGAAGCTAGGTGAGTCATCTTTTACCATTTACTTCTTTTACCATTTACTTCTACTTGGTGTTCAGTAGTGAGCTGAGACTCTGCTAGCATCCTGCTTAGTCTTCTTGGGGATGTACAGGGGTGATATTTAAAAACAAATGACACAAGCAGCTTATTGTTCTTGTATATATGAAAACATAGGCTGCTTCATAGAGAACACTTTTGGGTTTGTACTGGAAGGATGCTATTTAAGTCGTGGCCTGAAGGAAGAGAATAGCTCTGAGCTTTGACTATGAGCAGGCAAGGAGAATTGGTTCAGTTAAGATAAATTTGCCAGAAGTTGATGATGCCCTTAGAGCATTTGGGGTTGTTAACTTGGGGGGTTAAATACTGTTCCTTGTCTTCCCAAACCCCTTTGAAAACATTTTAAGAAAATATCTATTTTTTTTGTAGTGTAGATTGTACACACTAGGCAAGTGCTCTACCAGCCAGCTATATCTCCAGTTCTTCTTACTTTTTGTTTTTGAGACAAGGTCTTATCATATTGTTAGGGTTGGCTTTGAAATGACTCTGTAGCCCATACTAGTCTTGAACTTGGATATTTCTACCTTAGCTTTTGAGCAGTAAGATTACAATTATGAGCTAGGTGGTGGTGGTACACGTCTTTAATGACAGCACTTGGGAGGTAGAGGCAGGCGGATCTCTGTGAGTTCAAGGCCAACCTGTTCCAGGATAGGCTCCAAAGCTACTCAGAGAAATCCTATCTCGAAAACCCCCCCCCCAAATAATTACAATCCTACTCCACCAGGCGCCATCTGTTTATTTCTATCTGTCTGTCTGTTTTTGTGTATGTGTGTTTGTTTGTGCATTTTGTGTGCACATGTATTTAAGTGTAAAGGCCAGAGGTCAGTTTTTGGCATCTTCTTGTACACCTTACTTTTATTTTGAGACATCATCTCTCACCTGAGCCCAGAGTTTACTGATTGACTAGACTGGTTGGTCACTGAGATCCAGGGATCAGCCTGTCTCTGCCTTTCCAGGGTAGAATTATAGATGTAGACCACTGTTAGCAGAAGTTTCTGTCTTGCCCTGCCCGATCTCTCAGCTGTTTAGTCACAAATAATCACACAGAGGCTTATATTAATTAAAAACTTTTTGGCTGATGGCTCAGGCTTCTTACTGGCTAGCTCTCTCTTAGTTATTAACCCATTTCGATTAATCTATGTATCTCTACGTAGTCTTGGCTTACTGGAGAATACCCAGGTGTCCTATCTTCCCAGTAGCTACATGGTGTCTGCCTCGAGACTCACTCTCTGCCTTCCTCTTCCCACAATTCTCTTAGTCTGGTAGCCCTACCTATACTTGCTGCCTAGTTACATCTTGTCTGTCCATTGGCCAAAACAGTTTTTATTCATCAACTAATAAGAGAAACATATATTCACAACATACAGAGGACCACCATGCCCCACTTTCCTCCAGGGCTGGAGTCACAGGTGTACACCGCCATGCCCAGCTTTCCTCAGGGCTCATGTCCAAACTCAAGTCCTTCTGCTTGTGCAGCAGGAACTTTGCCTACTGAGCCATCTCACTAGTCCTCCCATTAAAACTTTTCTTCTTATCCCTTTTTAAAAAAAAAGAATGTCTCATTTATTCTCTGACAGTTTCATACTTGTATGCAATGTGTAGTGATCATGTCTACTTCCCACGCTCCCCTGACATTTCCCACCGTCATGTCCTCTTTATATATAAAATATCAGTGAGTCCCATTAGTGCTACCTACATAAGCGTGGGTGTGGGGCCATCCACCTGAGCAAGGGCAACTTAGCAGCCACACTCCTTTCCCAGTTGGCCTTCAACTGTCAATAGCTTCTCAGACCGGGTAAGGTCTTTTGACCCCCTCCTCTGCCATGCTGGAATAGCGACTGGCTTGGTCTTATGTAGTTAACACAACTGTTGTGAGTTCATTAATACAACAGCCATATCATGACCATCAGACATCATCTTATATTCCTCCCTGCCTTCTGGATCTTATGTTATTTCTGCCTCCTTTTCCCTGGTGCTCACTGAACCTTAGTGAGGTGGGTAGATTTGATAAAGATTTCTCATAGGGCTAAGCACTTACAGTTGCTTCTTCTCAGCACTTTGACCAATTATAATTCTCTGTATTAAATGCTGCCCAGTAAAAAAAGAAACTTCCCTGACCAAAGCTGAGAGCATCACTAACCTATGGGTATAAACAGAAATATTTAGAGGAATATTTGACAGTGTGAGTTTTAGCAAAATAACAATAGTAGGTTTTGCCTCTAGCGTCCCTGTCCTCCCAGTGTTTGCTGCTCTTCCAGAGGACCAGAGTTTGGTTCCTAGTGCCTATGTCTCCAGCTCCAAGGGATCTGCACAAATTACACACCACACCACACCACACCACACCATACCACACACACACACACACACACACACACACACACACACACACACACACATACACACACCCCTCCCTTTAAAAATGGTTTTAAAAAAATGCCCAATAGTAAATGGCCAATGTAAAACAAGCTTAGTGGTATTTTTGAAGGGATTTTTAGTCTCATAATGCTTTGTCTGGGCTTTTTTTTTTTTGGATCTTACAGGTCTTTTGCTGCTTATATATTATGGTTTCTGATGTTGTGTCTGGTTTTCTGTGTGTGTGAATGTGTGTGTGTGTGTGTGTCTGTGTCTGTGTCCATGTGTGTTTCTTGTGCTTTTTTTTGTTTGTTTGATTTTGTCTTATTCTGGTTTGTTTTTATCTTATTATTAGATACCTGTTTGTTTTCAGATGAGAGAGAGAAAGAAAGGATGTGGATTTGAGTGGGTGGGGAGGATCTGCAGGAAA
The DNA here is from genome assembly GCF_003668045.3 of Cricetulus griseus. Classification (NCBI taxonomy): domain Eukaryota; kingdom Metazoa; phylum Chordata; class Mammalia; order Rodentia; family Cricetidae; genus Cricetulus; species Cricetulus griseus. The sequence goes on along the minus strand of NC_048600.1, from coordinate 35,340,925 downwards.
CCATATTCATAATATATTGTACGAAAAAGAATCTATTTCCAAAAAAAAAAAAAACCTGGAAATCCAACAAAATCTGATTTAGTCTTAGTTTATTTGTGGTGTGATAATAAGCTTTGCTGCCCCATGGGAATGTAGCTTGGCCTTCCTTCTGTATACTACCACAGCTTTTCTTTCACCAGATGCCAGATGTAAAAGGGAGAGGAGGAGGAGGAAGAAGGTGACCAACATTGTCTCTTTTGATGACGATGATGATGAGCCGAACATTGGGGACACTTTAAAAAAGATTCCTGGGACTGTAGAAAGCTCCTCCATCAACATCATGTCAACCTTTGAAAGCCCCTTTGGGCCAAATTCCAATGGGAGCCAGAGCAGCAATTCATGGAAACTTGATTCTGCATCTTTGAATGGGGAGTCAGGCTACCAGAAGCTGGATGTGAAAAGCATCGATGATGATGTGGATGAAAATGAGGAGGATGTGTACAGGAACTCAGCAGGAAGGAAGCACACGGGCCACTCCGAGTCGCCAGACAAGTGAGTTCACTCGAGGTCTTAGTGATCGAGTTACATCAGACATTTTCTAGGAAGTGAGTGAGATGAGTGGGGCTGAGGAAGTGCTTCAGCGGGTAAACCTCCTGCCGTACAAGCACGCATGATAGCCTGAGTTCAGATCCCCAGCACCCCAGCTGGCTGCAGCAGCGCAGACTCCCTGTTATTCCCGTGCTCCCAAGAGGAGATGGGAGATGGAAGCTTTATGTTAGGTAGCCTGGCATACATAGCAGAGAAGAACAAGAGGTCCTGACTCAAACATTGTAGAAAGACAGGATGGATACATGAACTTGAACTCTGATCTCCACATGTGTACCAAGGCATGTGTGCATACACAGTTGAACATGTGAATGAGGACATATGAACATGTACATGCACCATAGGCATAAAAATAGTTCATTTTTGTATTTCTTTGGAGACATTATTCATTCTTTGGATCTTTATGGCCTTAACCTGCTGAGAATTAAGCAGTCTATTTAAATGGACTTAATGCAACATCAGCATCAACATGTGTACTTTGAAATTTTTGCTTAAACATAAAAGGCTGTGGCTTTTGTGAACTGGGGTTTCCTCTGTCTCTAACTTTCCACTAACATAGGAATCCCAGAGCTCAATTTTTCTGCACTTGTTGCCTTAACTGGGTGAGATGTAGATCTAAATCAGTGGAGCCCAAAGCACAGCCTCATGGGGAATGGCCAGTGTAGGCCTTGCCTGCAAGCCAACCTAGGCTCTAGGTACTCCCTGTGTCTTTTCTTGGAATAAGTTCCTTTCCCCCTCAGAGTCTCTGGCCGCATCTGAGGCCTGAGCCAGTGGCAGCACGTACTTGTAGGGGTGTTGCAGAGCCTAGCCACATGATGTCTGAGGCCTGAGTGATGTCACACGGGCCAACTGCTACTGCTGCAGGCTGCTCTTCACAGTCCTCTGTTGTTTACCCTTGCTTTACAGACACACAGACAGTTAAGTATTTTTTCTCTTCAGTCTAGAGTACATGGTACTAATCATGGCTGACTTCACAGCCCCTCCTGGTAAAGTGTGGAATGAACATGTGTAAAAGTGTCTTTCTGTGGGACAGAAATGCCATGGTGCTCTTAATGTCCCCAGTGCTGTGTTCCTGATGTTCGTGTTTGTGTAATAGCAACATTTTTTAATTTCTCTGGAGACTATGCCTGTTTAAAAAGTTTTGGGGCTGGAGAATGTATTCAGCAGTTAATCACACTTGTCGCTCTTGCAGAGGATCCAAGCTGGATTCCCAGACCCGACATGGTGAGTCACAGCCATCTGTAAGACTAGTCCCTTGGGATCTGATGCCCTCTTTTGGCCTCTGTAGGTACCAGGTGCCATGCATGGGATGCACATACACACATGCAGGCAAAACATCTATACATATAAAATAAAAATACATCTAAAAGTTTTAAAGGTTTTGCTCTCATTCACATATGTGTATTGACCATGTTCCCCATGCTGTAATATACAGATGAGAAAAAAATTCCAGAATTGAGATTTGGCAAAGAGGTTAGCCATGCAGGGAGTTGGGGCCACAAATGCTGCTCCCCAGACCTTAATATTTTCCATGTTAATACATAATTCACTTATTTTATGCAATGTCACCTTACTGGACCATGAGATGCCCAGGTTACATCCTTGTTTCTGGAATCTGGCAAGAGTGTTCGTGCTGAGATCAGTGTTTGGATGGATTGACTTAATGACAAGGCTTTCCTCTCAAGCATAGGTAGTGTCAGCCAGGACCTGACAGGAGCAGAAGAGCCTGAGGAAGTGTAATAGCTTCCTTCATGCTTGACAACTTGAGCTGGGGTGTTGGTCTTTTGCTGCCCAAGGACTAGGATTCACACTGATTCTCCTGATTCCCAGAACTACACCACCAACTTTCCTGGACCTCCCAGCTTTCACACTCACGAAGCAGCATATCGTCAGAGTCTATATTTGTACCTCCTCAGACCTCTCACTGGTTTTGTTTCTCTGCAGAACCCTCACTTGCTAAGTGGTTCTGTCACTGTTGAGTACTTAGGTTGTTCACTTTTGTTGTTACTTTGGAAGCAGGGTCTCTGGATGTAGCCCAGGCTGGTCTTTGGCACATTATCCTGATTCAGCCTCTAGAATGTTATATGTATAAGGCTGTATTCCATTCCCAGACTACTTGTTAGAGTCATTTCTAAGCAGCATCATTCATGTTCACAAGCTGTGATGTTTTGAATCTGGGAGCAAAGTCTGTGACTTCTTGTATTAGTAATAGTTCTCAGAAAAAACTGGGGAGTGTGAGTGCAAGTATGCATGAGTGTGTGTTTTCCTCATTTACTTATCTTTATTTCTGCATGTATGTCTCCATCTTTTTGGTTTTGTTTGTTTTGAGACAGGGTGTGTCATGTAGTCCAGGCTGGCCTGAGTCTTTACTTCCCAAGGGCTGAGAATTTTGATATGTATCACCATGCTTGTTTCTTTTTTCCCCTTTCTCCTGATTTGGAGTATTGGCACACAGGACTGTGGGATGCAGTTAGTCAAATCTGTAGGTAGAATGGTAGCAGAAGAGTTGCAGTTCGGGTCCAGAGGCAGTTTCCTGGCAGAATTCCTTTTTTTTTTTTTTTTTCTGCCAGGATCAGGTGGTTTTGTATTATAGCTTTGCCTGAGGCCCACCTAGTCCAAAAGGATAATCTATTTAACTAAAAATCCACTGAAGTAAATGCTAATCTTAAAAAAAAAACCTCACAGCAACTTCTAGCATAATATTTAACCAAATATCTGACAAAATTGCCCAGCTAAGTTGGCACGTACAAGTAATCATTGAAACTGCCTTTAGTTCTTTGAGGGCTTGGGAATGCCACTTCATTCTGTGGCTCTGTAGGTGAGTGTGTGTGAGCCAGTGCCTCATACCCAGCCATTTTTCTTCCTACCTCTGGTGCCATGGAGTGCAGCTTGGAGGGGAGGCCAGCTTGTAAGTTAGGGTAGCTGCTGGCATTGTGATGTGTAAAAGGCACAGAGCAGTGCTGGGTGACCTTGGGAGCCTGGGTCTCCATGGACCATGGACAGCCTTTTGCTGGTGTCCAGGGCATCTTGGCTGAAGAATCTACAGAGCTAACCCGGGAGGAGCTGAGCAGTGATGAGTGGCTTATTGAGTAACACTTCCTTTTAGTTTAAGCTTGTAGTCACAGGAGAGGTCTAGATTGTATACAGCAGTCATGTGGGGGAGTGTGGCCAGGCCAGGGGAGGGCTCAGCACTGCTTACCATTGCTTCTGGAAAAATTGGATGCTTGCTTGTTTTTAGGATGATCTGGTAGCCCAAATTAGGGCTTTCCCTGTTTGCTGGTTATGCTTGAACCCTCCTTTTTTTTTTTTGGTTTTATGAGACAGGATTTCTCTGTGGCTTTGGAGGCAGTCCTGGAACTAGCTTTTGTAGACCAGGCTGGTCTTGAACTCACAGACCTCTGCCTCCCGAGTGCTGGGATTAAAGGTGTGCGTGACCACCCCTGGTTGCCTGATCCCTCTTTACCCAGTATTTGTCACAAACATTGGCTTTGCTTATTTTGTTTTGTTTTTAGAATAGGTAATCACTTTATTATGGAAAGGAGTTTTTCAGTTATCTTGTTTGTACTGTGACACCGATAAGGAAGTGAGTTTGGAGGGGTGTTGGGGTAACTCAGAGAGCTACAAGTGTGAACTGTAAACACCCTGCTCCTCATACCTCCTAATAGTTTACAGTAAGACCAGCATGATGAGTCCTCAGTTCCTACTCATCCAGTGCTTGCAAGAGCCAGGCTGGCTCCATACCCCTCCCCTCCATTCCAGGCCCAAACTGGCACCTACATAGGCAGGAAAGCAGAATGTGTATGGGGGTGGGGATGGAGGTACAGCCGCTGATAACCTGGGCAGAAGATGGTTGATAAAATATCTGGACCTGGGTGCAGAGTTTGCCCCAAGGATGAGGATGATGTCTCAACTGGGGAAGAGCTGAGTAGCAAGATTCCAAAGCCCTTGTTCAGAGAAGCAGAACATCTGGTCTGACCTGAATGTTCACCAGGCAGTTAACCTGTGGGGGTGGGGGTAGGGGTGGGAGGTGGGGAAAGGGGTGGATGGGGGTGGGGGGTTGTCCTCATAGGTTCAGAGCATAGACTCCTAACACTGTTTTGTTGTTAGAATGGGTTTTGTTTATTTATTTATTTATTTGTGGTGGAAATAGGCTCTTGGGAAAGTTGTTAGTTTTTGCAGTCCTAGGGATTGACCTCAGGGTTTTATGGAGCCTCTGGCCTTAAGTTCCCAGAGAGCTTCCTGCTTCTGCCTCCGAGCTGGGATTAAATGAGTGTGCCACTATGCCTTTGAACATCATTTTAAGTGATGAATGAGTGTCTTACAGCATGAAGATGAATTCATTCCCCTTTGCTCAGTATTGACCATGACCGCTGCCTAGGATACCCTTTCACCCAGTTGTGTTTGGATAATGTGGCCACAGGTGTTTTTCTTTTACATTATTTTAACAGTGTCTTGGTTTGGACAAAATATGACAAGCATATTTTGTTAATTTAAAGCCAATCTTAATTTTTTACGTGTGTGTGTGTGTGTGTGTGTGTGTGTGTGTGTAGCTAATTTGTAAGTCAGTTTTCTCCTTTCATCTTATGGGTCCTGGGGGTCAATCAAACACCTTTATCTGCTGAGCCGTCTTATTGCCCCCTCCCCTTTTTTTTTTTCCAGGCAGGGTTTCTCTGTGGCTTTGGAGGCTGTCCTGGAACTAGCTTTTGTAGACCAGGCTAACATAACTTTAGCTCACACAGACTGGCCAGTACTGCTGCTTTCTCTTAAGAACGTGTCCTGACTGCCAGCATGCCACTTCCCTTAGTCACCATTGTATAAACTGATCATATGACCACTCCATGGTATTAACAGGAAGAGTCCTGAGCAGAGGGAGAGAAGCAGACTGGATGTGGCCAGAGCTATCTGTGAGAGAGGGGACAATAGCAAGGAATAGAGAGTAGAGAAAGCATAGTGAGAGAAGCAGGAGCCAGAATAGCCAGATTGTAAGAAGGGTGAGTTGCTGAGGAGGAGGCAACTAGGGTGCTAGTATGGACTGTGAAATGCTCATAGGCATTATAGGTGTTTGTTAACTGGAGAACCATAGGTCCCTTTTCTGGAAGTAAGGGAAGTGGCTTCTTTTGGTAGAATGGGCTTCATAAGTTCCTGAGGAATGCTGGTTTTGTTTTGTCTTAACTGCAAGAAGTCCTCCTATAGTCCAGGTTGAGCTAGACCTACCTACACTCAGTTTTGGACAAGTCAGTTGGCCTGCCCTTTTTGGGAACAACCTGACAACCACCTGTTGCATCAGAGCCCCAATAGGGTGGTTCTAATAGCCTAGAGGCTAACACTTGGGGGACAGTGGCCAGGTCTAAGGCCAGAGCTGTCCTTTTCTCACCCATCCTGCTTCTGAATTTCCCTGTACTAGCCTGGAAGAAAACAATTCATTGATAATATTCTGTCAGGATGGTTCCCTGGGTTTCCTACTCAGTGCTCACCCCAGCTTGATTTGGTGGTTGCATTTTAAAGGCTTGTAAAGAAGCACCCACCTCGAAGAATATGCCTCACAGTCTAAAATGTTTACAAAGGAAATGTCTCATCCTAGCCCTAAAATAAAGAAAAGCTGTGTGTAGAGGTTCATGCAGGCAGGAAGCTGGATACCATTGTGGTTTGATTTGGAAGACCTCATCCTTGGTGCTGTTGTGAATGGCCAATGACCTTGGACAGGTGACACTGTTTTGAGACAGGGTCTCACCCTGTAGCCCAGGTTGGCTTTAAATTCATTCCAGCCCTCTTGCTTCTGCCTCATAAGCTTGGGATTACAGGTGTGAGCCTATACTTGTGGTTAGGGTCTTTCTTTCTCTGTTGGGTACTGCAGATTATACTGAGAATTTTGTACATGCAAACACTGCACCATGGAACTATGTGGCTGTGAAACAAGGCCTTGTTATGTGACCCAGACTGGGCAGCCTACCAAGTACTGTGTGCCACCAGGCCTGCTAAATTACATGATTTGGGGCTGGGGAGACAGATGACTTATTGGTTAAGAGCACTGGCTGCCAAACTATACTACCCCATGGGTAGAAAGAAAGGTTGGAGAAATTCAAGATTGTTGTGTTATCTCCCTGGGGCATAGAGAATTGCAAAAGGCTGAGAAAGCTTCACCAGTCTTTAAAGAGAAAGGTTTAGTGGGAGGGAGCCTGGAAATTAGGGTAGGTGGTCTGCTGGCCAAGAAATGTGTTAAGACTAGATTTCCCCTTTGCCTCTAGGGACAGAGAAGGGGAATAGTGACTTCCTGAAAAACAGAAACCTGCTTCACAAGGTTCTGAGGAATGCTGTTTAGGATCCTTCTGTTTACCTGTTCAGAGTCCAGCCTGGGCTGAGCCCTACTATCATTTTAGGGAACCCACTTTGGACGTAACAGCAACCAGTTCCAGGGGATTTGATGCCTTCTGGCCTCTATGGGTAATGCATGCATGTGGTACCTAGACATGCACATAGACAATACACCCATACACATAAATCTTTAAAAATGTAAACTACATAATTAGACTTTTCTCCCCCACCCCTTTCCTTTGATGTAGTATGTGTGATTTTGATTTGTTGAGCCTCTTTATGTTCTAAGTTAGTGCACAGTAGTGATTGTGTGAAGGTGGTCAAGGTCACCTCAGTTATGTACAGAGTTTTAAGCCAGCTGGGACACATGAGACCCTGTCTCAAACAAAGGAGTAAAAAAGCAAAAACTCTTGGTAAAACCAAAAATCCACGCCCTCCATCTACAAACAAATCAAACCAAAGCAAGATTCTAAGTTGGTGATATGTTGTGCTCCACAGGCACAGCAATGGGATTATGAGTGTACACCTCCATGGTTGGCTACCCTCATCCCTTCTCTGCAAGGGTCTTCCTCCTCAGCATTCCTGCCTGCTTCATACTTCTGAGCTGAGCCTCCATCTTGCAGGAAGTTGTGATTGATGTTTTGGTACTCTTCCAAACTATAAGTTCCGTGAGAGCATCACAACCATTGTCTGGCTCTTTGCCCCTGTTCTGAGGGGTCTGACCTGGGCTCTGCGGTACTGACTCCCACCAGCCCATGACTTATTCTGTTTTAGTCCATCTAGGCCTGGGAATTTGAGGCTTAGGAGATGCTGTGGTAAATCCCCAGGCTCTGTTATGCAGCTGCATTCTTTTTCCATAGGCCACTGGATGGGAACGTCTGCCTCCCCCAGGTCCATGGCTGGGCCCCACTACAGGTGCTCCATGGAGATGCTGATGCTGACACTGATGTCCTCTTCCCTGTCAGTGGAGTGGGCTCGTATGTTGCAGCAGGTGGGTGCTTCCTGTCTTCTCCTGTTAGAACTTTGCCCCAAAGACCAAATGGGGCTTTTGAGTTACCTGTTCAGGTAGGTTTGGAAGCTAGTAGATCTGGGTTTAGGGCAAGGACAGTTTGTGGACACTGAGAAGTTAGAAGTGGCTATGGGGTCTTCTATAGAACTGGATTGTTGCCAAAGACTCCAGCTGAGTGCCTCGGTGTAAACTGGTTGGCAAGACCTTAAAGGAGCTCTCATGCCTGCCCCCAACAGTTTGTTGCTAAACTTGGCCACGTCAAAGTTAACCACAAACAGTGACCATTATTTTACATCTGGGAGGATGGACCCTGTAAAGGCCCCTATGCCTTTGCTCCTCTTTCTCTCTGCTGTGTACGTTGGCACTGCCTGTTTTGTGATGGCATAAAGATGTGCATGTACTTTGAGGGCATTTCTCAGCTCACCTGAAGCCTGTGGCCTTCTAACCCCTCATTCCCCTTGGGTCTAATACCCTTTAGATTTTTATCCTCACTTTTAGCTTTTGGAGTTGTTTGTTAAGTTGAGGAGTGTATTAGCTAGTTTTCTGTTGTTGTGATAAAATGCCATGGAAAGCAACTTATGGAACAAAGAGTTTGTTTTGGCTTCTGGTTCCAGAGGGGTAAGAACCCATCAAGGTGAGAGGTATGGCCGCAGGCATGATGACAACCAGAGAAGGAAGCAAAGCACTCCCATCATCCACCATGAGCAAAGAGCAGAAAGAACAAACTGGTAATGGCTAAGGCTTTACATTTTACAGCCCGCCCTCCAGTGATGTACTTCCTCCAGCAAGGCCGCACCTTCCATAACCTCTCCAAACAGCATCACCAACAAGCAGGACCAAGTGTTAAATGCTTACACCTATGGGTGACATATCTCATTTAAATTAGTACAAGGAGTGACTGTCACATACTACTGTGGTCTGCTATGATAGACTTGGGAGCCCTCTGGGAAGGCAGCTTTACACTTGGCAGTCAATATGCTGTGGTAGTTAGGATGCTGTGGCAGTTGACAGGTGGCTTTATTGTGTAGCCCCAGCCCACTTACACATAGCAACATGGCATTTAGAGTTCATGGTGTTCTTTGTTCAACATTTAGCTTTCTGCTTAAGTGTGTGGTACTAGGTCTTGGGAGATCTGAAGAGAAATCACACCTGAGGTTTTGTGGTCAGGGAGGGGACAGAGGATATCTTTATTTGTGGCAGTACTGAGGATGGAACCCAAGGCCTTGAGTATACTAGACAATGTTCTGTACCACTGAGCTATATCCTTAGCCTTTTTTATAGTCCCCCCCCCCCAGACAGGATTTCTTTGTGTAGCCTTGGTTGTCTTGGAACTCACTCTGTAGATCAGGCTGGCCTTGAACTCATAGATATATGCTTGCCTCTTCTTCCCAAGTGCTGGGATTAAAGGCATGTACCACCACCACTTGGAATTTTTTATGATTTTTATTTTTTTAATTAATTATTTTTCTTGAGAGAGGGTTTTAGTGTGTAGTCTAGCTGGCCTAGAGCTCACCATGTAGACAAAGCTAGCTTTAAACTCTGAGAGATTCCCCAGCCTCTGGTTCCTGAATGCTGGGATTAAAGGAGTACATCCATAGCCTTTAAAATTCTTTACAGTTTTGCATGTATATGTATGTGCCTATATGTGGCTATGTGCACGTGAGTTCATGTGAGTTATGTGCACATGGTGGCCAGAAGAAGGCAGTGGATCCTCTGGCACTGGAGAGTGAGTCACCACATGGGGGTTCTGGGAACTGAATTTGGGGCTTCTAGAAGAGCAGTAAAGGCTATGAGCCACTGAGCCTCCTCTTTATCCCCATATTAAAATTTTTAAAAATTACATGTACTTGTTTGTTTATTGTGAGTATGAGAATCTTTGGAGATGTGCCACTGTGTGTGGGTGGAGGTCAGAGGACAACTTTTGGGAGTTGATTCTCTCTGTCCACCACATGGATTCCGGGGAATCCATGGGCAATAGGCCTGGCAATAAGTGTCTTTATCTCCTGAGCCATCTTCACAGTCCTGCAGTTTTTTTTTTTTTTTTTTTAATTTTAGACAGTGTTTCACTTTCACTAGACAGGGTTTCTCTGTGTAGCTTTGGAGCTTGTCCTGGAGCTGTCTGTAGACCAGGATAACCTTAACTTGTGGTAGTCATCCTGCCTCTGCCTTCTGAGTTCTGGGACTAGAATACATAGCTTTCTTGATAAATAACGTTTCTTATACAACTTTTTCAACACACAGTTTTTTTTTTTTTCTACTGCCCCCTTCTCAGGCAGGTTAGGCTCCGTGTCCCACACTGTCTTCTTGCAGGGCTGACCTCATTGCTCTAACCTCAGAGTGCAGTGATGAGACAGTGCCTGTTCTTCCTTCTAGACTGTGTGAGGTTCACAAGTACAAGACCAGGTCTATCTTCCATCATGACCCTGACCTTGACATTGGCCACTACTGAGCCCTCAGTTGGGGCAGTAAGTAAACCCTTACTGAATGGATGAGTAGATGGTTGCAGATGGTGCAGAGATGCTGCAGGCAAGGATACATAGTGTTGTGAGAATGGTACCCACACAGAGGATACAGGCAGACAGAGGTGCCAAGGCAGGAGAGCCAGGAGGTCAGAGGAGCAAAGATGGGCCTGGCTTCTGAAGTGAGGAAGGCTCAGCTCCATGCTGGTCTTCAGTTGCTAACTCTGTAAACCTGGTAAGTCAGTGAAGCCCTTTGGTCTGTTTCTTCGTCTGTGAAGTTAAGATAATACAGACTGGGGGTGTAGCTCAGTGGTATAGCATTGACTAGCATCCATGTGTTCTAGCTCTACCACCACACACATGATAAAAAAAATAGCAGTGGCTATTGTTTCAGAGAGGGCCAGAGGATGAGTGACACAGCTCATGTGCATCACAGTGCCAGCTGTATGTAGGGATGTGTGCCAGCCACACAGAGGAGCTGATGTGTGGTCAGTCAGGCCAAGTCAGTGCTGCATCTGGAATGTGAGCTGGGTGACAATGGCCTTCATTCCAGCCATGCATTTCATTATGTGTGGTGTTAGAGCCTTGGCTTTGCTTCATGTGTGAACTCTGTCAGTCATGGCTGAATTTCAGGAGCTTAGGAAGCCTCCTGTGAAGGTCCTTACAAGATGCTGATCCTTCTAACCAGAAATGAGCCATTGCACATGAGCAGAGGGAGGGATAATTTAGGTGACACTGGAAATTTTGTATATTGTGTTTGTCAACTTCCTGTTATTGTAACAAAATACTCAAGACAATCAACTGATAGGGAGCAAAGGTATATTTTGGTTCACAAGCACAGAGATTTCATCCCATTTTCAGTTTGCTCCGTTGTCTTGGGTTTTCAGTGAGGCAGAACACCATAGTTAAGAATGAAAGATGGAGGAAGCGGCTCACCTCATTCTGACCAGGAAAAGCAGAGAGCTAGGAAGGGGCTGGGCATCTGATCCTCCAGTGAACCAGGTCCTACCTCTCAGCCCATTGCTTGTCAGTAGCACCATGAACTGGGGACTAAGTTGCAGGCCTTTACAGGACATTTAACCATAGCAGATGCACCCAGCTCTGTGGTGGCCAGAGGGTAAGTGTTCCTAAGATGACAGCACTGTCAGAAGTGGGGTGTAAGGCCAGGGCTTTTGAAAGTCCAGGAGGCTGATGGGCCCAGGGAGGTCTCAGTAGAACTTTCTGATAGCCAGAAATGTAGAACCAGGCTTCAGGGCTGAGGTCTCAGCCAAAGGAGAGAGTTTGAGAATTGTCATCTTGAGAGGTAAGAGTGTACACTAGATTTTGTAGGATCACCAAAAGGGGCATGGGCCAAAGAGCCAATGGTGGCACATATATGTGACCCTAGGACTTAGGAGGTGGAGGCAGGAGGAGGCCATCCTGGGTTACATAGTGAGTGTCAGGCCAGCTCAGGCCACATAGTGAAATCCTGTCTCAAAACAACAATAATTACATTGCATAGTTGTTAAAGTGCACATGCTTGTAATTCCAGCAGTTGGAAGGCTGAGGCAGGAAAAGCTTGAGTTAAGAGGCCAGCCTTGAGTATATAAGGAGACCCTGTAACCAAACAAAGCAGAGCAAAAGGGGAAGCAAGACACAGAGAGGCTACGTAACTTGTTGAATTAAAGTTGATTGAGGAGCAGGGATTTGGTGCTGTAGGGTCTGTGTCCTGTAACCACACCACTAGGTAGCAAGAAGTGGGAGGTAGTTCCCTGACTACCGATGCCTCACAGTCCTGGGAAGGAAACCAGGCTTGCAGTACTCTTGGGTTACTGGGAACAGTTGGGGTTGAGTGGCATGTGCAGTCTAAGGTGGGGAGGGTTTGCCTTCTCCAGGCTCGCTTCCCTTAAGTCCAGCAGAAGCAGAGGCCCAGAGGCTTGCTCTACCTCTGTGACTCCTTTGTGTGACTCAGGAGTCAGGTCATGAGAGAGTCAGGTGAATGAGCAAGGGTTCCCTTGAGTGTTGCCATGCACCTCCAGGCTTGCAGATCTGCACCTTTTTCCTGGAAGGAGGCCTGAGCAGCAGCAATGCATCTGTGAAGCATTAACGTCATTTGCCTGTTTGCTTTAGAGATTTGTGGACTCACTTTTTTGAAAATGCTTTTCCTAAACGCTTAGTGGCGTTTGTAGAAAGCTGCATACTTTACCAGTGCTGAGACCCTGCTGCCCTCTAGTGTCCATTACAAGCAGGAGCAATTTAATAAAAAACCCGATTCTGCCTTGGACTTTGGGAATAACTTCCCTTCTTCAAGGTTAAAAATTCACATGTAGCTACTGGTACCAAGTCTTAATGATGCTTAAGTGAATGAACTAGGTAGCAGGTAATCCAGTGTGTAGGTGGAAAGAATTTAAAATCAGCTAATGGAGAGCAGCTGAGCACTTGGTCAGGAGAAAATGGAGTTGAGAGCCAAGCCTCACCCTCTCTGCATGGTTTCTGCACAGATGCCCCTGTGGGAAGTCTGGAGAATGGCACAGGACCAGATGACCACGTACTCCCAGAGCCTGGCCTTCGATACAGGTCAGTGTCAGCATCATGACATGCGGTTTATCTTTGCATGTTTTTCTCATTTAAAGGTAGGTGCTACCTGTTGGGATTGAAGGCTAAGGCCTGACCTCATGTTTGTGCTCATATGTGCACTTGTCAGGGTCAGAGGTGACCATTCACCCAGATAAACTGTTCTGTGATACAATGCCAGAGCAGGGCGGCTGCTTAGTGCTGGAGTGCTTGCACAGTGTGCACAAAGCCCAGGATTCCACGCTCAGGACAGGCAGCAGCCATCAAGCCTCATTTGTATACCCCTGTCCTATCCACACCTCTGCTGCCATACTGAGTATCCCCTCCTCAACTTTCCTGTTTAGGTTTGTTAGTTGTTGACAATGATGTTTATCAGCCCTAGTACTATATGATATCTAGGTTATGGGAAAAGATATAATAGCTGTCAAGTATTTAGTGTATGGCCTGGCAGCTTGTAAGTGCAGAAAAGCTTTTCTCTTTCACACTAAAAATAACAACAGGGGCTAGAGAGATTGCTCAGTGGTTAAGGACATGCATTGTTCTTGTAGAGGACCAGAGTTCAATTCCTAGTACCCACATCAGGCAGCTTATAACTGCTTGTAACTCCAGCTCCAGGGGATGGCCCTAACCTCAGATACAATACATATACACATGTACATGTAAATAATAATCATAATGAAAGGTTAAAAAAAACCCAACAATATCTGGGTGGCGATGGTGCACACCTTTAATCCCAGCACTTAATAGGCAGAGTCAGGCAGATCTCTGTGAGTTTGAGGCCAACCTGGTCTACAGAGTGAGTTCCAGGACAGGCTCCAAAGCTACAGAGAAATCCTGTCTGAAAAAATCAACCAGAAACCCAAATGGAAAACTTAGTCACCCAGTGTCACTGATGCTTACAAAGGGAACATTGCCATTGAGGTCTCCTTCATCTCTGTTGCTTCCCACACGTAATGATTTTAATTTGGTGTCTTGAAGTGATCCATCTGTATGCCTAACTTAGCTTCAAGGTGGGGGGAGGGATCCTGGCTGCCTCATACCTTGCTTGGTGTCTTGTTACTCAGAACAGACAGGATTCTGAAAATGACACACCACCAAGGGCTGATACCATTGAGCCCAGTCTCATAAAGGATGGTGTCATTGCACCCTTCCAGGACTCGTGTTCCTTTTTTGAGCATTTGCCAAATGCAACAGTGATTGAGGAACGTGAGTCCGAGTCTGTGGCCTCTCTTTCCTGCTGTTCATAGACAAGCCAGTCTATTGTTCACAGTAGAGACTGATTATAAATGTGCAGTCAGTTTAGTTATCTGCAGTCATTATGCTCTGTAAGGTTCTTCAAGCACTAGTCCTGCTTATAGGGGGGTATGCTGGAACAAGTTGCTGGGAGCCTGTTGTCATGATATTTCTGTATCCATTGATCCATCTGGGTCTCTGTCTGTTCTCATTTAAAGGCCCTTTGTGTAGAATCTACTAGAGATATAGCTCAGTTTAGGACAGTGCTTGCCCAACATTCACAAAGCCCTGGGTTTGAGCCCCAGTACCACATAAAACTGGGTATGGTGCTTGGGAGGCGAAGGCAGATGGATCAGAAGAAGTTCAAAGTCATCTTTGGTTACGTTAAGTTCCAGCCTAGGATACATGAGACTCTATCATAAACATATGTTGACTAGTCGACAATGGGTAGTGAGGACACACATTTGTCTGAGTGAAGCTTATATAACATACAGGTGCACTTGAAATACCAAAACACTTCCAGGGACTTTTTTCTTTTCCTTTTTTTGTGTTTTTTTTTTTTTTTTTTGAATCAGGATTTCTCTGTATTGCTTTGGAGACTGTCCTGGAACAGAGATCCACCTGCCTCTGCCTCTGCCTCTGCCTCCTGAGTGCTGGGATTAAAGGCGTGTGCCCCTAATGCCCGGATTTCCAGGGACTATTTTAACTAGGAAAAGCAACGATACAAACCACAAGAATGTGAAAACCATAGTCCCCAGAAAGGACATGTGTTCAGTTATGCAATGGGACCCAGGAAGGCAGTGATAGCTTGTCTGACCTCAGCTGCAAACAAGCCCATCGAGTGACTCTGACTTTCCCTCATGAATGGCTTGCAAAAGCGTTGCTTGTATTGGTTTGGGGTTTCCAGTAAACTTCAGACACATCTGCAGTAACTCGGAGAGAGACTGACTTGGGGCAGCTGTTTTCTGTTTTTCCAGTAGATTCCTGGGGAAATGTCTCACCTGTGAGTGTTATGAGCACTGAAGTTGTGTTTTAGACCAAGTATAACTTTCTGTTGCCTGCTTTCTCCCAGTATGGAAGCCAGTTCTCCAGGCCGAGGAAGTCCTCTGAGTAGCCTGTTACCATCTGCCTCTATGCCTGAATCCATGACAGTTCGTAAGTACTTTCTGAACCTGGTGTGTGTGTGTGTGCCAGCAGTGCCTCTGTGCTCACGAGTACCTGCAGTGTACTTGATCCTGGTGTCACTGTAGGATCCCTGAACCATGGCCAGCTTGTGTGTATGGGGGTGTGTCTGCTAACGGATGTTGTTAGTGTTAGGTCTTAACTGCTTTCTGCTGCAACAGTGAAACACCTGTGAACCAAGTGATTTATAAAGAAGAAACAAACAAACAGACAAACAAAACCCCCAAACTTATTTAGTTCTCAGTTCTGAGGCCTAGGGGGCTGGGACTAGCATCTTTGCTTCTGGTGACAGGCCATGAGATGCAGAGCAACAGGTTTGTGTGGGAGGAACATTCACTTCAGGGAAGCTAGAGGAAAGCTTTCCAATAGTCCCCTGTCAGTAATGAAGCCTGTCCTGGGACTTCCTTCTGTGGGTCCAAACTCACACTCTTGAGAAAAAGTCCCCCTTAACTGCTCAAATTCTCAGCACTGTTACACTGAAGAGTTTGGGAGGATGCACCATAGCAGGCTTCATCATGTGGGGGTGGGGCTTGGTACAAGTGTTGTTGTTACTGGAGCAGCTGTCTCCAGAGTAGTGCAAGTTCAGATGAAGACTTGCATCCCAGAGGCTCACCTCTCACAAATCCTCAAGGAGCTCAGGAAAGGAACCTACCAACCATGTGCTCCCCAAAGCCAGTTTCCCTGCTTCCTCTGCAGGGTTGGTGCAGGTGTCTGTGCCCTGCTTTCTCTGCATGCCCATCTTCCTCTCAGATGTAATTGGTGTGCCAGGAGCAGTAGTGTCTCACTATCATGAAAAACTCCATTTTAAATGCCATATTCTGTAGGTCTTTGAAAGGTTTGAAGAATATCTATCCATGTCACATACATCTCTGTATATCTAGAAAACTTAACTCACCTAACTATGAGTTTTGACTATTATAGGTGACTATATACAATCTATATATAATTGTGCATTACATTTAAAAAGATCTGTATACCTAACAAGAGGAGAAATTTACATATAACAAAACTGACCTTAAATTGGTATCAATAAATGAAAATCCATACCAATGCAAAGTATTCATTTCAATATCATCTGTGGGCATCAGAAATTGAATGTCAGTCCTCTGAAAGACCAATAAGTGCTCTTAACAACAGAGTCATCTCTGTGGGTCCCTTCATTGCTGTTTTTAATGAAGCCATCAGTTCTTAAGGGATGACACTAGGCTTTCAAGATGCCGGATGTATTTAATTATTATAGGCTCTGAGGATTCTTGTAAGTTCTTGGCTAGGGCAGATGAAAAGGAGGAATCAAAGCAGCGTTACTCCTCTTGCACTCTGTATCTGATGGGAGGACAGGTCATTTAGGAAAGCAGCTCTAGCAAAGGGGTCTGGATGAAATAGCATTGTCCCATCTGCAAGATGAAGGAGGCGCTACTAGCCCTGAGGTGGAAGCTCTGTGGGAGGGCAGCAGGGTTTGCTCCTGGGTCCTTCTAGTCTGTTGGTTCTGGTGACAGCCCAAGGCATCTCCCTCAAAGACAGAGCTGACCTTTTGTTTTTCAGGAATATGTACCAGGATACACAACCTTTGATGTCTGTGTCTCTGATTGGTTCTCAGGCTAACAGGGAAAGCTAGAGACCAGCTTTGCATTTTCAGCATCTGTTACTCAACAGTCCTTTGTATTTTAGGAAGAAATACTTTAGTTTCAACCAGGGCAATGAAAATGGAAGGGCCGGCCTCTTGGCAGTGTCAGTCTCTCTCTGTGTTGCTGCCCTTGGTTTCTCAGTTTAAGAATTTAAGACCATTCTGTACTAGATTGGGGCTGTCCTATAGTGGTAGCCCAGGAACTAGCCTGTGCAGTTTCCCTTCCTTGTTGGCACTCAGATACCTTGATGTTTGCAGATCTTGGTGTTGTTTTCATTATGGGTGATTTAGGAAATCTCACTGTGCTTAAGTTAGCATTGTTTTTGAGAAAGGATCTCATTGCATAGTCCAAGATCATCTCAAATTCGTGATCCTCCTGCCTCAGTCTGAGTGCAGGGATTATAGATGTGTGCCACCATGCTTAATATGGGTTATCATTTTCATAGCTACATAAAATGCTAATTGGTGGCTAATACTACTAAAATTCTTCAACAACTTTTCTTTTATATCTCTTTTTTTATGGGAAAGAAACCTTTTTCTTTCTTTATGGGGACAAATACAATCTCAAATTTTGTGGGGAAATAGAAACAGTTTAACATATTGGAACTGAAATAGAAGAAAATAAATTAACATTATTAGTCAGTGTTGTTGACCTGCAATGCCCTTAAACATATCTAATAATCTGGAGATTGGTAGAAAATAGATAATTTACTATTTGTAATGATTTGCTACCTTAGCTAGCCTCCCTGAAACTTCATGGTGGTGAAGAATTTGCTTTTTTTGGTTGTAGTGGAGTTTGAACCCAGGGCCTCAAGCATGCTAGGGATGCATGCTACCACCCAACTATAGCCATAGCTCCAAAAAGTTTGTTTTCAGTTTTCAACTTTCATTTAATCTGGTATTCATTTAAACTTAATTTGTGGCAATAATATTTCAAGAAAAAAATTGAATTAATTAGTCCCATGGTACCCTGTGTGGGGGTCTAGGAGGGTCCAAGCATGAGAGGAGAGAGTGTGGAGAACCATAGGTGTCTGGCTTTTGAAAGCAATTAGTGTCTCTGCTCTTACTGGGGTGTGTTACCATCAGGATCAGTGACAAACAGGGTAATAGGAGTTCGTATTTTCAGTTAAGAGGGCTCTTGGGCTACGCAATTCCAGGGATGCAGCTCAGGTGTTAAGACCACTACACTGGATGCAGTCAAGATTCCCTCGCTTCTCAGTAGCCTACAAAGTGCTGTCATCACTGGCCCACCAAGGCAAACTGAGAGAAGGTGCTCAAGGACATGTGGACAAAATCTCTGTTTTCCTCCCTTCCTCACCCTCTCTCCTTCCCGTTTCTCCCTCCTCCCCCTCACCTTCACTCTGGGATGGATCTCCTGCCCTGAAGTTCAGTACTGCTGCTCGTCCTACTTGTCATTATTTTGAAGATGGCTTGCTGTGAACCCCAAGCTAGTATGGTATTCAGTGTGTAGCCCAGGCTGGTGTGACTATAGTGAAAGCTTCCTTCCTCACCTTTCTGAGTGCTGAGATTACACCAGTGAGCCACCCTCTCCCTTGGGTGTGTTGGGAATTAGCATTTCACCTTATAGGATAGTCTGTCCACTCTAGTGTCAAACCAGGCGGCACTTAGGATTGGAGTTAGCTATTTAGAAGCTTTAGGGGAGGTTAGAGGCAGACTGCTGGAAGGTTGAGGCCCAGGCTGGGGACAGAGAGGGAATCAGTGTGACTACCCATTGTCCTCTTGCTTGATGTTTAGTGGTCACATGAGGTGTGTCTGGGAGGAGCTTTCTAAAATTGTTTCTGGATGATTTCTGGGACTCTGTCTGCTTTCCTTTTTGCTTTCCTTCTTGTAACTCAGGAAGATCCTCCTGCCTCAGTCTCCTGAGTGCTAGAATTACCTTCCACGTGCCTTGTAGGAGCCCATCTTGTGAGTCCATCAGTTCCAACTAGAGTTCCAGGGGTGAGCCCGGTTCTAGAACTCTGTCTGGTATCACATATCTGCTTGGTTTCTTGTGGCCTCTGCTTCTGCAGACATCCACTCCATCCAGAAGTTCTCTGGGGTAGTTCCAGATGCCTGGACAAGGAGACTCTTTCTGGAAGCTCATAAGCTTCTGCAATGTTCTGCCCTCAGGGGAAAGCATCCAGGTTTGTTAGGATGACGCTCTCATCATGAAATAGTTGTGTCCTCCTGAAATATATGTGTTGAAATGCTGACCCTGGTTTGGTGGTATTGGAAATAGAAGAGATCAGGTTGTGAGGGCAAAGCCCCACGAAAACCATCCTTAGCAACGAGACCTCCAAGAACTCGTTAGCCCTTCTGACCTGTGAGGACAGTGAGAGGATGCTGAATGAGGCTCTCTCTAGGCACCAGTCCTGGCATCTTGATCTGGGATGTCTTGCTCCAGAGCCACCTGCAGTGTCTGAAGCCCCCTCTAGGAGGCTGGCTGTCCCTGGTCTACCACCCTTGTCACATGGTACCACTTTGCTTTTCTCATAGTTGCTGACTGAAGGTTTCAGGCCCACTCCTCACCTGAACACCCTTTCCCTCTCTAGTGCCTCCAATGGTCACAGCTCCTGGGGACAGGCAGTGCTGGCTCCCTGCTGCCTTGGACACCCCAGATGCTTCTCAGCACAGAAGGAAGGAGACAGGAGGGCAGGAGGACAGGAAAGGAGTTTAGTTCTGTGGAGAGCTTGTTAGTTCCCAGCCTCCTCTGTGACAGGCTGAGCTGACTGTGGTGGAAGGCACAGCGACTTGGGGACCTGGCTTTGTTCCCAGCTTTGATAGTGGCCGACCCCTCAACATACCTACTTCTTGCTTGCTCCAGCTGTGATTGCCCATGCTTGTCGTGATGCTTGTGTTCTCATCAGCAGTAGGATGGAGTCATGATGCCAAGTCTGTGTGTCTGTGGTGACTTGTTTATGCCAAAGGAAGGAGTCTTCATCCCCCTGCAACTGTCTCCTTTGCCCAGCGGTAGCAGTTATTGATATGTATGACCTTGATAAGGTGGTGTGGATAAGCACCCTTGCCCTTGGTCCCCAGCCTTTATATTAAGAAAAAAAAATTCTCAGTGCTGAGGCTAGAATTCAGGGCCTGGTGCATGCAAGGCAAGCATCCTACAGCTGAACTGCAGTCCCAGTAATGTCTATAGCTCTACAGACCTGGGCTAGCATAGTCAAACATAGTCACTGGTGGTCTTTGGCCAAGCTTGCAGGCTCTCATGGGGGTTTTGAAAAGCTACCTTTCTTTATAAAAGACAAGCATCACAGTCATATTTTCATGTTGAGTGACTAGCAGTGGAGACCTCAGTACAACCAAGATAACATCAGGGCCACTGGAATGTGAGCTGTGAATCCTGTTCAAATTTTATTCATCCTTTACTTTTATAGGGCCAAAAATGCCATTGAGTTGAGAGACAGCCGCTATATGCTTTTGTGCACACAGGCATGCACACTACAAAGTGCACACATGATCAGTGTGTACACACAGAAAGATGCTACCTGAGGTGCTCAGCATGTGGTAAACCAGGTTGAATGTTGGAACCTCACTGTCAGGCATGGTGAGGTTGTTGCGGTCTGCCTGTTGGAAAAGCCACCCAGAGTGGGTGTTTTCCTCCTACTTAGCAGATATTTCTTGATGTTTATGTCAGCTTTACTTCACTCACCTCCTGTTTAACAGCTGAGTTTCTGTACTATTGAATTAATTTTTTTGTTGGAATATGTGATGTGAGCTGTGAGTTGTAAGAAAGCCTTCTTACTCCCCGTTGGTGGATGTAGAGCGGCACTGCAGTCTCCTTATCACCAGGGGGCACTCTGGCACCCTGCTCACTAGCTACTGGACCAAATTCTGTGTTATGGTGTTAGGGTTAAATGCAAGAAAAATACCCAAAAGAGGTAAATTTCAAGGACAGATGGGGGAAAAGTATCTCGGAGTTACAGCATGTTAAACATTCAGTAACTTAAAGGTGAAGACTAGTACTAACCCCCTCAAAGAATTCATTGCTGGGTAATGATTCCAAACAGTGTTTAGGCCTCCAAACAAGCAGATGTCCAAATGGGCGGACATGGTTTTCTGTTTACTAGAAGCATCCCTACCATGCAGGCCTCTGAAACTCCCTGGCTGTGTACCCATAATCTCCTCTATACATTTGAATGGTTTGGTTCTTAGTTGGGTGATTTCAGCCCCCAAGGGATATGTGGCCATGCCTGGAGACACTGGGCTTTCTTGTCTAGCATGAGGGTGCCCCTGGCAAGGCATGGCTGTGGTTATGTCAGTGGCAGCAGGCTCTCTGAGTGCCTGGTATCCTTGCCGTGGGGGCAGGGTGCTGCTGAGTGTCTGCTGAGAAACTCAGGAGGAGAGAGGGCCTACTCGGAAAGACAGATCCTAGGAAGCATGCACCACTACTGTGGGTATTGGTGTCTCTTCGGCTCTGTCACCCAAGCCATGAAGATGCAAGTGTGGAAGGACAAACACACGTGGAGTGGTCCAGAATGGGTGATCTGAGCCTAGAGCTGCAGACACACTGGACATGAGGCTCACTGGTCTGTTTCTTTTTCATTAGGACGTGGACTTAGTGAGAATGTGGATAGTCATTGCTGTTTGCATCACCTTTGTCTTCCTTCACTTTAATTTTAACAGCTGACTTTCCCTACTCTTGGATTAATTTCTTTATTTGAGAGCCGAGAACTGTAGCTGCCATTCAAGCCTTTCTCCCTGCTGTTGGTGACAGAGCCCTTCTGTAGCCACCAGGGGGCACTGTAGCCTTTCCTCTGCCCTTGCTATTTAATCCCCCTTCCCGCCCCCCCCCCCATGTTTTTTTTTTTTTTTCCCTTAGTTGTGGATGTTTAGGGTTGGTACCTTATTTCAAGTCAGGTGGTGGTGGGGGAGAGATCTTTTCCAGGTAAAAGACCCCAGGTATGCACAGAGCCTCCTGTTGGGGTCATCACCATAGTCACGCCTTGCCCATGGCTTTAGGAGGGGAGTCTGGGCTACTTTAGAAGGGGGCATACTACTATACTACTAAGTAGAAACTGTTTCTCTTTTGCTGTCTTCCTTAGCTATGGATATCTATGTGGTTTCTGAACCTTGATCACTGTCTTCCTTGTCTTTCCTGGGGCTCAGAGTAGTTGGTATAGAGAGAAGGAAGACAAGCAACTCGATTGCTTCCTGCTCCTTTGTTACTTTAGATGGAGGGTAAGAGAAACACTCTTTGTTGCTCACTGGCCTCACCAAGCAATCTGTTATCCCCTTGATATCATGGGAAGGGATTTTCAATCTCAGTGAGGCAGACGGGCTTGTTGCCTGGCAACACAGTTCTAAACACTGGGCAGTCTGAGAAATGGAACTAAGACGCACTGTGGGACTGACACAGAAGGTAGTGGCAGGGCCCAGCAGCCATCACAGGGCTTGGCTGAGGGTTCAATGATGAGATCGTAGGATGAGCTGGCAGAGCAGTGGCCGTTAAGTTGGTCACAGTTCAAGCCCTGTGTGCCTTAACCACAAGGACTGCATCTGGTAACACAGCACAGATTCCTCATGCTGGAGAGCTGCTTCCCCTCTGCATCTTTGTAGATCCCAGTTCTATATGTGATTTAGACATGCCTCACTTATTAATTGCTCACCCACTCCCCAAATGTCTACTAAATGTCCATTACCTAGTGGGCACTGTTTGACGTACTGGAGAAGAAGGCTAAGGATCCATTGTTACCAAGCTCTGTGCCTCAGTTTTCCCGTCACCGAGATGCACAGGATTAGACACAATTGTTTTGTCACCAGTGGACACTAACTACCTCCTTGTGACTTTCAGCCTCTGTCCCACTCAGGAGTGAATCCCTGAGCAAAAGGCTCTGTACTGTCACCTCCAGCCCAGTGCCTGAAAGCATAAATGCCTCTGACTGGGGTTGCAGCTGATGGCCGCTGACACTGACGCTGGGAGTCAGGGGAGGAGTGCTGAGAATCCACAGGGTGGCCTCAGTCCAGAGAGAGGGAAAGCTTTGACATAGGTGTGGTGGGGCCAAGGAAGCCTTGGCAGAGATGGGGACACTGGCCAAGAAGGGTGAGGCACATGCAGCACGAAGGTGGCCTTTCTGAGCTGTGGCTCTGCTCTGGACCACAGTCACTGGGGATGTCCATCCCCTGTCACCATTAGGAAACATTGAGGAAATGCTGTTACCCTGTCAGACAGCATAAAGAAAGAGTATCCCACCAGGGCAGTGACTTTCCAGTGGCTGTAGAGATCCGCATCTCACCTGATATCTTGTCCTGTCCTATCCAGGGGCATTCTTCCTTTTCTCATCCCTTATTGAATGGTCATGATGTAGGGACAGTCAGTGGGTTTTCTGGTGGAGGAGGTAGGGATCTGGGCTGGAGTTGGTTGTTTTCCTTCTCATCTGAATCCCATTGGCCATAAGTGCTTCTGTTCCTGTTTTTACTTTCTAGAACTTTCAGCATTTGGTTCATTCTGCCTCTCCTCTTAGTAAGTGGCTGACCCGAAATTAATTGTAATATTTACTTTGGCGGCTCTCTTTATAGTCAGCCCCAGGTGCCCCTTGGTGGTAATGGAAACAAAGTAGCCTTTCCTGTGTCTTCTTGTTTCCACTTGTTTTCTCTTGTTGATGTTTTGTGATTATTAATATATTCATTGGTTCCTGGAGCCCAAGTGTGTGATTATAACCCATCTATACCATACTAGTTTCCTATCTAACTATCTAGTTCCATATGCAGCAGGAAAAAGAACCGGAGCACATGTCTTTGAAATCATGGCTATTCCTGGTTCCCAGCCATCCACCAGCAGTAGACCTAGGTTGAAGAGAATATCCCGTGACACTTCTAGTCCTTAGCATGGGAAACTGCTCTCCAGGAAAACCCAGCTCATGGTCACTCTGGCTAGACTCTGTGCAGTCTTTCTCTTTGTCATCCAAGCGACCTGGCATTGTGGCTCCATCTACAACCTGTGGCTGTCACTGTGGGCAGGTCCACCATTCTCATTAAAATATTGTCCATTGTGGAATAGTTAATGTAATGAACTCTCTGAATTTGGGAGACCTGTCGTTAGATTTTTCTCACACACATCTTCTGCTCAAAATCTTGAATACAGCACACATCACATTCTGAACATTCCTCTCCTTCAGGGCAAATGTAAAGGATGAGTGGCAATGAGGAATAGAAACTGCAAAGCATGCTGGACACCTGCCTTGCACTGTCGCCTCCTTGTGTCTGCCATCTGCGTCATCCTGTCTGATGCTGCAGACTTGTGGAGTTGACTCTGAGCACAGCTCTGCCTGCAGGTTACTAAGGCTTGTGTGGTTTCATGTGTACGTGGCTATGTGTGTGCACATGCATGTTGGGCTAGAGGGCAGTCTCAGCTCTTGTTCCTCAGGCACCATCCACCTTGTTTTTTAAGAAACATTCATTATTTTTATTTTTTTGTGATTATAATTATGTCATTTTATTCCTCAAAACCCTCCCATATGCCTCTTCTTATTTTCTTTCAAATCATGGCCTCTTTTTTCATAATTGTTGTTACATGCATCCATCCACACATGCAGACATGCATGCATGCATGCACTAATGTATGAACGAACACATACACACACCCCTGCTTAGTCTATATAATGTTTTGTATATATGATTTCAGGACTGACCCTTTGAAATTAGATAACCAATTGGTGTGCTCTTCCCAGAGGAAGACTATCCCATTTTCAGCATTCCTTATTTGCCTGTAATTGTTTGTGTAGGGTTGAGGTCTCCTGGGCTTTCTCTCATGCACATTAGCATGCTCACCTTGATTTCTGATACACAGGGTCTCTTATTGGCTAGACTAACCATGTAGTGGTCCCCAGGAGATCAAGTATCTCTGATTCCCCAGAGCTGGGATTACAAGTAACATTTGCTTTTTGAGTTCTAGGTGTTGAACTCACATCCTTGTGCTGCTGACTGAGCTCTCTCCCTAACTCCTTATTAAGGCTTCTACCTGCTCTTTCCAGCTTACCTACACAAGAAAGACATGAAGGTTTACTCTGGCAGTTTGAAGGTAGTCGGCTTCCATCTTCAGAATGTGAGGCAGCAATGTTCACAGTGAGGGTGAGCCACCGTGAACCTGAGCAGGAAGAAGACATACCATATAACACAGGAGCCAGTTTTTATAGTGCCTTTTGGGAAAGGCCAACAACAACTCATCCATAAATACTTCCTGAAGCTTAAACATTTAGAACAAACTAGACTCATGTCTCCTAAGTAGCAGTGGTGACTCACAGAGGAAGATGTCTCTTTTCAGGTGCTGAGTTAATGATGGAAAACTAAGGAGGTGGCTATGGTGGAGTCCATGGTTCTGAGGACTATTCCCAGAAGCCCCTAAGCTCATCAGTGTGGCCCGTCACAGTGATGAGCCATATTACTCGAAGTGGGATGATTACTCCAGAGGAAGGAGTTTTGCAAATATCTCATGGAGTTGGAGTTTAGTCAGTGATTGAACGGAGAAGTTGGGAGCCAACCTTATTGGATAGAGAGCTCAGCAGTGGGTGTCCTGTCAGGCCTGTGTGGGAGTTGATGAAGACTGATTGCTTGTCCCCCTGCCATCCATCTTCACTAGCCCTCAGCTCCTCTGGAGGGACAGACCAGATGCCTCCATCTAACCAGCTGGAAGGAGGAGAGAGGTTCAGAAGCAAGGCTTTATGATGCCTGCTGCCTTCACTGGAGCCCCGAGGTGCTTGGTTGATGTAAATTTGTTTTGCTTATCTCTGGCCAATTCTGTTGCTGTTGTGTCAGAGGCACCAAGTAGTGCTGGCAAAGTTAGATGGAATTTGCATTGGGGACCTAAAGAGGAATCGCTCCTTCCTCTTTAAGTTTTGTAACACCTACCCCATCCCTAGCCCAGGAAGGATTTCTTCATTCTTCACCCCTCAGCCTTTTTAGTGACACCTCCCCCCTCTGCTCATGTCTGTACCTGAAACTCAACTCATGTTTGCTGTTGGCCTGCTTATCTTCCCTCACATGCCTCCAGGCTCTTCGAGGACAAGGGTCAAAGGTCAGGGATCATACCTCATTTCTCATGCTTTAGTTCACATATGCTTCTTGAATTATGATGGTTACATCGTGATGTCATAAGCATTTAATCAGTGTAACCTACCAGGGCCATAGAACAGTAGCACAGCCTGCAGTTAATTACGTGGCTGCTGCCCAGCATAAAGAGAGAGAGACTACTGTATGCTGTAATGCTACTCCAGGAAAGCATCAAAATTCAAACTTGGGCCTACACTTTCTACTGAACATGTGTTGGCGTTTACACTATTATACATCAGGGACCATCCGCACCTTGCGCAGTACCAGGCATCTTGAAAGTGTTAGGTAATTGCTGATCAGGTGAGCATATGAGAATCAGAGTACTGTGTAGAGGGTGAGTAGCCAGGATGATAGATCGATGCCAGGCCTCTGCATGGTGTGTTGACTGCCCATGCCAGACTGGTACTCTTTGGGAAAAGAGGAAGAGAAGAAAGGGTGGGGTTGAGATTGGACATAATGCTTCTTTGTGTTGGGGCTAGGCTGTTGGACTCAGTGCCCTCCTCATGGGAAGTGGCCCAACCACTGTAGAAGATGCCATCACTAGGAAGGTAGGTGAACAAGCGAAAGGAAGCAAGCCAGTAAGCAGTGTTCCCTCATAACTTCTGTTTAGTTCCTGCCTCCAGGTTCCTTCTCTTGCTTTGGTTAATCTGATGGAGGCAGTTTCTGCTGTTCCAGACACTGTATCCATTTTCAGCAGAAAGCAAGAGAGATGGGGGAGTGTTGGCACTTTCTCTGTATCAGGAAAATAAAAGCCCTTTTTCTGGTCTAATTCACAGACTTCCTTTTGGGTCTCACAGCTCTTCTACCTCAAGGTAAACGGGGAAAGCAGGCGTTAACCTTTTGTCCAGCAAAGGAGAATGGAAAGTCCATGTGGTGCAGTGTCATGTGACAGTTTCCCCTGGCAGCAGCTGGTTGGGATGAGGCTGGGCAGCTTTAGACAGGAAAGACTGGTGAGCGTATCTTGGGGGTTCATGTGGGGCCTGGGAAACGGCTGCTAAAAAGCCACTGAATGGATGATCATTTGTTACGCCATGGACAGACTGAGATGGCAGAAAGGAAGAGGCAGAACTATTAAGTTAATAAACACTAAAAGCCACTTCAACTTCTTTCTGTTGTTGTTCAACTTCTAATTGTTCTCCTGCACCCACATGGCTGGCTCTGAGAAACCTACAGCTCTTAGCTCAGGAGTACAGCTATGTACACAGCACAGAATGGGGTGCAGGTGGCTGCACATGGCACTCCCTCCTGCTGTCTGAGGGGAGTCTTGGGTGTTCCACCCGTGGTATTGGAGGTCATCAGAGCATCGGGTGAAGTGTGATTGGCTTTGGGCAGCCTGACAAGCTCTGAGTATTGGGAGCTCCAGGTGGGTTTTATTGCTTGCTGGCAGAGTGCTCTAAGTGTTTGGACTCTGTTTCTGTGACTGTATTTGTTAACTTTCCCTTGTCACGGTGACACATACCTGATAGAAACAATTGAAGGGTGATCCCTATGGAAGAAGAGGTGTGATGGCTGGGGAAGCTTTGACCATGGCAGTGACAACTTGTGGCAAGGCGTGTTCACACCCTGGTGATCAGGAAGCAGAGATCCGAGGTGGGAGCCAGAAAGTTACCAACTTCAAGGTCCACCCACAGTGATTTGCCTCTGCCAGCAAGACCATGGCCACAAAGGTTTCATCTCCCCAAGCAGTGTCACTTACCTGGGTTCCAAATGTTCAGACTTGTCAGACTGTGGGGGAGCTTTTACCTCCAGACTACAACTGTGAGCCCTGCTTGTCTCCACTTTAAGGAGCAGCCCAGGATTGAGGAAGTGGAGGAGTGGTGATGTTAGCTAGCACCTTACATTGCACAGAGCACTTTATTCTCCTTTCCCATCAGGTCAACTCCATAAGTTTGGAGGCACACAGTAGGCTCCTCACCCTTGATGGGGTAGCCATCAAGTCACCTCCACAACTTTGAAGGTACACAGTAGACCCCTCATTTTCCTTTTCCCATCAACTCGTCTCCTTAACTTTGGAAGTACACCCACCATCCCCTTTCAGAACCTGGGGCTAAGAAAAAGCAAGTGGCACCCTGCTGACTGCACAGGAGGTGTGCTGTAACTGTTATAACCCGTACATATTGATGGTGGAGCCTGTGGTCTATTGAAGAGTTTTGTGGTTTTCTGCTGGTCTCATAGTGTGAGATTTGTGTGGGCCCTTGCAGTAGCTGGGTGCTTCTAATTAATTGCAGATGATGTGTGAATCTGTTTGAAAGTTGCCAGTATATTGATAGTACAGCCTGAGGGTGGGGGAAAGTGGTACAGCTTGACACCCTAATTATTCATGAGTATTTCACATGCAATTAGTCTTCCCTGCCATGGGTTAACTCTACCATTCCACCACGCATGAAGCTCATTACAGCAGATGTTAGCATTGCAGCCCTAGGCCATGTCAGGCTGGCAGCTGTGCGCAAGTCAGGGCCATGTGCTTTTTGGTCATACTGGGCCAGTTGTCCAGCTGAAGATAGGAACAGATGGAGGGGATCCTGTAACACCATATCTACATTTCAGAACTGGGAGGCTTCGTGGTGGGTCAGTTGGTCCAACTTGCTCACCTACAAATTGAGCATCTAAGGCCCACTTGGGTGCAAAAAACCCAAAGCAGATTGCATTTAGCATCTGCTTCCCCAATCCCCATCTGCTACTTGTGGCACCGAGTAAGGTCACTCTTCTCACCCAATGTTTCTTCTTCATTACAGACCACATTGCCTGCTCAGTGTGACTTCTGGAATTGTGGGATATGAGGTGTGACTTGTTTGGTTGCAAGTGACGAACCAACCTAAGTAAATAAGGAGCATTATTGCTTCCCTGACCCCAACACTTGGAGAACATTTACATTTAGACCCCTGGAGCTTTGGGTTTGATTGGCCTCTGAGTCTTCCTCCTGAGGCTCTGCTAAGTGGAAGGGTGGAGCTAGGCAAAGCATGTTCATGACCTGTGACCCAGGGGACTCCACCTTAATGGGAAGCTTGAGAATGTTGATTCCAGCAGAGCAACTAGAGAGCCTGGATGCTTCTTTCTGAAATGGAAATGTGCTATCGGGCACACACATATACAACCACACACACCAACCACACCTGGGGCTGTGAGACTGTCTGTCAGATGGCCTGTGTTCCAATCCTAGACCCATGTCACAATTCCTTCGTAACCTTGGGCAAGTCACTTCTTGCCTCCTGGCTTTCTTATCTTCAGAGTGGGTTGATCTCAGTATTGCTTTGTGGGGGAGATTTGGAGGGTTTCATGAGGTAATTGGCATTCAGTGTCACCCAGTGCCTAGCACATGGCACACATCTTGCTGGCAGTTACTAATAAAGGAACTTCTCATGGTTTTTCCATTTGTAGAGGGAATACCACCACCAGGTAGTAAGGAATTTGCTGCTTTTTCAACTTGGCTCTCCTTCAAGTTAGCTTGGTGCAAAATTGCTCTGTGTCCAAGGTATACCTGGAAGCCAAGGCTTCCTCACTCCATATCCTTAACCTCTTCCATTCTCAGCATTCACATTGTGCCCTCCTGCTTCTGCTGGGTGCTCTGTGTCCCTTTAATGCTGTATCTTTGACACCAATGCTGCAATTCCAGTGAGCTTATCTGAGACTAGACTGGGAGGGCTTGGGAGGCTTGCCTGTGTGTCATTGGATGATCTTAGTCAGCTTCCTTCAGGTCCTGTGAGACAGTACCCAAGACAACTTCTTAAGAAGAAGGAGGGTGTTAGGAAAGTGCTTCCTGCACAAGCACAGAACCTGAATGCAGATACTCAGAACCCAGGGAAAAGCCAGGCACAGTGGCACACATCTGTAATGGGGGGCAGAGGCAGGCAGACCCATGAAGCTCACTGGCTAACCAGCCTATCTTAATCAGCAAGCTCCAGGTTCAGTGACAGATCTTGTCTCAAGAAATACAGTGGAATACAATTGAGGACACCTCCTGATGTCAACCTCTGGCCTTTTTGTGTGTGCTCACAGTTGTACACACATATAACCATGCGTGCGTATGTGTATAAGTACATGCATATGCACACACAGATACATATACCACACAGTATGTTAGGGTCATTGTTTCAAATCAGTTCATGCCTGCTTGACTATTGCCTTTGGGCCTTGAATGGACACAATGTTGCAGTGGGAATTTGAAGTACAGGAAACTGCTCACCTCTTGGTGAGAATCTGGGAAACAAGGATGGAAGAGGGAAGGCATTAGGGTTCCAGCATCCCTTCAGGGCATGTGCCTTGGTCACCAATATTTTGTCCATTAGGTCTTACCTCCCAGAGGGTCCAGAACCTTCTAATAGTTGCACTCTGGATCAAGCCCTCAACACATAAGACTTTAATTAAGGTAGTTGAGGTAATTGGCATTGAGGTAATTGGTAAGGATTAATTACGATCCAGTCCATAATAGTGCATGTGTCAACATTGCAAACTTCTCCCAGAAAAAGTACAAAAATTTGTTAGGACCAAGGACAGGGGCCTCCTCTAGATGGCTACCTGGCTTCCATGGTCAGCAAGGCCCTTCACTTCTGTCTGTAACCCTGCTCTACTTATCTCTGAGCCTCAACTTGTTCATCTGAAAAATAGAAATAGTACCAGTGTATGTCTCAGAATTTTTGGGAGGACTGACTGAGGTAATTTCTGTTGGCTACTCTGGTCCACAGTAGGAGCTTCAGAATGTTGGTGAAAGCTGCCATGGCTGCCATCAGCTGTATGGCGCCCTCCTCATTGGGAGCTTCCCAGACTGCACACTGACCTCCACTAAGGAGATGTAAACAAAAGCACCAATGCCTGGGCCCTGGGGTTTGTGTTAGCTGGCCCCTGGTGTGAGCTCTGCAGAGGGAGGTAATGTGCAGCCTGCCCAGCTGGAGAACTGCCACTGCTCAGAGTGTGCCTCCCTCTGCTCTGTCTTTCTGTGTTGTCCCAGAGAGTGGGGAGTGAGGTCTGAGGGGAGGGGCTCCCCTGCTTCCTGGGAGCCATGCCCGGCGAGCCTCATTGTTGGCTTCTCTGCACACCCACATCACTGCCTCTCTTGCATACAGGAGAGATGCAGCGGCAGGGCTTAGGGGTGTGAATGGCTGGTGCTAGAGACTGTTCTAGGCAGCGTCTGCCTTCAGTGTTTCTATGAAAGCCTTTCAAACCTCTTCCCTGGGAGGGTTCTGATCCAGCAGGAAAGTACCACCGGCACCAGCACCAGCACCAGCACCAGCACCAGCACTGTTTGCTCTTAGTCGAGGACCTCATCCCTTGGGCACAAAAGGAGCAAGTGGTTCCTCAGACTCCCTGGGGTTAAAGTCTCAGGCGAAGGTCGGGACCAGTGGGATAGGACCTGCTCCATCCACAGAGAGTTGGATGTGTGTTTTTTTTTTTTTTTTTTTTTTTGCTGGCCCTAGTGCACAGCACAAGTCTTCCCCCAGATTAGTGTGTGTGTGTGTGTGTGTGTGTGTGTGTGTGTGTGTGTGTGTGTGTGTGTTGGGTATACACTTTGTGGAATCACACCATAGGGAAGTAGGTGGCCCCTTCTCCGTAAGACACCACTCTCTCCATGGTGCCATCCATTTAGCTGTTTCTCGGGGGTTAGTGGGTAGTTTCTGCTTCTCATAGACTCTCATGACTGTGGCACTGTCTAGTTCACACTTGTATTCTTCTTGTCACCATTGAAGCCATGATTTGTAAAATTCTTCTGCTCCTCTGTGCATGGTGATGAAGGGGGAGAGAAGCTTGCTGTGTTGGCTGCTTACCCCCTCACAGCAGCCTTCGTGGGTGTGGTTATCCTCACTTTCTTCTACAGCCACCTTCTGTACCTTCAGCCTTCTCTACTGTTGGAAATCATTGAAGTGAATATGGCGAGACAGATGTCGGCTGTTGTGGTATGGGGACACTGACAGCTACCACATGGGTTCTGAGCATTTACTAAGGGAGATGCATTGACTTAAAACAAAACAACCCTATCTCCCCATTGTGGAAGTAACTGGCAGTTTCTCAAGAGTTAAATAGAATTTCCATAGGGCCTCACCATTTGGGGTAAGCCAGCAAAGGACTGAAGAGAGAGTTTACCATCCCTGGGTACTTGTGTCCACGGTGACACTGCTCACCATAGCACAGGTGTCCTGCAGTGGATGAACACATGCTCAGCAGTGGCCTCATCATAGGATGGAATGCTCTCCATCCCTGAAAAGGAATGGAGAAACTATGCCTGCTTCAGCTTAGGCAAACACTGGAAATGTGCTAAGTGAAAGAAGCCATACACAAAAGTCACAGTTTGGATTTTATTAGGGATTGGAATCCCTAGGGTGGATGTGCAAGATTGCCGTGGGAACCTGCTTAACAAGCAGCGAGTTCTGTTTTGGGTAGGAAGGATGTCCCAACCAGAAGTCAACATTATGCTGACATAACACATGACTGTACTCATCAGCACTGTATTTTCACTTTAAAATGGCTGATTTTATGTCATGTGAATTTCCTCTCAAGAAACAAATAAACAAACAAATAACAAAAGAATTATGCCTCTCCCTCCCTTTTCTAAGTGGCTCCTCAGTACTGTTTTTTTTTTTTTTTTTTTTTTTTTTTTTTTTTTTTTTTTTTCTGTTGCTCTAAGCAACCTTTAAATGAGTCATGATTTTAGTTTGGTAAATACTTCTGAAAAAACTGAGCTGCCTATGTCTTTCTTAAAAATTTTAAATAGTAAAATAGAAGACTTTTTTTTGAAATAAGAAAACATTTTATTTACTTAATTTTTATAAGACTATTTCTTGATTTTTAGATACTAAATGTGACTGTGTATGTACATATACAGATATAGGAATAAATATGAATGTATAAAATATGAAGAATGAGTGAAATGCCCCTTCCGCCCAGGCTTTTGCTTTTCCTGAGTAGGATGGAACAGGCTATCAGGACTCCTGTGGTCTGCACTGTTTCTGGGAGAGTTGCCCTGGGATGCACTCTGTTCTCTGTCTTCCTGAAGTTTTGCCTCCATAGCTGACATAGGCCCCACCTAGTTCCATGGTTGACAAATCTGCTGTGGAACAGGGAGGTGTGTTATCCAAAAGGCCAGGCGAATGTGTGCTTCTTACCTTGGTATTGCCAAGTTGTTGAGAGGCCAAGAACTCAAGCTGTGGAGTATGGGGCTCCACAACGGTGGTCTACAGCACATGTTTGGCCTGCTTGTTAAAACCATTGGTTCACAGCAGCTCAAGTTCTGAGGGCTCCAACTTCGGAGAACTGTCAGAAATGGGGGCAGCCTGTGCTGCACCCCAACTAAGTGAGTGGGTCTTTCCCTGTGTCCACATCCCCCGAGGACTTCATGTTAGCCTGTCTTTTCTCAGGTTGCTCTGTCTGTTACAAAATTGGAGGGAACTTTTCTTGATGACTAGAGAGATGAAAACCAAGCCTGAGTACAAACTCACAGGCCAGAGATAGTTGGGAATTAAGTGGTTGAAAAAGGAGCAGTAATGGTTTGGGAAACAGGCTGCCTGTGGCAGGAAAGAGCAGGTGTTTTATTGAATTATTGGAGAGGTCTGGGGATGTTCATCTTGATGGGTGTGTGTGGATGTGTGTGTAGGCCTGCACACACCATGGTGTCTTGTAGAGGACAACTTGAGGTGCTGGTCCTTGCCATCTACCTTGTTTGAGAC
Organism: Cricetulus griseus; assembly: GCF_003668045.3. Classification (NCBI taxonomy): domain Eukaryota; kingdom Metazoa; phylum Chordata; class Mammalia; order Rodentia; family Cricetidae; genus Cricetulus; species Cricetulus griseus. The sequence goes on along the minus strand of NC_048600.1, from coordinate 35,307,256 downwards.
AGTCTCTCTGGCTGGCCACTGAGCAGCAGGCTAGCTGGATCTAGAGCTTCTGGTCTGCCTGCTGTCTTGCCTCAGGAATGCTGGGTACAGAAGGGCGTTGCCTCCTCTCCTCTCCTCTCCTCTCCTCTCCTCTCCTCTCCTCTCTCTCTCTCTCTCTCCTCTCCTCTCCTCTCCTCTCCTCTCCTCTGGCTTTCATGGATTCTGGACTTGAACTCAGGTCCTGATGTTTACTTTCCAGCCTCATTTTAGAAAAAAGAAATCTATTCCTTTGGCTTAAGGGGACTTCCCATGTAAGATATAACTCAATAGCTACCTTGTCCCTGGAGACACCATGACAAGAGCCTGGACTGGTAGGATTTTCCCTTGTCATAATGAACTAAGGGACAGGTACAGTCTATACAGTTAACAAGGGAGGGAGACAGCTGGGCAGAAAGCGGCTTCTGTGGCTCAGGGGTTTGAGGCCTGTGCTCTTCTCTTTGTAGCGCATTTCTACCATGATATCCAGGGTACCCGCTTGAAAGAGTTGAAACTCACTTTATGTTGCTGGACACAAGTGAGTATGTGTGGGGAGTGCTTATCTGGAAGAATGTAAATTACTGATAGAGGCAATGAGGGTGTAGGACTTTCTCTAGAAGTTGGAAGATGGCTTTCTTCTGTGCCTAAGAATTTTCTTATATTTTCCATCCTGCTGCCATGGGTTTCTCAAGCTTTACAGATTCTGAGTATAGCAATTATACAGAAGTGGAATGGGGCCAAGGATCCATCAGACTTCGGGTTTCCCACAGGCAGTTGGAAGAGTTGCTGGAGCCCTCCAGTGGCTGGGTGGGGTGATGGGGTGGCCTGATGATACTCAGCTGCCATGCATGCTAGGGGACAGGCTTGTCTAGGGAGCTTGCCCTTGGGGGGGGTCTGTGCCCCTCCCCTTACTAGCTGTATGAACTGAGGCCAGTCCCTGCCCTCATGAGGCCTCTGTCTCCTCCTTTGTATTGTGGATGTGAGCGTGTCTATTCTACTACCCACATCTCAGCTAGGTGCCTGGAACCCTTGTGCATGTGTATTGCTGGGCACACAGAAAGTAGACCCAGGAACAGTGGCTCCTGGTCATCTCAGTACTAGGAACTGGCCTGGGATACTTTTTTCTTTTTCATCCTGACTGAAAAGTAGAAGCTCTTGGTGGGAGGGGGAAGAAGGAAACAAGAGGAAGAAACAGAAGAAAAAGCTAGAATGGTCCTGAGGTTGGTTTCAAGTTATATTTTGAAGCTCAATATAGTTTACCCTTTCTCTGGTAGATAAAAGGAAAGGGAGTGGGCAGGCAGACAAAGATATAAAAAGCAGGATATTAAGTTCAAATCACGATGTAGGTTAAGTACATACCCATAGAAGAACATTTTTTATTTCTGTACACATGGCAGCATGAGCTTTCTCTTTAAATGTAACTAAGTATGGGCCTCAGGGGAGTGTTTGTAAAAGGCTCTTGAAAGTCTATGGAAAGGTTCTATATAAAGCCAGAATCACCACACAGATAGATGTATATGTGTGAGTGTGTCTGCTTCTGCACACCTGCCCTCATCCAGATGTTCTCTGTTTCCTCAACATAGTCATCCTTTCCCTTGGTCTAAAGAGGGACTGTAAGACTAATTAGCCTCAGGGTTAGCCCCTCCCTCCACACCACAGCTATTCAGTAATTATGGAATGTAGTCAGTGGCTTTGGACTGTGTGTCTCTGGTCATGTTTAGGTCCCTGTATGTTGGGGGAGGGTCCTTGCTCTTCTCTCAGCCCTTTGAAATCATATTGAGGGTTTCTGTAGCCACTTTGGGTGGAAGGATGGGCATGGATTTGTTGGCTCATTCAGCTTTAGGTCATGGCAATGACACGTAGGAACTTTTCACCCCTTCCGTTGCCCGGCCCCCTTCTCTGTTGTCTATGTCACATGCCACAGACTCATGATGGCAAAACTGTGTACTGGGGCTGGAATGCCTGTCAGTGGGGCAGGAAATTACAGCAGTGAACCTGGTGTTTAGTGTTCTTGGATGAGGTCTTGAGCTTGTTATTAAAGGCAATTGACATTTCCGCCCTGCCCATTTGACACTCAGTTCCTGGAGTTAAGGGTGGATTTTTAGCAGTGGGCCACAGTGAACCATTTACTCCATTGTTAATTCACTTCTTCACCTGACCCTTGATTCATTTAATAGCTCTCAAGTATGAGCTGTGGTCAGGTGCTGTGCCAGGCAATGGATCTCCCATCCTCCAGGGACTCCTAGGATGGCTGGGCTGAGGCTTTCATGTCCCAGCCTTTGAACAGCTACAGCCTCCATCAGACAATACATGTTGTGAGAGGAAGTCAGAGTGAGAAGGGTTCAACTGATGACAAGAGGATGCAGGCCATTCAAGTTCAGAATAGAAAGGCAGAGAGATCTGTTGGGAGGAGGCCATGCATATATGGCTGCCCTGTTTCTTGTAGCTGTGTGCTCTCTCCAAATCAGCTACATCTCTTGCTCCTGCCTCCTCAGATAGCTGTCCTGCTCCTTTGTCCATCAGGAGGCCCTGCCAGTGCTCAAGACGTCAATGCACGTTCTCTGTAGTTCTGGTTTTCCCGTGGCTTTGCCCCAGTGTGAGGCTGTGGAGCTTTGACACATAAGTGTCACTTTACCTTTTCTCTAGACTTTTAATGAAGCCTCTATTCAGTGGGCCTTCTGTGCCAGTGTTGGCGCTGCTCTATTTAGGTCTCTGCACATAGTGACTAAAGAACTATGGCAGTTTAATTTCTCCTTTAAGGATGGCAATGCTAACTTGGCTGTTTGGCAAACAAGCTTTTAGCTCATGGGCTTTGTGGACTGACTTAGAAGTAGGTACCTTTTGGCTAGATATATCTGTTTCCACTTACCTTTATCTCTACAATCATAGTTAATGGCCCAACCATGTCTAGAAAATTCTATATGATTGGCTCAATTGGAGTCAGCCATCACAGGTGTCTCACTGGTGTAGATGGGCTAGAGGTCTGTGGCAGCAGAGTCTGTGACCTGGGCTGGGAATAAGCTGCAGCAGGCCCGTGTTTTTTTAGGACTGCTGCAGTCAGAGAGCAAAAGTAAACCATGAGGGCACTTTGAGGGGAAACTTGAAAGGTTCTGAATCAGGATTCGGATGAGCTTTTCAGGGCATGTGCTAAAACAGAGGCAGGTAAGGAAGGAGAGGGTTTTATGTGACCAGAAAAGGGAAAGATCAGGCTTGTCTTGAACTCATAGAGTGCCTCCCTGGTTCTGGCTTTGAAGGTGAGTCCCACCACACCTGGCCCGGCTCTTTCCTTCTTATCAGAGCACCTCTCTAGTCCTTTGTGTGAGTACAGCCAGTGGCCCAGAGTGACTGGCTCAGTGTCGGGTCCACATACACAGCTTTGGAGAGCTTCTTTCATCTCTTGTTGGGGAGTGGGATGGGGGCCAGGGCTGTGGTGGGAGGGGGCAACATGCTGCCATGTTCTGAAAGCAACAGTGAACAGAAAGCAAATGGGTGCATGTAGGGGGAGTGGGCAGGGCTCCCATGGAATGGTCACAGACCACTGTCCCTTCCTCATCCTAAGGGCAGCAAGCTGAGAGGCCAAGTGACTCTTTCCTCTGTGTGTGGTGGAGTGTGTGCTGAGGCCTGCATGCCCAAAGTAGGCATATCCCTGACTAGGAAGGCTGTGGCTTCTACAAATAGCCAACATCAACTGCCTGTAATGATAAGCTTGTTCATTTCAGTGGCCCTTAAGGAGCAGAAACTAAGGTGGGTCCAGCTGTCCTTTCTCTGCTTTTATATCAGGAGAACTGAAGGAGTGTTTGCTCATATATTTATAGTTTTGATTGCTTCATTTCCCATATTTAAGTACTCTTCTGCCTGAGATTTATTTCAGTTCATAGCAGAAGTGGAGCTTGAAGTCTTGTTTTTTTTTTTTTTTTTTTTTTTTTTTTTTTTGTTTACAGAATGGTTCCTTGCCTTGCAGCATTTGTGGACAAAGCCATCTTTTGTGCAGTGTTTGGAAAGGCTGCTTTTTATCCCAGATTGATATCTGATGGTTGAATCTGGCAAAGAACAGTTTTTGAGATAGATGGCCATGGTCCATTTGGCCTCAGGAGAGGGACTGTCTGGCATGGCCAGGCTCCACGGACACTGGCAGTCAGAGACTCTGCTCTGTTTTTGTCTGGAGATTGTGCCTCAATAAAGAGGATGGAGTTAAAATCATAGAGCCTGACAAATAAAGAGCTGCGCTGTGCTACAGAGAAAGTTACACATTAGAGAGAACCTCTGCTCATACACAGCACTTGAGATTGGTGGATGATGATAGTCACATGACACATGGAAACTGCATTCCCTCACTGCTGCCCAGGAAGGCACAAGACAGCCAGCAGCCAGCAGCCAGCAGCTAGCACTGCAGCAAGAATGAGTTCATACAGAGTCTGTGGACAGAGCTTTAGGGCCATGTCCTTTCTCACCATCACCACTAGTCTCTGTTGAAGTCTGTGAGAGGCAGGAGGGATGCTCACAGCCCTTCTCTCTGGGATGGACTTTTAAAAAGGCCCCCACCACCTTCTTAAACTCCCACAGTTTTGCTTTGTCTGCACCTGTGACTGCCCGTTTACCATTTTGATGTTTGTGTAAATACAGGGCCCCTCCAGGAGGCTGGAAACACAGTGTGTGGGCAGGCACAGTCATACCAGGATGACAGGGCTGGGTCGCATCAGCATCAGCTGCCCCGCTGCTGCTGGCAGGCTTCTGCATATTGAGCTGTTGGCCAGGCTCTCCTGTGACTACTAGAGGCTGCTGCTGGTTGAGTATTCTGTGTGGTTCTGTGGAACAGTTCTTCAAGACTTACCCATAGAACGTAGCATTCAGCTTCAAGTTGGAATGTCATATCCAGACTCCCCCTTCCTGGCTCTTAAGAAGCCAGAATCCAGATACTTGATCAGTGTCTTCTGGGTAGTGCACCAGTGGCTGGCCTGGTGTACCCGCATTGCCCATTGGATGGTGTTGACACTTGAGGGATCTGTCTTATCTGGTCTGCTGCTCCATAGCAGGGAGCATTTTCAATGGTTTCTTCTTATTGTCCAAGGTTGAGGTACACAGGTGCTTAGTATATCTCATGTCTCCTGCAAATGGGCCTACATAAACGACTCACACTTGTGAGCAAATATCTGGCACCATGTTTCCACCTTTTTGTCCCCTGCAATTGAAGGGAAAGGGATAGTGAGACCCATCCATAATACCTGTTAAATTCCTCTGTGTTCTAGGTACCTCATTTGCATATTACCTCATTTAATCCTTGCAGAAATTCTGTGAGATAGTGACTGGGTTTGTCTGGTTAATGTTGAGACAGGGTCTCAGGTAGCCCAGGCTGGCCTCAAATTCCCTATGTAGCAAATTATGGCCTTGAACTCTTGGTCCTGCTGTCTTTACCACCCCAATGCTGGGATTACTGGTGTATGCTGTCATACCTGATTAAACAGACAGTTAAGATCCCATTTATCCTTAAGGTTCTCAGAGAAGGCCACCCAACAGCATCCTCAGGTAGGGAGCTGGGATTTGAGGCTAGCACCTGACTGCCGAGACTACATCCCATAAGTGCTGAAATTGAATGGCTGCCCTTGCTTGATACAGCTATGCATGGGGAATGAGGCACAATTCCAGTTTGTAGTTTGCAAAGGTAGAAACCTTTCAAGGTTGCCTGAGGCACATGGCTGAGTGGTACTTGAATTTAGGGCTGCTGGCCCCAGAGCCTGTTAGTAGCAATTTGCTGTGTATTTTCTGTCCCTGGAATGAAAGCTACTAGAATCCATATCTGAGCCTCCTCTTGCCCTTTACACACGCCCACCAGGACAGTATCCACCATCACAGGTGGTGCAGGTTCGAGGTACTGGGAATTCTGAAAGGACTGTCACAATCTGTTTCCTGCTTTGTGCTATTGATTGCCCTCGACAGGAGGTTATGAGACTAGAAACCAGGCTTGCTGGGCAGAAGTATTGTAGCTTCATAGAAAGTGCTATTATTGCCATGGATTTCTGTATGTATTATTTATTCATTTATAGTTAGCATGTAACATGATGAGTTTCATTGTACCATTTTCATAATCATATGTCATTATACTCCCCCTCACCATCTCCCTTTGCTGGTCTCCTTCCGAGATTGAAAAAGCCCCTCCTGCTTTCCTGCCACACAATATTGCATTACCTTCTTACCCCTGCTTCTCTCTTCATTTCTTCTCCTAGTAGTCTTTTTCCATAACACACACACACACACACACACACACACACACACACACACACACAGACGCATGCACACACACACACACAGACACACACATACAGACATAGACACATACACACACTCAAATCTAGATTCCACATATGAGAGAAAACATGAGACATGTGTAATTTGAAGCTTTGCTGTTGGTTTTAGAAGTATGAAAGTTTGATCAGAATGGTCTCCCTGGCCACTCATTTTTCTGGAGTCAAATCCAAACACCTTTGTTAAGCTTGCAGTGAGAAGGGATCCCAGGCACTGAGCTGTGCAGCATGGAATGCATTCTACGTTTTCTATGCTGTGTGTACAAGGATGACCAAGGTGACTCACAGTCTTCTACCTGTAGCTGCTGTGGGGCAAGGGGAATTGGAAGCTTTTGAAAAGAGGCTCATTGCTACCAGGGCCTGGGTAGATGAGCTGGGATTTTCTCATGTAAGAATGTAAGTGGGGGATTTAAGATGAAGAAAGATGGATTCTGACCAGGAAATCTGAGATAACATCTGTGTGTAATAACTTTCCCATCTTAAAGGGAAAGTCTGACCACGGCTTGGGCAACAATAATGCCGTCAGGATCATTTGGAGACCCCTTAGTTGGCCTCCAGCCAGACAGATGCTGTCACTGTGGCTGAGCTGGGGACAGGGGTTGGACACAGATGCCCAGGGGTATGTTTATGTGGATTAGCTGTGCCCTCTGTGAGGTGTGGAGCAAAGAGGAGAGACTGAGGGCTTGTCAGTGTGACAATACCTGCCCCGCCAAGTCCAGGCCACTCTTTACTGAGTACACTGGTGGTGGAGATGCCCCCACTGTCATCTGTTGTACTCTGGTCCCACCTTGGGCACAGCACATGCAGTTCATGAGTGTTACTGTAGAGTGGGAGGAGGGCAGGCAGGGCTATTGGCAAACAGTTCAGGATCTTGAATCAGGAGAGTTTGTGCCTTCCAGCTCCAGATGGCGACTGTGAGCATCCCTTTTCCTTTGCTCATGAGTGAGTGGTTCAGGCTAGCCAAGAACTCCAGTGGGGAAGAAAGCCTGGAGGAAAAGTCAGAATCTGTGCAGGTCCTGGGGAGTGGATGAGTAACCAAGTCTGTGTCCGCAGGGCTCACAGCACTGGCTTGGCTGTGAAGACTGAGTCTACAATGCTTTGTCTCCCTACTGCCAATAGAACAGTGAACCTAGTTGGTTTTATTTTCCTTCATGGCCACAGCAGCACAGGGATAAATTACTTGCTTTGTTTTTTCTCTATAGATTATCAATTAGAATAAAATTCTACATTCTAGCAGCAGGTCCTTCGGTGCTTCCTGCTATAGCCGGTGAGAGACACTCTCTCAAAGATGTCTCACTCTCATCTGATCCTCCGGCTCCCAGGGAGGTGAGAAAGATGTTGCACCCCTGCATCTGGAGAAAGTGCACAGAGAGGCTGAGCCTCTGGAGTGAAGCTCTGAGCAGGGAAACCTCACTGAGTTTGCTTCACATAGACTTGTGATGACCATAGTTATTCTCCATTAGGAACTTTCCTTGGAAGGCCCTCTCCTTCCTTAGGCCAGGTGGGAGCCTGACTCTTTCCTTGGGAAGGTACTTGAACCTTGTGTGTTCTTGGTAGATGAATGGGTGAATGAGCAGATGAACCCTGGGTAATTGTGGTTCTAGGCAGAGCATGGTTGGGTGTTCCGTGGCTCAGTCCTGCCTGTTTTCTGCTCTAGGCCTTCTCCTAGCATCTTCTTTTTATTTCTCAGGGTTGTTTGATTGGACCATAGATTAATAATCTTCTTGTTTGTCGGTCTCACACTCTTCCTAAGGATGGTCCCTGATAAGAATCTCAAATTCTTATTACTAACTTTTATGGAAAGGCATTTCCTAGATACTTTTTGTATTCTGAAAGATTTTAAAATTGAGGGCATTTGCTAGGATCATCAGTGTTTCTGTTCTTAAAGCACAAAGCTGGCTACTGAGCCTTTGGGCATGCCTGTTGTGACATCATTGCTTGGGTCCATGTAGTTGGTTCTAGACATAGTATATATGCTTGGACATAGTACATACTGCTACTAGATGTGTGATTTTGGGTCCTGCACTTCCTAGAAGGGTGAAATCAGGTAAAGGAAACAGATAAAACAACCCCGTGATCTCCAGATCTTGAGATGCAGCTAAGATCTGGCCATGCCTTCAGCACAGCACCAGTGGTTAAGCTTGATGGAGATCAGAAGTGTGGATGCATATTGTCATTTCCTATCCTTAAATGCTTTCCTGTGTGAAAGAACTGTGTGTTGAACATAGTCCCAGGTTGGCTGTATGCTCCCCTCAGAAGGCAGTGTAGGAGAGCCAGATGTTTGCTAACCTTGACGGACTGTCTTTAATGCAAGCATGGGGCTCAGTACTACCTGATCTGATGTCTGGGCTGATAAACAGCTATAAGAGGAACAATTCAGTGCTCACAACAGACATTGTCCAGGAACAGGGACTCGGGAAAGCACTCAGAAATTGCAAGCCAAGTTTTTTCTCCTAGGAACCCACCCTTCCTCCTAACACACATCTTGCCTTGCACTTTTGTTTGTGTGGATGGAAGTGACAGCTGAGCCCACGGGGTGTCTGAGGCTGTAAAAGAAGTCTTGCTAGGGAACAGGGAACTTACCTAGACAGGTCATCTGTAATGGCATGTACTATAGAGAGGCAAGGGGACAGCTTACAGGATCATCTGCTCATAAGCATTGTCTGTGTTTTCTTCCCTCAGATGAACTACGCCAAGCCATCGTGGCCATGATGAACAGAAAGGATGAATTAGAAGAAGAGAACGGGTACTGTGACATCATGGCTGCCTCTTTCTCTGACATTCTGTCCCCAGTGGCAGAGCGAATGGATGGAGAGAATGGTGCCTTGCTGCCATAGCTGTGACTGACAACTTCTTATCTTACTGTTATTATTACTTTGAATTCTTGCGCGCGCGTGTGTGTGTGTGTGTGTGTGTGTGTGTGTGTGTGTGTGTGTGTGTGTGTGTATGTGTGCATGTGTGCATGCGTGTAGATGTGCACTGAGGCCAGAAGAGGGAACTGGATTCCTTGGAGCAGGAGTTACAGGCAGTTTTGAGCTTCGTGACTTGGGTGCTTGGATCTTAACAGATTTCTTACTTTTCTGGAATGGGCCACTTTGCTGTGGCTTGTATATAAGCAAGGGATGGAGACAGCAGTGGTGCCATCTTCCAACACAGAAGAATGTGGAGGAGCAGCCTTTAATGACATCACTCACTGACATGATCCACATACCCACAATTCAGTGGTTTTTCATCTATTCTCAGATATGTGCAGCCATTGCCATGGTCAGTTTTAAAATAGTTTTATCACCTCAGGAACAAACACCATACCACTTCTGTTCAACTCTCTGCCCAAAAAATACTTTCGAAGTGACCTTTAATTGAGGGTCTATATTCTGTGTTCACTCCCTCTCAAATTAGGGATTCTTGGGACAAAATGACATTTGGAATCTTTTAATTTGGCCAAAACACAATGATCAACTCCAGGAGGCAAAGTGTTTTCTTAATTTTTTCTTCCTTCCCTATTGAAACCCATAATAGATACTGCCAGTTGCCACCATGCAAGTGTCTGAAGTTGACCATTCTCCCTGCTAGAGAATGAGTCTGGGGTGGCCAGTAGTGGCAGGCTTGCCTGAGGTTATTCACAAAAGCCTTTGGGCACTAATAGGCTGCCTGACTCAGGGAGGTGGTAGGCATGTGTTCAGGTCACCTCCTGTCCTTTACTGGTGACAGTAGTCACAGTTCTCTCTTAGACCTTACTTCAGATCTAACTAACAAGCTGCTCTTCATCCTTTGAGGAACCATACAAAGGCAAATAAGTGTAATTTCTAAATCAGCAGATGCTGTTATTAGAAGTCTAGACAGCACCATTCCCAGCTCACACACATTCTCAACAGAGGCTTCTGGCCACTGCAAGGTTATTTCTTTGCTCTAGCTGAAGTGATGCTCTTGGAAGCAGCTATAGGATTTATCTTATCTCGTGAAGAATGGCAACCACTGTATGTTGATTTCTTCTTCCCAGACAGAATCCCCCAGGATGTTTCTCAGGGGTAGCATATTCCAGGAAGGGAATCTTCTCCAAGCTCCCAGTGAACACTGCGGGTCTTGGAGAGCTCAGTGGTGGTGGGGGCCCTGTGAGAGCTTGTTATATTTGATACACCCTGATGTTTATGGCAGGCATCCTCTGGATGTGGTCTGTAAATATATCACAGTTGCTTTTCTAGAAAGAGCCATTTAGGGACAGTGAAGTAGAACCATATTTGATTTACCTCAGGGTGGTAATCTGTGATCCTTTCTAGAATAGGTGCTACCCCTGGTCATTTTCTGGAGACAAGAAATGTATATGCAAATGGGTATTCTATAAAGTATAGGAATATAAGATAACGATGTGCTAATATATACTCAATAGGATGCCATACACACTAGCTTATCATGGAGGTGGCTGTGGACTGTGAGTCCTGGTCTATTCTATGGGCAGTGGTGGAAGCAGGATGAAGTGTCCATTAAGGAATCTGAGCAGGTATTCTGCTTTTCTGCTGCAGAATATTCATTTGGCCCGTTTTGACTCCCTTCCCTTTGTGAAATCTGTTACTCATTGAGGCTGTGTCAGAAGTTGCACTTAACTGCTGCACCCTTGAATAGAGTCTTTAAAAGCACCTCCCTGGCATTTGTTGAGCTCCTTGTTTTCCCATGATCTAAGCTGTCATAGGAGCAAGGACCCCGAGTCTGAGCACAGGTGACTGCCCTGGGGCTCATTGCAGTTGCTACACTCAGGCTTGCTGTCTGCTAACATCAGCTTATGTGGTTTGTGCAGAGCTAGTGGGCAGTGATGAATAATTGCATTGTTCTCTGGGTGGGCTGGACAAACAGCTTCTGAACTGTGGGGCCCTCTTTTCCAGGTCACTACGGAATCTCCTTGATGGTGAGATGGAGCACTCAGCAGCACTCCGGCAAGAGGTGGATGCCTTGAAAAGGAAGGTCACAGAGCAACAGGAGCGTCATACCACAAAGGTCCAGGCACTGGCAAGGTAGACAGGGCAAGGGATGGAGAGGCAAGCATGTATAGCCACAGTTCCACACATATCTTTTGTCTGTTTGCTTTTGAGAAAATGTCCTGCTATGTATGTAGCCTAGGTGGGCCTCACCCTTGGAATCCTCCTGCCTTGACTTCTAAGTTCAAGGATTACAGACATGTGCCACCACACCTCACTCACATTTTTAGTTAAATGAAAAGGGAGTAACAAAGGAAATTACATTTCTGCATTTTCATTTGATGTGCTTCTTTGAATGAGCGGCACACATGCATATGTTTCAAAATAAGGAGGTTAACTGATGGGCATTCTCCTTTGTCTGCCTCTCTGTTTGCTCCTTGCTGGCTTAACTGTAACCAATAGCAGAGATGCTCTATATGCCGAGGCAGATGTGTGCACACATGCATATTCCTTCCCTCTTCTGTACAGCTCTCTACATCCCAGCAGGTTTCCGTGTGAGTGTACCCAGGGCTGCCATCCTATTGCTAGTAACTCCCAATATGTTCTGGTCTGACTGCATCAGAATTGGTTTAGTCAGTCGGCCAATAGCTGCATGTTAAGGTTTTCAGGCTTCTGTGATACCCCCAACACATGACCTGAGTGCATGCCATTGTGTCCCCAGGCATGTGCAGGCTGTGCCCTTCATGGGCCCCACAGCATTGTGGGGAATGGTGCTGCTCCCAACAATGTTTTCAGGGCAACATAGTTGGGTCCCATAATATCACAGGAGAAAATTGCGTTTCTCTAATTACAAATACTGTTGAGCCTATTTTCATTTAAAAGCCACTAATTAATTTTTTCTTTAATGTTGTTTGTATCTTATTAAACAAAATGTGATGACTTAAGAATGGCAACTCCTATGAAAACATCCAGATTGACTGAGTTTGTTCTCCTGAGGACACACTTATCTATGCACTTATAGTTGACACCCCATCACTTTTCATTTTACCCCTTTCCTCCATTTTTCACTATAAAGGCAGATTTAAGGTTAGCCAGCTTTTATAGACCTGTATGTGGTATTTCATTGAATCGATGTAGCTAACATATTAAATTGACCACACTAATTGGTCAACTAAATATTTGGATTGTTTCCAGTTTTTTCCCTTTTTAGGTGAGCTGAGCTGAGCAGTTTCTTGGCTGTATTAGCTACTTGTCTCATTGCTGTAACGAAATATCTGACAGAAGCCACTTAGGGAAGGAATGGCTGGTTTTGTCTTAAGGGTTCAAGGGATTTTGATTCATCTTTTAGGGAAGACATAGTTGTGGGATGGCAGTGTGGCTGCTTACATCACTGCAGCAGACAGGAAGTGGTAATGTGGCTGCTTACATCACTACAGCAGACAGGAAGCAAAGGGCTCATCCTGTTAACAGAAGTGGGTATCATCTTCAAGACCCATTTCTGCTTTCTGGGCTGTGTATTCCAAAGGTTCTATAACCTCCCCAAACATGGCCATACCTGGGGACTCTTAGTAGAACAGGATGTGTTTGTCTAACCATAACACTGGTTGTTCTTTGAAACTGCTTTTGAATAGGGTTTTGGGGAAGCATGTCCAGAGGTTCTACCAGGTGCCCAGAGTTAGGCGTTGTGGTATGAATGATTTTCATGCACCTAAAATTTGCCACAGTCATGTGACTCTCTTGTCTTTATTCTGCTTCTTAAACTTCTCCTCTTTGCATCCTAACATGCATCTCTAGGACAATGGTTCTCAACCTGTGTGTCAAAAATCCTCTGAGGGGGTTGAACCACCCTTTCACAGGGGTCGCTTAAGACCATCAGAAAATGTGCATGTTTATATTATGATTCATAACAAACAGTAGCAAATCTACAGTTATGAAGAAGCAAAGAAAATAATCTTATGGTTGGGGGGGTCACTACAACATGATGAACGTATTAAAGCATTAGGAAGGTTGAGAACCACTTTTCTAGGGCATCAGAGCCAGGTCAGAGGCAGAAGTAGAGAGATTGGTTCCTAATTGCACATTTACTCAAGTTTCCTCACCTGGTCTTTCATCTCACCTGACCTCACTGGACTCTGTGGTGTAATGTTGGCTCTAAGACTGAAGTCTTCAGAGACACTGCTCCGAGCATTAGTAACAGGCAGGCCTATCAGCCTTTCATTTTTCTGGCTTGTGTTAGGAAGTCAGCTTAGCCTTGAGCCCTGGCTCCATTCCTGGAAATGTGTTTCTGGGTGACTTGCTGAGCTGCTGTCAGCATGTGCTTCTCATCTGTGCTGATGGGGACAGAGAAGAAGGATGTGGGATGCTGTCGATGCTCTACAAGCTGCTGTTCACGTGTTTTGTGCTGAGTGCGCTTTACTATGGTAATCCTAGGGAAACCTTATCCTACACACAGGGCAGAGAAGCCAGTTTTATAATCTGAGGCCTTCCCAGTTATGCATGAAGAATAGTTTATGGTTGGAAGTTGGCAGTTTGCAGGTGGAAGGACATTTGTAAAGTGGACCAATATTTCACAAAGAGAAGGTAGGAGAAAACACCCTGAGCAGCTAGCCACAGCAGTGGGCAAGCAGACCTACTCAGATAGTCATTTGGGGATTGAGAGGGGTGTGTGGCACATTCGTGGGGGCAGTGACTATCATAGGCTGAGGCTCATTAATGTTCTGGGCCCCCCTCTCTTAATCCCCAATGTGACTCCCCAGCTCAGGTGGCAGGATTTATAATGCAGGAGGCTTAGTGGTGTAGGGGGGCAGGTTCTGGCATTGGACTTCATGGTCAGAGTGTGGTTTTGCTAGTTATGTGGCTTGGTGAGTTTTAACCTGTCTTTCAGTTTCTTAGTTGTAAAATGAGGAAAAGAGAGACAATTTTTGCTGGTTCAGTAAATACACTTCCTACATGGGTAATACATGTTAACTACCATCACTTTTTATTAATTTAGGTTACTGAAACCTTGCCTAGTCAAAGGCAGGAAGGATGAAGGGCTAGGTTAGTCTGTTCTAAGTACCAACTTGGAGTCTATTGGTGTGCACATGTGTTTTATTAGCCTTGGGTGCATGATGGTGGAACAGAAGTGCACTGAGAAGATTTAGCATTTGATATTACTTTTGCTCAAAATTAATGACTTCCCTCATTTGCCATGGTTCATCAAAGAGCAAGGGCATGTAACTTGTGCAGTGCAATCAGGTGCAGTTACGGTTATGTAAGTCACACCCCTCTAAATGATTGATTGACTTGCTTCCAGCTGGGAGACATATGTGAAAAAAGAGAAGACATAGGTTTACATGATGAGTCCATTTGAAGGAAGTGTCCTAGTCTCTGGTCCTGTGGGAGCAGAACACCACAGAAATAACTGCCTTACAGTTCTAGAAGCTGGGAAGGCTAGAGTTGAAGAGCTGCACCTGGCCGGGGCCTTCTGGCATGTCAGAGCATGATGGAGGACAGCATGTCACAGAGAGTTCACGTGAGGGAAATGTCAGCTGACCTGCTTTTGTAACAAACATGCTTGGTGCTAAGTCATTGGTGAGGGCCCAGCCCTTGTAACCTGATCAGTTTTTTTTTTTTTTTAAACAAACTAGATTTTTTATATGTATGACTACTTTGCTTTCATGTATGTTTGTGCATCAAGTGCACCAAGTGTATTCCTGGTGCCTGTGGAGGTCAGAAGAGGGTGTTGGATTCCCTAGAACTGGAGTCCCTGAAAGTTGTGAGCCTTTACATAGGTGCTAGGTCCTGAACTTGGGTCCTTTGCAAAAGCAACAGGTACCCTTAAGTGCTAAGCCAGCTGTCTGTCCAGCCCCTGATCAGTTCCTAATAGCTGCTTCCACACATGGACTTGGGGAGACAGGGTCAATCTGGGAACATTTTCTGTCTCTGCCCCTTGTGTTAGCTGTCTCATGTGACAAATTGTCTCCCAACTTGGTATCCTGAAACAGCAAGTGTTTAGAATTCTCTGTGATTTCTGTGAGCTAGGAGTCTGAGAATGAGCGAGGGTCTTTCAGAAAGTAGAGGTTGAGTTGTTGGCCAGAGTTGGTGTACTTAAAGCAGGCTACTAATTGCTTTACCTGTTTAGTGTAATGAACTGAGAGTCCTGCTTTTCTCCATCTTTGCTACATGCTTAGCGGCAGCAGCAGCCAGGTCTTTAATGACTTGCAACTGAGAGCAGGTAAAGCCATTCATAAGGCAGGACTTGTGTGCTGGGCCAAGGATGAGGACAAGGCACACATCAGGATAGGCAACATGTGTTAGGGGAAGTTGCTCACCTATAGTTTGGAGCTACCAGAATGTTCAAGAATTGATAGTTAACCTTGTTCATTTGTTTACTCTCAAAGATAGGCTGTTATGTGTTAAGCTTTGTCAATTGGAAATAAACAGAACATGGTTGATTCTAACCTAGGTGCTTGAGTTGAACAGGGGTATATAAACACAGACTTTAACTTTTTGGCTGAATGTTCCTGTGCTCTGGTGTACCTGGTCATGCATAGATGAAAGAGTGGCATGGTGTAGGGCAGGCGTGAGCTTGGTTTTGCTTCATTTTAGTTTTGTGGTTTTTTTGTTTTTTTAAAGACAGATCTTGGGAAAGAGCCCAGACCATTCTTGATATACTTGAACTCAGTGTATTGAACCTAATCTGGCCTTGAACTCAGAAGTCTCAGCCTCCCAAGTACCAGTGTTACAAGTGTGTGCCACCATTCCCCGGCTCAAGCTGAGACTGCAGTGAAGAGTGAGGTGCCTCAGGCACCCATTTAAGGAGATACTTATCCACAGAGGAGCCTTGTGGGTGTGGGGTCTTGAATGGTCACTTTGAACCTAGTGCTTCTCCCCTGAAAGCCAGGGTGAAACAGTCTCACCCTTGTAGATTTATGCTGAAATGTGCTGAATCAGAGGCCTCTGCCCATGTCCTTAGCCAGAGCTTGGCACCATGAGTAGTACTGGTCCTTGAAAGTAATTTATCCCTCCACCTCAAGGCTACAGTCACTCTCGGGAGTTCATCTAGCTCGCTGTTGCTCAGATATAACTAACATTTTAATAAAGAATTCTCTGGGTTGAGGAGCTAAACATGCTGCTTAGCCCTGGTTGCACATTCCAGTCACTAGGGAAGCTTACCGAACTATTAGGTCCAGGCCACCTTCCAGACTAATTAAGTTAGATACTCTGGAGGAGAGACCCAGACTGCACAGGTAATTCCAGCCTGTAGCCAAGATTGACAATTGGTGCCCAGATCTTAATGTACTGCCAGGTATCCGGGGATGAGGGAGTATTTCCCACTCTACTGCAGCAGGCTGAGCTGATATGGGCATTTTTTTGAGGTTCTCTGGGAGAAGCTGAAGGTGTTGATGACCTCCAGGGGACATCCACTGGCCCCCGTTTCAGGAAGGTGGAGGTATTTGGTAATTTTATCTCAGAACCAAATGGAGAGTCAATTTGTTACTGACGTTGGTTTCTTTTGGAAGTGTTGGCATTTTTAAATTTTGCTTAAGATTTTATTTTCAGGTAAGCTATAAACAACTGGAGGGATGACTTTTTGTTTGTTTACTGATCTGTATGTGAACTTCAGCCTGCTCATGATTTGCTCATTGAACACTGAATTGTACACTCACAGGTTAGGAGTGCACATATGTATTCTTTGGTGGAATTATTATTTTTTGTATTTATTTTTTATTCACTTGTGTTTCTTTTTTTCTTCTCCATTTTTTATTTAAATTAGAAACAAGATTGCTTTACTACGTGTCAATCCCAGTTCCCCCTCCCTCCCCTCCTCCCCTGTCCCCCACTAACACCTTCTCTATCCCATACCGTTTCTGCTCCCCAGGGAGAGTGTGGCCTTCCATGGGGGGGGGTCTTCAGAGTCTGTCATATCCTTTGGGATAGGGCCTAGGCCCTCCCCCATGTGTCTAGGCTCAGGGAGTATCCTGAGCTCCCAATAGGCCCAATGGGCTCCCAAAGTCCATTCCTATGCTTTTGATAAGTACTGATCTACTACAAGAGGCCCCATAGATTTCCGAGGCCTCCTCACTGACACCCATATTCATGGGGTCTGGATCAGTTCCATGTTGGTTTCCCAGGGATCAGTCTGGGGGCCAAGAGCTCCCCCTTGTTAAGGTCAGCTGTTTCTGTGAGTTTCACCAGCCTGGTCTTGACCCCTTTGCTGGTGGAATTATTTTTAAGGCATGTTTTTAATGTATGAATTGCATGCTCCCAGGCTAGGAGTGCACATATATATTCTTTTTTTTTTTTTTTTTTTTTTTTTTTTTTTTTTTTGGTTTTTCGAGACAGGGTTTCTCTGTGTAGCTTTGGAGTCTATTCTGGCTGGTGGAATTATTTTTAAGGCAGGTTCTTAATGTATGGCCCAGTCTGGTCTTCGGCTTCCCCAGTGCTAGGGTTATGGTGTGCACCACTATGCTCAGATAGCACAGAATGCTGCCATCTCTGGCCAGTTGACTTACTTGAGAAAACTCTTATTTTTATGCTTTAAACAATTAACTTTTAAATGGGAAAAGTACCAAATCCCACGGACCCAACATGATCATTATTTTCATTCTAGTCCATAAGTCCACTTTTAAGCTTAGTTTTACCACCATTAGTTATGTGTTGCAATTGCTGTGTCATGCGTTTCCATGCAGATTTCAAATCATGTTAATTAGCACTCCCACCCCAAATATGAAAGTACATGTGACTGATAGTCCTTACATGTAAGAACAGAAGATTTCCTAAAGAAGCCTACTTGATACTGTCAAGCTAGTGCTTTAGTTTTTATTTATGAGGGAGCTGGTAGGATGGGGTGGGTTAAGGAGCTTGTTGCTGAGTGTGGTGCCCTGAGCTTAATCCCTGGCTCTCACATGGTGGAAGGAGAGAGCCAACTCCCACATGTTGTCCTCTGACCTCCACACATGTACTGTGGCACATAAGTGTTCACACACACACACACACACACACACACACACACACACACACACACACAAATGTAAATTAGAAATTATTGTTTGTGAGGCATTTTTATGCTAGTTAATTTTAGGTAATACTCATTTTACAGAATCTGATTCAGTAGAGACTGCAACGTTGAAGGAAGTCACCCTTGTTTCTCAGTTAGCCTCAGCACCAGTCACTATACACAGTGCTGTGGTCACCGGGGGGCGCTGTGTTTGAACATACCCTTGTTTATCATTCTTCCTTTACTCCTCTTAAGTTCTTAGAGTGTATCACGAGCATACTGTTTTTCATAAAGCCATTCCTTTATTAATTTTTTCCAAAAATATTTTCTTCAGCTCAATTCCTAGTGTAGAATTCCGGCAATAGGAGGTCTGAGCATTGCCAGGCAGTGGCGGCACACATCTTTTATTCCAGGATTGGGAGGGAGAGGCAGACTGATCTCAGTGAGTTTGAGGCCAGCCTGGTCTACAGAGCGAGTTCCAGGACACCTAGGACCAAAGAAAGAAACCCTGTCATGATAAACAGAAACAAAAAACAAAACAAGCCTGAACATTTATAAAAGCTCATGATTTGTGCTATTGTTTGGGTGGAGTTTTTCCCCTGAGGAAAGTGGGTTCCCAGCATGGCAGTGCTGGGAGAGGACGTGGGAGGTCTCTGCATCACTAGGAAAGTGGACCCTGAAAAGGGTTGGGGTAGCTTTGTAGAGACTGCCTACCTCCATCTCTCCTGGCACTGGTAGCAGTGAGTCCAGCCCTCAACTGCTGACTTGCTTTATGCTTTAAGATATGATTTCCTAGCCAGGCAATAAGGTTTGAATTCTAGGCCAGCCTAGCAAAACCCTCTGTCGAAAAAACTAAACTAGCAGGCACAGGCGACACCAGCCAGAAGAGACTGATGTCTAGGTCAACTGTCATCAGAGAGTCTTCATCCAGCAACTGATGGAAACAGATGCAGAGAGCCAAAGCCAAACATTAGGTGGACCTTGGGGAAACCTGTGGAAGATGAGGAGGATGGATTATGGGAGCCAATGGGGTCAAAGATATCACAAGAAAACCCACAGAATCAACTAACCTAGACTCATAGGGGCCCCCAGAGACTGAATTGCCAACCAAGGAGCTTGCATGGGACTGACCTAGGTAGGCCCTTTGCACATATGTTAGAATTGGTCTTCTTGTGGGACTCCTAACAGTGGGAGTGGGGACTGTCTCTGACTCTGTTGTCTGCTTTTGGGACCCTTTCCTAACTGGGTGGACTCATTCAGCCTTTAGGAGAGGAGGCGCTTCTCCTCACTGCAACTTGGTATGTCATGGCTGGCTGATATACATGGGAGGCCTGCCCTTTTCTGAAGAGAAACAGGAGGAAGAGCAGATGCGGGAGGGGTGGGGGAAGGGCTGGGGAGAGGAGGGAGGGGAAATGTTGGTCAGGATGTAAAAACAACAACAATAAAATAAACAAACTCAATTAAAAACAAACAAAACAAAACCAAAAATGGGATTCTACTCTTGCAGGAGACTAGAGTTCTGTTCCCAGCACTCACACTGGGCAGTTCACAACCACCTGTAACTCCAGCTCAGGGGATCCCATGCCTTCCTTCCAGCCTTTGAGGGCACCCATAGGCACATGTGCATACATACACACAGATACATAAAAATGGAATAAATCTTAAGCACCCCAAACCCAAAAGCTAAATACAGGGCTACAGAGATAGTGACTGTGACACCATCTGACTCAAGGCCATTGCTGGAGGCCAGTCAGTCAACCAATCAATGGGGCTGTTACTCTTGGACCCCCAAAACTGTGTGCTAAATAAACCTCTTTGCTTTGTAACGTGAGATAACCCCTGTGTTGTAATGCAGTAAAGCAAAGTACAGTAATACAAATCCTTTGCAACAAAGAGGCTTTACCTCATACTCTCACAGCAGGGTGTGAGCAGGCCCACTTCATTGTCATTTCTAAGGCTGTGTGGCTTGTCACAGTGTTCATGTGGGTGCCGAGTCTGCATCCACTTTTATGCAGGTGAAGGCTGTAACTAAGATCCTTGCGTTGTAGTTTTGTCCCTCTGTTTCTTTTCTGTGTGTAATCTCAGGAGTGGGATCCCAGACACAAGGGCGTGAAGGTTGTGGTGGAACAAGCTGTATACCTTTCTTAGATCCACTCACTAAGGCCTGGGCTGGTACTGCCCAGTTCACCTCTGCTTGGCTCCTGCTCTTGTGACTTAGAAGGTGGAAGTCTCCTTCCTATGAGTTTTCCCATCAGTAAGATTCCCACTGGGGGAGGAGGGTGGAGACACCAAACACATGAACGTTGTTGCCTGAACTGAAAACTGAAAAGAAACAAAGCATGGAGGAGTCACATGGATGCCTCTCGTATAGCTGAGGGTCAGTGTGGACTTTCCACGTGTTTCTCCATGTGAAAATGATGGATTGTAGCATGGTGGGAGGAGGGCAGGAATGCCTTAGGCATTGCTCAAGCAATCACAGGCAGTGGAGAAAGCCGTGGGATGTTTGTTTGTTGCTTCTAAAATCTTTCCTTAGATGCTAGCTTTGTTGAGGAACTGGAATTTGGGGGAACAAGCAGCAAGTTGTATTTGTGTGACTTTCTGCCTTTGAAGCATGCGCCTACATTGTGTGGTTAAACATCAGAGCTGTTAGTACCCAGCACAGGTGTCACCACAAAAGCTGCATCACATCTGGGCAGTGCATGAAGACATGAGAAGTCTGCAGCTGGTCTGAGAGGATTGGGAGGGTTGTGTCTGAAACGTCTCTTTCCCACACCAAAGCAGGAGGAGATAAAATCACCGGGATCAAGAATTATGAGGCAGTCCTCATGAACAGGTTATGCTAATTATGCCCTGGGGAGGGAAACTTGGTCACTGTTCATTAGCACTCCATTGGCTGCCTTTCCTAATGGGAAGAACCGATGTCTAGAGGACAGAATTAAAATGTTATAGATAACAGCTGTGAAAAGGTGACCGGACTGGGAGAGATGTTGCTGCTGGGTAAACTGGGGACGAAGAGCTGGGCCTCCTTGCTGTTTGCCCCTTGGTTCTTCCGCTGCCTTGAGAGAAGTCAGCATTTGTAACCTGCTTATTCATAGAAAATAAAATTTCAAATCTTTCCAGTACAGTTTGGTTCACAAGGTGGCAATTTCCATGTCACTGACATGAAGCCTGGATCTTAAATATAGTCAGCATGTGAGTGCCCTGCAGGCTATGACAGTGACAGTATGACATCACTGCCAAGCTGCTGCTTGTTATTTTGGAGCCAAAGAGTGGAGCAACAGGAAGCTTGGCAGAGGGGAGGTATTTTTAGCCCTAGCAGCCATGTGGTTTAAGGAGAGACAACTCTCAGGTCTAGTGCTCCGGAGTTCTGCAGACTTTGTGTGCTGGGAAGTTCTCGAGTGAAATGCAGCAGAGGTGCAGACACACTAGACTTGGCTCTACCACTGCCATCATCCAAAGGGTGTTTTATTTGATGCAGGTGATCCTTCTTTTCATGCTTCTTCCTTGGAAGGTGCAAACTTAACCTCATTGAATGCTCAGCTCCAAGGCCAAAGCTGACTTGGGTAGGGGGCGGTGTCCCAGAAAGTTGCCTGCTGGGCTGCAAAAGTCCCAAGGAACCAGTTGGGAATGACAAAGGGGGCTGTATGGTCCAGCAGGTGAAGTGCTTGTGGCTAAGCCTGGCGACCTGAGTTTTATCCCTGGACAGAGATGGTAGGAGGAGAAAACTGACTCCTTCAAGTTGTCCCCTGACTTGATAATAACAAATTCTAGAGACCAGTGAAAGTGAGGCAATTTTTAAGACAATTCTTCAGAAATGGATAAAACAGAAAAATGGCAGAAACGGCTGGTGTGCTGTTGTGGCACAAGATGAAGTTTATTAATGTCTTCTTGTCTCAAAGACTCCTGTCGTTTCCTCTATAGGCCATGGCTTGTCCTCTCTCACACATTCCCCTTCTATTGCTGCAGGACACAGTCTTATCTAAGGGATAATTCTGAGCTTGGGATAGCCCTCTGCTTCCCTCATGGCTCTGTAACTTTCCAGTTGTCAAAGATGTGTGCCAGAACCCTCTGGGAGAGAGAGGGCCCAGTACCCCTGCTATCTATAACTGATGACTTTAAGTCAAATGGACCATAACAATCTATTTCTTAAAAGACCTGCACATATACTCTATGGCACAGGCATGCACACATGCACATACACTACACATAAAAGAATAAGCATATTTACAAAACAAAACAAAGCCTTACAAGGGGTTGGGCGTGTGTTACTTGTCTGTAATCCCAGTGCTCAGGAAACTGAGGTGGGAGGATTGTGAATTCCAGTCCAGCCTGGGCTATGGCGCAGACACTGTGACAGAAAACCAAGGGTCATGGAGAGTGCTTGTCCAACATGCAGGACACTGTAGTCTGCAGTGTGGTAAAGCTTTGCCTTGGAGCCCAGCCTCCTTGGGCTCCTTATGAAAGGGAAGAAGGAGTTATTCTGTGTACACTGAATCCTCAGACACTCTCCCGTCCATTCTGTGTCTCATGAGGCAATTCCCTTTTCTAGGCTATTTGGGAAGGACCTTAACTGCACTCTTGCTTTTCCTCACACTCCAGAGAACAATACCTCCCTTCTCTGTGTTTTTACACTGCTCTTTTTTCTTTCTTTTTTTTTTTTTGTGTCATTTTCATCTTGTACATTATGGCTTCTGGTGCTCACAACTCAGCCTGGGGCTGGGCTTTGCCCATTTGTCCACTGATGAGTCTACTCAGGGGTTGTCAGGGTGCATCACACAGTGGGATGCAGGAGGAGTTTGCTGAACAAGCGAACCTGTGAATATTCGTCACTTGTGTGTTGTTCTACTGTGTCTGGCTTATATTTCCAGGTCATTTCACAGTCTAGGATGGCTGCTGAATTCCCTGATATTGCATCTGTCTTTAGGCATAAGATGGCAGATTCGGAGGGGGGAAATGTGTGTTAGAGCTGGCAAAGTAGCTCAGTGAAATGTGTGAGGCCCTGGGTTCAAATCTCAACATAGCAAAAAAAGTATGTCAACTTCTTTTTGTTAAATGAAAAAGTATTGTATGTGCATACATGTATGCATACACATTGTATGTGCATGCATGTATGTATGCATGCACATACCTGTATGTATGTGTGTGCTCACATGTAGAGGTTGTTTCCTTCTACCACTGGGCCTGAGTTTTAAGTGCCTGGTGGTTCATTTCACTGGCCTGTGTCTTTTTTTTTTTTTTTTTGAGGACGTTGCCTGCAGTTCTTCCCTTCTCAGTGGCCTGAAACTAGGTTGCATGTTTATGAGTAGAGAATATTGTCAGTCTAAATGAGAAGGGGAGGAAGGGGGTTTTGGTAGACAGCTAGTGAACACTCCCCTGAAAAGTTCACTTGCTAGGCTTACCTTCTTTGCAGTGATGTGGTGCTGGGAATGGTGCACGAATTCTGCATGTAAGATTGTCACAGTGATGGTTAGGAAAGGTTTTTACAGTCAGCTTTCTTTGCCTTAAGTACTTGCTCACTTTGTGATCTTGGACAAGTGAGCTTGTCCCTGTGAACCTCTATTTTTAAGTTTAGTTTAATGTGCTGAGACAGGATCTTGCTGTGTAATTCAGGGGAACTTGTGATCGTGTGGCTTCAGCTTCCCAAGTGCTGGGATTACAAGTGTGCAGCATTGTGTTTGAAATTTACAAAATGGGGACAACAGATAGAAGTGCCTTACACATGGTAGGAGGTGAAGTGAGGCCTGCAGATGAAGAGGCTGTTGCTTGAGCATTCTGGATAGATAGGGTAACCTTTGACAGGGAGAGGGGCACAAAAGAAGAGGCTATTCTGAAGCCACAGGTAGCTTCTGGGAACCTGGGTTCAGGGTGCATCTGGGGAGTGAGGAAGGGGCTAGATGCAGTCCCATAAGTTCTAGTGAGGTCTTATGATAGTCAGCTATGATAGACACTAGGGAAAGTGAAGAAGGAAGATCTGTTTTGTCTGTGGTGATTGTTCCATCCCCTTCGGGTCTCTGGTGAGGCAGAGTCATTCTTAGGGTATCAGAAAGCAGAGAGACAGCAGAAGGCTGGGGCAAGATATACAGGGCCAGTGGACCAGTAGTCTGCCTTCTCTACCAGTCCTTCCTCCTGGTTTCCACCCTATACCCCCGTAATGTCACCAGATTATAAAACTGTAAAGGGATCGACCAGTAACTGAGAAGGGCAGAGCCTTCCTGCTCCAGTCACTTCAGAAAACCCCTAGGCATTACACCAGGGACTACGCCTTCAGCAATGAGCTTTATGGGGTCTTCCCTATGTAAACCACAGTGGGGTCTGGGGCCTGTGGACAGTGGGAATAGTGAAGGCCATCGAGGAGGGATAACAGTGGTCTGATCTGATCTGAGCTCAGGTATCCCACTACACAGTAGTTCCTGGTCCTGAATAAGGGAAGAAGTGGGTGTGGGCTGAAGGATGAGGGCTCTGATAGGAGGATTCTAGCTTTAAGCAGGGTAGAAGCATTCCAGAGGATGGGGGTAGAACTAGTAGTCTTAAGCCTGGCTCTAGTTGTGTGGTTCTTGAATTAGGATCTGTCTCACCAGAAGATTTGTCTCTGTTAAGTGGGGATAATCACGATGTGAATAAATTATTTGTACAGGGTTGGAAATAAGAGACAGGATCTTGCCCAGGTCCTCACTGCTGTGGTGTGTACCTTTTGGTGTGTACTGTGTGGTTATTTTTTTTCACATAGGAGCCTTGCCTCTTTGCTAACCAGGGCTGTGAAGCACTGGGTCTTAGCACAGTGAGTCACTGCTACAACTTTAGAAACACAGGCTCTGTGACATGGCTTATGGCCGAGGTGGTGGTGGATGAGCTAATTTTTGGATGATGAGCACATCTCCAGATAGCCTGCCATAGTCATGTCCTTTGCAGTTACCATGGTCACAGTGTCAGGAGGCCTCAGGCTATAAAGAAGTAGCTGTTCTTAGGTCACTGGCTGGGTTACAGCCTGTGATTTGGGTTAATTTTTGTAGATTGAGGCTAATTTGTCTTGACTCCTTTATCTGAAGGGGGAATTGCCCTGCTACACAAGAGATAATATCCTTTAAGTGATGGAAAGGTAGGATGGAGGATGAGCCTGGGGCATGCTGTGTTCCTTCATTGCTAATGGGCATGTGACCTTGGCTTTCAGAAGACCACAACCCAGGCCAAGATGACTTTTCAGCTCCTGGCAACCTGTGTGTGTGTGTGTGCGTGTGTGCGTGCACTGGGTATTGAAGACAGGGCCTGTATGTGCTAGGCAAGCCATCTTTGATGAGGTATATTCCTAACCCAAGAATTTAGTATTTCTACTTGCTGCTTGATGTTTTTGTTCAGGAATGTCTCAAGCCCAGGTGGATGACTAGTTTAGCAAGCCTCTGTGGCCCTGTCAGCCGTAGCAGCTGTTAGCTAATTTGTTGTC
The DNA here is from genome assembly GCF_003668045.3 of Cricetulus griseus. NCBI lineage: Eukaryota > Metazoa > Chordata > Mammalia > Rodentia > Cricetidae > Cricetulus > Cricetulus griseus. The sequence continues at coordinate 35,281,612 of NC_048600.1, read as the reverse complement.
GCTCTTTTTGCTTTGCCTGTTCCATGCTTTTCTTTCTTTTTTTGACTGGAGAACTACATTAGTTATTTTAGCATTGCAGTGACCAAATTCTGGACAGAGGCAGCTTAAAGACAGGAAAGCTTATTTGGGTTTTGGAGGGTCATGGTCCACGGTGTTAGGGGAAGCCTGTGGCAGCTTGACCAAGAAGCAGAGAGCTCAACCAGGAGTGTGCTGGCCTCTAACTTTCAGAGCCCTGCCCCTGTGCCCTACTTCCAGCATCCTGGCTCTGCCTCTCAAAGACTCCATACTCCTCAAACAGTACCGCCAACTAGGAATAAGCATTCAGAACATGAGCTTGTAGGGACACTGCAAATTCAAACCATAACAAGTACCTAAAGAGCAACCTAAATGTTTTGCCTTTAAATTATTGGTGATATATGAATTTTGAGACATTGTTTCCTTATGCAGCCCTGGCTCTCCTGGAACTCCTCTGTAGACCAGGCTGGCATTGAACTCACAGAGATCTGCCTGCCTCTGCTCCTGAGTGCTGGGATTAAAGGCCGGTGCTATCACTGCCCGGCCTGATGCCACTTTTTAGGAATAAATCAGCCACACCACTCACCTACATGAAACCCTCCTTTGCACTTAGGGATTGGTCTGCACTCCTTTCCTTAACCTGTACACCTGACTTGCCTGCTTCCTGCTGAGTGTCATTTCTGCCCGTAACTGGGATCCACATAATTCCCTTCTAATGGTCTTTGGAGTAGAACATCCTCAGCCCTCAGAGCTGCTATGCTTTCTTATCCATTTGCTTCCTCTTCCTCCATTCAGCTTCAGATTTCCTCAGTTTCCTCTAGTACATTTCTGTGTATTGTCTTTGAACCATAGACTGACTTCCTCTCCTTAGTGAGAACTGCCGCCAGCTGTGCCTGGCCACTGCTGTGTCCCCAGCATGCCCTAGATCCTCTGCCCCTACCCTTGCCCATCTCAGGCTCTGTGATCCTTGTTTACAACCCAGGAAGATGGGGTACACTGGTCTACTCATGTCAGAGTTTTCCCTCTGCTTGTGTGGAGGAGAAAGTGGATACTGGTGTTACCTTTTTGGAAACCCAGCTCTTTCCTGGTCTCTCTCTGAACTTCTCTTAGGCTCTTCTTATGGAGAGTTCTTTGTACAGAGTCTGACCTGTGTCAGCCACAACTTTGTTGGTAGCTACATTAGGCTGAGCTGAATGGAGCTCATACATACTATAGCTCCAGGGCTTTATAACAGATGAGATTTACTTTAGATTTAGTTTATTTTTTAAGTTATGTGTGTAATGTGTATATACACATGAGTGCAATTGTCTGTGGAGGCTAGAAGAGAGTGCTGGTTAGAGGTGGACGTGAGCCACCTGATATGAGTGTTGGAAACTGAACTTGGGCCTTCTGCAAGGGCATTAAGCTCTCTTAAAGGCTGAGCCATCTCTCCAGCTCTCAAGACTCACTTTAATTGTGATTGTGATTGTGATTGTGATTGTGTGTGTGTGTGTGTGTGTGTGTGTGTCTTCATTTTTTGTATCTTCTGTGCTCCAGTATTCTTCTGTGCCTGCTCAGTTAGCTCCACAGTGGCAGTGGGCCAGGGCTGCTGTTTCCTCAGGTCACAGGAGGTGGCAGGCTAAGTGTTATGAATGAGGTTCTGCACTCAGTGCTGTGGCTGAGTTTGGATGTCTGCCTGCTGATGGTGCTGGACTGTCCCGACATCTGCTCTTTGTGGCCACCAGGGTGCCTTTGGTGTTCGGTGATTGCCACAGAATATCTATGGTTGTCCTGTTACTGTGACCCTTTCCTTTTTGTTTTTTTTCCTGGCTCAGCTGGAGCTGTTTTCAGTCAGGGCCAGTAGCTTTGTGTCTCATAGTCTGCAGATCTGCATCTCCTCCTGTGCTGCTCCCTCTGGGTTTCTGTGGTCTCTTGCCCTGCTGCAGCAGTCAGTCCCAAGGTTCTTGTGGAGATTTCCTGTGGTTGCCTTCCCCCTCAGTCTTTGCAATGAACTTCTAAATGTGGCTTAAAAATTAAAAAAAAAAAAAATAAGAATGTGGTTTCATGTAGCCAGGCAGTATGACAGGAAGACAAATTGTTGGGCTCTAAATTGAAGACAAACAGAGGCAATTTGTCTGATGTGCTGCAGTGCTGTTCTCCTGCCTTCCTTAGCTTTGAGTGATGACCGTGGTTCCCTCCTGCTGGAAGCTCGAGCTGCTGGGAGAGCTTTTATTAGAGTGTTCTAGTAAACGATCATACCTAAAAGTCTCTTTATTTTTGCAGATTTTGACATAAATAATTGGAGGTCTCTCCCTGCCTCCCCTTGTAACAATTCAAAAAGCACTGAAATTGAAATTCAGCTTTTTTTTTTTTTCCACAAAATTTGGCAGTAGGCTTACGGTATAATTGTCCACAAGAGGAGGGAAAACCCTCCACATTTTACTTTTGAGGATGAAGAGAGATCTTCCAGGTGGCTTTGTTAGGGCCAGCTGTCCCATTCCTTTTCTGATGGGAGCTGACTTCCTAGTCCTGACTGAGTCCCCAAACACAGCAGAATTGGTTCCAGCAGCCTTTTTGAATGAAAAGAAAAAAAAAAAGAAGAAGAAGAATTAAAAAGGAAAGGAAAGGACTTGACTGCTCTTAGGAATGGTGGACAGAAAGTTTATTATAGATAAAAGGGAAGCATAGCTGGAGGAAGGGACCTCTGGGAGAGTCCAGAGTAGTCATGACCCTGAGCCATATTGAAGGGCAGGTGAAGCAGCTAGAAGGCCAAAGGTACAAAAAGAGTGGATAACCAAAACGTCTGGATCATATAGGGAGGAGCCTCTGGGGGAAGGGCAACTTGGTCCCTAAGCTGGAGAGTTCATGTAGAGGGGTAGGGTGGGGTGGGGTGGGCAACGGTATGCCAGCCATACCCTATAGCAGGTAGGGACTGAGGGATGCTGGGAGAACCTAGTGGCCAGATCTGTTCTAATATGTTAAGTAGGCACCTCAGCCATCTGTCTGGATTTGAAACTTAACAGTTTTCTTCACAGCCGTATTGGACATTTTTCTCATTGCTGACTTGGGGAACTTCAGGCTTATTCTGGCTTCTGGGTTTGGATGGTCCCAGTTGTCCTAGCAGGGAGGGTGTGACAGAATGGATGGGCATGGTGGTGGGTGACTGTTTAGTGAAGGCAAGGAAAGTGTGACTAGAACCAGGGGCATACTGCTTTCAAAGGCTGGCCCCCTGTGGCCCTCTTCAGCCAGCTAGGCCCCCACCTTTTAAAGTTCCACAGCTCTCCTACTGTGCAGGGCCAGCTGGGGAAATGTGATCAAAACATGAGGCTGTGGAGACACTTCAGATTCTGATCATGACAGTAGCACTTACTGTGGTTTATATCTAACTTCATGTTGCAGCCAGGGAGTGTGTGGCTCTTCTGCTCAACTTGGAATTTCATGGGAAAAAACCCTGACTATTCCCTAGTTTCCATCCTCAGGGTATGAACCTAGAATATAGCCTGTCACAGGCAAGCATATGGGAGTGAATGAGTGTAGTTTGAGCGAGGTGTGCCTTCTTGCTCCACGCTCCCCACCTCACAGTCATCCACTAGTTCTCTGTGCTGCATGTCTTTCCTAGTCAACTCCTGTTGCTTCCCACTCTTGCTACTCCTTCCCTGCCCTGTGCTAATCAGAAGGAAAAAACGAATCTCAGGAGGGAATATATTTGGTTCAGAGATTTGTAATAGTGTAATTTTATGATTATCTGTGCATGAAAATACAGCTCAGCCTTCCACTGGAGGAGCAGCTCAGGTTAAGAGCCAGAGAATGTGTTTCTGAGAGCACAGGGATGAGGTTACTAGCAGGTAGGTGGAAGAGAGGGCCTGCCTCAGGACCAAACCTGGAAATCTGTTTGCCTGGGTGGCAAATCACTTTTCATGGCCGTGAGATTATCATGAGAAGAGCTACAGACATGTGCGGGGATGGGGGTGGGGGTGGGGGTGGGGGTCGGGGTGGGTGTAGGGGATAGGCCAGTGAGCAGGATGCTTGCCACACAGGTATGAAGACCCAAGTTTGATCTCCAGGTGTAGTAACACATCTGTAGTAGAGCTGAGATGCAGAGACAGGAAGATCCTGGGACTGGCCAGCTAGTATGGATGTACTGATACACTCTGAGCTCAGTGGTAGACTGCCTCAAAAAATCAAAAAAGAAAAGAAAAAAGAAAAAAAAAAGCTGACAAGATGGTTTAGTGGGTAAAAGTGGTTGCTGCACACCTGGGTAACCAGAACTATGTCCAGAACCCACAGTACAGGAGAACCGACTCTGGGAAATTGTCCTCTGACTCTCCATGCCGCATGGGTGTGTGCATGGGCACAGTCACTCACATGCCAACAGTGATAATAAGGGAAGGGTCAGAGAGAAAGAGCTCCAGCACACAGCTCTGGCCTCCATGCACACTCATATACATGGAGTTGCACAACACAGACATGTGCTCATGTATACTGCATGAATTATGTACACATGGGGGTGGGTGGGGGAGGAGGTAGAGAAAGAAGCCATACATACTACAGGCAGACTGTGCCTTAGGAGAATGGAAGGTGGCCATGCTGGGTTCAGTCTGGGGAGAGACCTGTGGAGCTGTGGATTGAGAGGTGTTGAGTGGAGGTTGGTGGGGCATGAAGGAGACTGACTAGTCTGTTGTACAAGTGTCTTGATTGAGATTTTGTCTAGTATACCTTGCTGGAGTATATCAGTCCTGGACCTCTTAATTTGGTGACAGTGCTATGGTGATGGGGCCCCTCTGGGAAGTGGCCTGCTTTATTCCCATGCAACCTTCCTAAAGCTAACTCTTCACCTAGTCCTCAAAGGATGGAAGTGCGGAGTCCTTGGGGAGGCCTCTCTAGGAGTTGGGAGTTTCTGTGTGGTTCCATCTGATCCCAGAGCTGATGGTGTGGGTAAAACCGAGGGGCATTTAAGTGTTGCAGGGTGGCTTTCTAGGTGGGCTGTGCAGGTAACTCTGCTCTAGTCCAATTTGCCTTACTTGGGAACTGATCCTGAGAAGCTACAGTGGACAGGAGAGAGAGATGGGGAAGGAATGCAATGGACATGGTGGGTAGGTGGGTGGGTCAGGGATGTTTTGGGGATGGTTGAGGCTGGGCAGCTGGAGGGTCCCTTGAGAAACAGGATAGGGTAGTAATCACTGACTTTATTTTCTGTTGACTGACTATTGTCCCTTGGGTGCTAATGGCTTTCAGACTGCCCTATCTGATCTCTTCTCTCTCTGGAGAAAAACCATTAGGCAGGAAGCAGAGAGATGTCTTGCTGTTTTGTGGCAGGAAGTAAGCAAGGCATATATAATCGGCCTCTACAGCTCTGTGAAATCACAGGTAGGCTGGGGATGGGGATGTGGGTGCATTATACTCAGAAGCTCTTTTTCTCTTTCCTCCAAATTTGCAAGTGTTGGGATGGAACCTGGACTTTACTCATGTGAGGCAAACTCTCCACCCCAAGCCACACCCAGCTGTCACTTAACTTCTTTTGATGCCAGGGAGCTGCTGGCCAGCGTTGGGGAGTTTCACAGTAGCCATCCCAAGTGCCATTATGTTATTCAGTTGTCTCAGGCCTTTTTATGGCTGCTAGTGGTTTCCTCTGAAGCCTTTGCCTGGACACGATTGCATGGTCCTTGGAAGGAGTTTACCAAGCAAACTTTGTTTTCTGCATTTTTTGATCCGCAAATGGAAACTTGAGCTTTCTGTCATGGTGGCCAGTCTTCACTGCTGCCTCCTCTACATGTGCTTTAAGGAGGTTTCCAGAGACACTTAACTAAGGAGGAAAGACTTATGATGAATGTGGGTGACACTGTCCATGGGCTGGTGTCATGAACTGAACTGATTTCTGGTACTCAGGTCTCTCTTTTCCTGACTATGGGTGTAGTGTGACCAGCTGCTTTCGCTCCCGCTGCCGTGCCTTCCCTCTTAGGATAGTCTGTGTTCTTTCAAACCCTGCCTCCCTTGAATTGCCTTTGTCTGGTATTTTGTCACAGAGATGACAAAAGTTTCCAGCATATAGGACTTGTTCAGGTTTTTGTGAGCTATGAAGTGAAGATCTGTACCTGGTGAAATGCAAGCAGCACAAGAAATCCCTTTGTGTCTCTGGTTATCTGCATGTGCCTTCCCACCTGTGTTCAAGGGTGTCAAGAGCCAGCTGTAATGTCACCAGCTCTACAAAGCTCCCAGGATTGCCCCTTGTGCTTCATCCTCTGCTATGATGGTGCCTCTTGTATTGCACTGAGTGTATTAAATGTGAGTTCTCAGATGCAAAACTAGTAGCTACTTCCACTAGATTGCGTGAACACACCTGCCTTAGAATGCTTGTCCTTGTGGCCACCCAGTTGTACTCTTGGAGTATTTTTATGTCTTTTTTTTTTTTTTTTTTTAAAGTCCTGCAGGCTCCTCTCAAGTGTAGACAGTGTGCCTAGCTGTGTGCTGGCTGTGGGCAGCAAGGTAGAACAGCACCACTATGTACAGTTCATACTGGGAGTCACCTTGGGCTCCCTCATCTCCTGCTGTGTGAGCTCAGGTGTCTTTGTCCCTGTTTACTCATTTGCATGTTGGGGACATTGGGAAGAGATGGGAATGGGCTCTGGCTGACTTGTGGCTCTCTTGCAACTTGTGCATAGTATTATTGTTGGCTTGATTCTGACTTGGAGGGAACATCTCCTTTGCCTGTGGACTCAAGTTGTTCCTCTGATTGAGAGTGACTGGAATGAGATTTGTAGCACATATTCTGCCAGGGCAACTCTTGAATGAACATGCTCTAAGTGCTGCTAGAGGTACAGCTTGTTGATTGTCTTAGTAATTAGCTTGAGTGAAGGTTCCATGTGACTCCTGCTGAGGACACCAGTCTAACAAAGGCTTCCTTGGCTCCCAGCAATGGCTGGCACCTGCACAGGTGTGTGAGACTCCCAGCCAACCCGATCCCTTGGCCTAATCCCTCTTTCCAGCCCACACAGCCTGCTGAGTCTCAGGAGTTGGCTGAGTTCCCCATCCTTTCAGCAATGGTGGCTCAGCACTGTATTTGGCCACTTATCTGAGCAGAGGCATGAGCCAATTCCTGCCCATCAGAGCGCTGCTGTGTGCTGTGCAGCCACTGGAGGCTTTGGCAAGCCCATGCCACTTCATTCTCAAGGCTTTGGCATCAAATGTCCTGGATTAAATTTCCCCCTCGAAAAGATAAAGCTGAAGTTGCACTGAAAGAGTTGATAGGACTCTTGCCCATATATAATATTTATTTATTTTTAAATTTTGGGGTATGAGCCTATGCATGAGGAAGTTCAGAGGACTTCAAGCAGCTTCTAATATGTTATTCCTTTAAACTAGGGTCTCTGGTTCAGCTGGGCTCCTGGTCAGTGAGCTCTTGGGATCTTCTGGGGCTCACTGCACCATCTCCTGGTGGCTCCTACCTGCCACCATTGTCCACATTTTACTAATGCATGGCTGTTGGTGCCATGTTAGGCCAGGTACCTGCAGGCCTGGCAGAGTGTGGAACTTGGGTTTTCCACATTGCCAGTCCCTCGTCTCATTCCTCTGTCATCAGTCTCCTCATTAGGGCCCATCACCTCCCTTTGTGCTGTTGGCTTTTCCCTGGACTGTGAATGCCAGCCTGCTCCAACTTTGGGGCTTTGCATTTAAAGTTCCCCTCCTGAATGCTGTCTTCCAGGTCCTGGCACAGCTGGCTCCTTCTCAGGGTACCAGGCCCAGCACATATGTCATTGCCTCTGGCCTTGTCAGGCCACTTTTCCATTTCACCCTTGTACCATGCCTTGTTGTCTTGATAGCAATCTGACCCTCTAAATTGTTTATCCTATGGCTTGGCTGTGTGGACATGATCAGGGCATCTTTCCTGAGGCTGGCATACATTTCTTATAAAAGGTAGGGAGTGAATCCTTCTGGATATATGGAACATATGGTCTTTGTCATGACCACTGAAGTTTTCCTAGTGGGAAGGCAGCTATAGATGATACATCAATAAACAGGCCTGTCTGTGCATTACTAAAATTTGGTATACAGAGAGAGGCAGGGGAAGTTTATAATAGGTAAACAAATAGGTGAATGAAGTCATGAAAACAAAAGGCACAGCAGGATGAAGTTGGCCCATAGGCTGTCTCATCTCTGAACTAGTCCAAAGCTCCATAGCACCAGGCCCTTGCTTGATTTCTTGACTTTGCGCTTAGTGTAATAGTGTCTGGACATGGTAGGTGTGCCCTGAGTGCAAATACTCTTGGTGCTTGCTCTGTGCTAGTCTCTGAGCTGGGCAGTGGCAGCAATAGTGAAAAAAGACAGTCCTTGTTCTGGGGGTCCTGGAGGAAGGAGGGGCCTGCTTATCATGTATTTGTTGGTTCTGATTGCAGGTGGAGAACCCAGGTTGGTACTCTCTATTAGATAAGTTGGATGCCAGCCTTCTTGGGGATGCCCTTGAGTTTCCTTTCAAAAGATGGTTAGGGTTTGTCAATTAGAAAGGTGGTGTAGGGAGGCAGCTTTCTTTCTTTCTTTCTTTCTTTCTTTCTTTCTTTCTTTCTTTCTTTCTTTCTTTCTTTTTGTGTATATGAGGTCAGAGTTGGTCATCAGATGTTTTCCTCTGTTGCTCTATTGACTTACTTTCTTGAGACAGGGTCTCTCAGTGGGCACGAAGCCAAGTGATGAGGCTTGTTGTCTAGGGGCTCTCAGTGCTGGAAGTAGAGGCACACATAGCCATACTTTTTTTTTTGTTGTTTTTTTCCTCTTGAAGTTGCTGGGATTCAGACTGTGGTCTTCATGTTGGGAGGAAACTTTTCTAGGAGTGTGGGAAGGCAGCTTGTTGAAGTTAACAAGAGGGGGCTTGACCGGGCAGAGGCCATACCTTTGAGTTCTGTATATTGTGCCTTGAGGTTTGATCATTGTCCTGTACAAGTGGAATGCCACTGAGGGTGCAGAACTGAAACTCAGGCCATTAGAGAAGCATTTCCTCTAGGTGCAGTGCATTGTGGATTGGTATTTTGGTGGTAAGGACACGGAGATCTGAAGGATTAGAAGGAGCCAGTTCTCCCAAGATCTGGGGGAGGGGACACTATTTTAGGCAGTAGGAAGGATATACATAAAGAACCTGAGATAGGGATGAATATGGGATGTACAAAGAATGTAAATGAGGGTGAGTGTGAGGGCAGGCTATGAGGGGGAGTGGTAAGAAATGAAGCTGTCTCTGGAGTTTGGGAAATACAATTTACCAAGAGTTTTGGTTAATGGGATATAAATCAGGTCTATTAAGAAAATATACACATGCCGGGCGTTGGTGGCGCACGCATTTAATCCCAGCACTTGGGAGGCAGAGGCAGGTGGATCTCTGTGAGTTCAAGGCCAGCCTGGTCTCCAGAGCGAGTGCCAGGATAGGCGCCAAAGCTACACAGAGAAACCCTGCCTCAAAAAACAAAACAAAACAAAACAAAAAAAACAAAAAAAAAAAAAAAAACCAAAACAAAAAAAACCACACACACACAGGGAGCTAGAGAGGTGGCTCGGTGCTTAGGAGTACTGGCTGTTCTTCCGGAGTATCCAGGTTTGATTCCCAGCACCCACATGGTGGCTCACAACTTCTAAGGGATCCCGATGCCCATATCTGACCTCTGTGGACACTGCATACATATGGTACACAGACATACACACAGGTAAAACACCCATACATGTAAACAAACAAGTAAATAAAAGAGAAAAATGAAGAAAGGAATCCTCTATGAATGAATTGTAACAGAATAGGATTTATAAGGAATGCATACGGTTAGAGTGATTTTGTAAGTTGGTTATTGTCTTGCATGCATATGTGTGGTGTGTCTGTATATGTATGCATGTCCCCATGCATAAACATATGTGTGTATACATGAATGTGTGTGAGGTCTGAAATTGATATTGTGTATCATCCTTGATTTCATTCCACTTATTTAATAAGGTGGGGTCTCTTGCTGAGTCCAGAGCTTACTGACTGAGCGGTGTAGGCATATGGCCCTTGGTATCCTGTCTGCATCTCCTCAGGGATAGAATGCAGGCAGCTGCCTTGATGCTTGGCTCCAGCCCCCGTGCTTGCTGACAAGCACATTACCCACTGAGCTCTTCCCCACCCAGTGGAAGTTTAATCATGTATTTGCCTGTGGCAGGTGTAACTGTGAAAACATATGTTGTTCTCACTTGGAAGCAAGCTGATGTTCAAAGGGAGCATGTGACTTGTTTGAGCCATGGGTTTTCTTTCTTGGGCAGTGGAGTTCACATAGAACACATTTATTCCTGGCTTCCGGCTCCTCCCACTGCTGTTCTTGGCCTTGTAGTGCCATTGTAGGAATGGATCAAGAACTTGCCATGCTCAGCCTTTGGCAGGACGAATCAGGAACATGTACCATAACTTTGAGAGGCACATAAACTTCTCCAAGTGAGTGACTGTCAGCAGAGGCCTCCTATTCTACCTTGAACACAGGCCATTTTAGTGAGTCACTCTGCAATGTAGACTGGCTGGAGTGACATCCCATCTGCAAACACCTTTTTCCTTACCACAGTAAGCTTTCTAGTGACTAAGTGTCACATAAAAGGCCTGTCAGCTTGCTCAGTGATTCAGTGGCCTGAAAAGACAACTCACTGTCATTTTTGTCTCAGGCCAACTCACTTACTCGTAAGTACAAAGGAAGAACGATGCATGCAAGTGGAAGAGCGTTAGCTTCTGAATGCTTACTCAGCTACACGCATTTTAGCAGCTTTCTGTTCCAGGTTCTTCAGTCACTCCAATATTAGAAATAAGCTTTGCTTCTCATTTGGAGAGGCTGTGTGTCATCTAAGGCCATGGACTGTTGGCTTCAGAAAGCAGAATGAAAGATGGCTGCTGTAGAAAGGGGCAAATGGGCTCACACGACACAGGTACATTTTTGATTCAGGCACGATCTCTCTGTTCTCCTCTCTGTGTGGGTCTTGGTCCTAGACCGTCTTCTCAGGGCAGGTGTGACATGAACACAGTAGCTTGACTTTCCTTCTTCTTATACCTAGTGGGCAAGACATGAGCTCCTCAGTTTGCAGCCAAAAGCTTGGGGTCTGAAGATGTGGCTCAGGTGGCAGAGTGCTTGCCTGGCACACACAAAGCTCTGGGTTCAATCCCCTGTACCACATCAACCAAGCATGGTGGTACATGCCCATAATCCTAGTACTTGAGAGATGGAGGCAGGAGGATAAGAAGTTTGAGGTCAGTTTGGGCTACATAGTGAGTTTCCAACCCAGCCTGGTTCATAAGCAGTTTTTTTCTTTTAATAACATTGCACAATACTTGGACAACACTTCCACTGCTTAGGGCTTTATAAGTCAACCACAGATAATAATATCATACAAGTCTTGCACAACACTTAAGTATCCATATATATATATATATATCACAATATGAGTGTGTGTGTGGGTCCCAACCTTACCCCAAGATCCAGAGTGACAATATTGTTGATAATGGTAAGAGTGGCAGTTGAGATAGTAGGCTGGCTTGAGGATGTGGTTAGGGTATCACCAAACTAGAGGCTTTTACTAATTGGTAGAACAAATGTTTTGGGAGCATCATGTGTGTGGCAGGCACAGAGAAAGATGCTGGGGCCACAGAGATCACAGGCAGGGCCTCCTCAAAGAGCAGCCAGAGGTGACAAGGGGCTTTGAGTAGGGTGCAGAGTGGCCTGTGCCTGGAAGGATGTTAGCCAAAGATGATCTTGGAGCACAGTGGAAGAAACATTCCCCAGGTTGTGCTGGGCAGTGCTTCCATGCTGAGGTGCAAAGGAGCCAGTTGGGGATGAGGGGAGGGAGGAGGGGGAGTGGCAAGTTGAGTGCCAGGGCCAGAGTTAGTGTGCTAAATTTGATCAGGGCTGAATTTGACATTGAGCCACTCTACCACAGTCTTTCCCATCTGGTTCCCAGGTAGTCACTGCAATTAAGAGGGTACCAACTCCAGGGAAACCCTGTCTGGAAAAGCCAAAAAAAAAAAAAAAAAAAAAAAAAAAAAAGAGGGGACCAACTCAAAGCGGGTGTAGTGGTGTATGACTTTTTAGTCCCAGCACTCAGTATGCAGGGATATTTTGAGTTTGAGGACAGCCTGCTTCCAGGGCAGCCAGGGCCACACAAAGAAGCCCCTCTAAACCAAACGAAACATACAAAGAGACAAATTATTGTAAAGACACAAAAGTCAGAGAATCTGAGAATTCCTTGCACTTTTTCTGCCTTGAGCTCTGTTTTTAGGATCCTTCCTACCAGTTAGCCTCACCAGCAGTGTGTATGGAGGTACTTAGCATGATTAAGACCAGTCCAACTTAATATCGTGAATTAAGTCATAAACAAGCCATGGTCCATTTATATCTATGTTTCTCTTGCAAACTGTGATTTAAGGCCAAACATGAAGGTGAAAGTGTCTGTCCCTGGTCCAGGATCTCTGCTGGAGATCCTCTGGAAGTGGTTAAGACTGAGGGTACCTCAGGGATATTCTACTACAATTCCTGACATGGCTCATTGGCATATGATGCCTCATCTGCTGCATCCAGAGAAATTTTTTACTTTCTGGAGGACCTGGCAATGAAGTCTCAGCTTGCCAACTGGCTTGCAGCTGGTAAAGTCACTGTCCCTGTTCAGGAATGGAAAGGCTGTGTGATTTTCCCCTGTTGCCCTGACTCTTGAGAGGTCTGATTCCAGTGGCCCGTGACTCTGGCAGCTGGCTGTCTTGCTCAGAACATGATCCTGTTTGAGCTCCGCCAGACACACAGATGGGTCATTCACAGAGAGGTGACTCAAAGGTCACCTGTCTGGATATGCAGACTGTCCAACTGTCCTGTTACAGAGCTTCTGTGGGTCCTGTGGAGGTCTGTATGCCCCTTGTTCCTTCCCTGGTTCACGGGTCTGCCTTTGTGCTTATCTGAGTTAACTCCATCAACACCACCACAGTACCACCCCCTCCACCACCCCCTCCACCATCACCACCCCTCACCACCCCCCACCTCCACCACCCCCACCACCACCCTCCACCCCTCCACCACCTCCTCCACCACCCCCTCCACTCCACCACCCTCTCCACCACCACCATCACCACCCCCTCCATCACCACCCCTCCACCACCCCCACCCCCACCACCTCTCCCCACCCCCTCCACTCCACCACCCTCTCACAACCACCCCCACCCCCTCCACCACCCACTCCACCACCCCCATCCACCTCCACACCCCCTCCACCACCTCCTCCACCACCCCCTCCACCCACCACCCTCTCCACCACCACCATCCACCCCCCCCCCTCCACACCACCCTCTCCACCAACCCCACCCACCTCCACGTCCCTCCACACCCCCTCCACCTCCACCCACCCCTCCACCCCACCACCTCTCCACCACCCACCACCCCCTCCACCACCCACCCCCTCTCCCTCCACCACCCCCTCCACCACACCCCCTCCACCCCCACCACCCCTCTCCACCACCCCTCCACCCCTCCACCACCCTCTCCACCACCCCCCTCCACCACCACCCTCTCCCCGTCTCCCTCCACCATCCTCCCCCTTCCACCACCCACCTCCACCCTCCACCACCACCACCCCCTCCACCTCCACCACCCTCTCCACCACCACCACCTCCACCCCTCCACCATCACCACCTCTCCACCACCACCAACATCACCTACCACTTGTTAATAGTATTGGGAGGTATGTTGATTCTGTCACTGACATCACCATTAGTGATAAATTTTATGCTTGTGACAGCTCACAGTTACATAGTGTCTAATGTATTTCAGACATTTGTGCAGTCTTTCCCAAAGCACAGTGTGGCATATGTTGGTGTCAGTACCTTTTAATACATGGACAGACTGAAGTACAAAGAAGTGAAGTCCCTTGCTTAGGGAAATGGCTGTGAGTTGAATGATCCAGGAGTCAAGAGTTGGCAAATTATGGCCTTCAGGCTAGCATTTGGTTTATTTTTTCCTTAGTCTCCCTCCCTCCCTCCCTTCCTCCCTCCCTCCCTCCCTCCCTCCTCCCTCCCTCCCTCCCTCCCTCCCTCCCTCTCTTTCCTTCCCTTCCCTCCCTTCTCTCCCTTCCTCCCCCATTACTCCTTCCCTCCTTCCTTCTGGTTTGTTTGTTTTTGTTGAGACAAGGTTTCACTGTGTAGCCTAGGCTGACATGGAGCTGATTGTGTAGATCAGGCTAGTGTGGAACTCACAGAGATCACTCTCCTCAAGTAGGGAATTCGAGGATTAAAGGTGTACAATACCACAACCAGCACCCCCCCCATGTGTCTGTGTATATTAGGCTGACCTTAAGCTTTTGATCCTTTTGAGTCAGCCTCCTGAATGGTGGGATTATAGATGTGCACCACCATGCCTGCAGGGCTCCCCCTTTTCTTTTCTATAGTTTTCTTCTAACAAAAACACATCTGTTGCTTTTTGAATTGTCTGTGATGGCTTTCCCATGACAACAGTAGAGTTGAGTAGCTGGCCAGGGACTGTGGTTCACAAACCTTATTTGTTTGCTATCTGGCCCTCTTCTCAGAGTTTGCTGGCTTCTGCTGTAGCACTTGCACTCTTAGCCACTGTCTAGCATTGCCTTCCAAGAAAAGGTGGTGGCACATGTCATTAAATCCAGGAAGCTGAAGCAGAAAGACCTCTGTGAGTTCAGGGCCAGCCTGATCTACATAGAATCTCTCTCTGTTTCTCTCTCTCTCTCTCTCTCTCTCTCTCTCTCTCCTCTCTCTCTCTCTCTCTCCCCCTCCCTCCCTGTCTCTCCCTCCCTCCCTCCCTCCCTCCCTCCCTCTCTCTTGCTCACTCCAGAGGAAGAGCAGAAGCTTCTGGGACAGGAGAAAGCAGAGCCCTTTAGTGCCTGAGTGTGTGGTGTGGGTAGAAGATGGAGACCAAGGGTGCTTCTCTATAGGAATGGTGTGCAGGCTGATGAAGGTGGAGCGGGGAGCCTGCAGCATAAGAGTAAGTGTGTGCGGTTACATCCAAACTCTTAGGAATAAAAGAACCAAGTTCTAGTTAGGATCAAGTTCCCAACTAGATGAGTGGTTCTTAATCTGTGGGTCATGACCCACAGAAGGGAGGGTTGAATGGCTCTTTCACAGGGGTCACACATCAGATATCCTCTGTATGAGATATTTACATAATGATTCATATCAGTAACAAAATTACAGTTATGAAATAGCAATGGAATAATTTTATGATGGAGGGGTTCACCTCAACATGAGGAACTATATTAAAGGGTTGTAGCATTAGGACAGTTGAGAACACTGTGTGTGTGTGGGGTATATGTGTATGTGCTATGTGTGTGCACATATGTGTGCATATGTGTACATGAGTGGAGGCTAGATAAGGATGTCAGGTGGCCAGCTCTATTACTCTTTGTCTTACTTCTTTGAGATAGCGTTTCTCACTGATTCTGGTGTGAGGCAGGTAGCAAGGAAGCCCCAGTGATCTTCCTGTCTCCACTTTGTCCTGGGATAGTGGTGTGCTTTGCTGTACTCAGCTTTTGATGTGGTGCTGGGAATTTGAACTCATGTCTTCATGTTCTGCAGCAAGTGTTCTTATTGAGCCATGTCCCCAGCCCACAAACAGTATTTTGTTGGTTTTGACTAACACTGTTAACTGAATTTCCCTTATGGTTTTTCTCCCATCCCCATTTTTTGGCCTTTGTACTTAAACTTAAAGTATCTCAGAAATTTTCTTTTATTGGTGTGAAAGCCCAGCCTTGATGAACAAGATAAAGGGAATATTAAGACTCTTGGTTTAAGTAACCTCATTGGCCAGAGTCCCACAGCAAGGCTACACAAGGAAGCAAACCCAACTTTGTCTGGCTCTGTGCCCTGCTCTGCTTCCCGCCTCCTGTGCTGCTCTGCTGCAGAGTCCCACATCCTTGGCTTGTCACAGTTGCCCCAGCCCAAGTTGGGTTGCCCTGGTGTGGTAGGCTGACAGGTGCCCTGGGCATGGAGTGGCTTGGAGTCCCAGCTGCTCTTGCTCTGTTGCATCCTTAGAGGTGACTTCTCAGGGCTGCTTTTCCCCCTCCTCAGGGGGAAGCCAAACGGCACCACTGCTTCACCTGAGCTGCAAGAACTTTGTGGGATGACATCTTGGGTTATTATTAGAGAACAAGTGGGCTCTCTCCAGGCTTTGGTGGATGCTGTCTGGAGAGCTTTAAGAAGCTGAGAGAGGCACAAAAGAAATGATGTGGATGCAGTCACAGTGACTGTTGACTTCTTGTTGTCTGTGTCGTCCTGAAAGAGGGCTGAATCTTGGCACTGGGTTGGGTGAGGTGGGCTGTTTAGCACCCTTCAGGGCTCACTCACATGGAAAGGTCCCTCCAGAGCAGTGTCCCTGCAGCTGAACATGGCTCTGGAGGCAGGCTCCAAGTGTCAGGTTATTGCTAAAGGGGATGGGGCTTCCTTTTAGGTGAAGAAAATGATTTCAAATTGATGGTAGAAATGAACGGCTATGTAACTCCATAAGGATAGCTGTTCTGGCTTTTTTTTTTTTTTCCACTTGACATAAGCCAGGGTCATCTGGGAAGAGGGAACTTCAACTGAGAGAATGCCCCCAACAAGTTGGCCTTCAGGCAAGTGTGTGGGGCAATCCTTGATATTAGTAATTTGTGTGGGAGGGCACAGCACATTGGAGGCAGTGCTACCCCTGGGAAAGTGGTCCTGGGTGATACAAAGCAGGCTGAGCAAGCCCTGGAAAGGTCAGGACACAGCACTCCCTGACTTGCCTCACTGATGGACTGAAGGTGAAACCCTTTCCTCCCCAGGTGGCTTTGGTTTTGGTGTTTATCAGAGCAAACAAAACAACGCAAGACAAATCCCTAATGTGTGTGGTTGACGTAGGCAATGATACTGTCTACATAAAGCAACGTCTCTGCTTTAAAGGACATGGTAACAGTTTATTGCGAGCCAAATGTGAATGGCCAGTGTTCGTGCTGGGAACACGAGAACTGGGCCACCTTGAACAGCACACTCCACTGTGGAAAAGATCATATGAACTTGTGTGGTCACAGGAAGAAAGAAAACCAGAAGTCAGTGTGTTCGCCCAGTCTATCAGTGGTGACATCAGGCAGGTAGGCTACCACAGGATGGAGGTCCTGAAGTGGGTTTAGGGACTGTCACATTCTTAGCATATAAAGTTGGTAGAGGCTTGGCAGTATGTCCTGAGAGTTTCATCTAGTCATGAAGAAGTTAGGGCAATGGCTATTAAAGAGAGTAAAGAGCCAAGGATACCTCTGCATCCTGGTCTGCAACATTTCCAACTCCTGCAGGTGAGATATTCTAGTCAGCCAATGCCAAGCAGTCTGCAGGTTCTTTGCTACAGTAGTAGTGGCTTCTTCAGAGAGCTTGAGACCACAGTATTGGGATTGTTGCTAAAATTCCTTAATGGGGAGATTGTGAACAACATCTGTCCCTACTCATAAATTCTTAACCACAAAGAAAAGTACAACTCCACCATGATTCACCTTTTGAAGCCAGTGAATTAACCAGGCTTACTGACAGAGCAGCACAGGTGAGAGGATACTGGAAGGAGAATAGGTTACCTAGAAACATCTGCAGTGGAAGGTCTTCACCAGGCTTGGATGGCTTCCCATAGCCATCCCTAGAGCCCCCTCCCTCAGTCTTCCCCATGATGTATAACTAGTTAGCTCCTCTCTGCTCTGCCATCACCCCTGCTGTGTGCAGTTGGGAGGAAATGGAATACAAATGGCAGGGAGGAGTGGCTGGTTGCTCAGGTGAGGGTCCTTCTGTGAGGGAATGAACTGTCATCATGCCCAGCTATGGAGTCATCCTTCTGAGGTAAGCAGCAGGTCCATTGGAAGACAGTGCTTTTCAGCAGCAATGTTTAAAGATGCTCTAACTATAGATTTTGATGGTTAGAAAGTGTCCCTGGCAGAGTTGTGTGGGTGCAAAGCCAGCACCTTGTGGACCCAGAACACAGGCAGGGCCCTCTGGTTTGTACACAGTCCCTTGAGGCCCTTGAGTCTGACATGAAACTAGCTGATGTGCGTGCCCATCAGGCCAGGGGATGGATCCTTAGTCACACATCCATTGTTTTAAATAGAATGGAGATCCCTGAGTCCTTCTTCTGGAGGAGCTCTGGTTTCTGTTTTAGAAGCGAAGTTTACCTGTGTGAGCAGTGAAGTGGTGCTGGTGAGCAGGTGAAGGGATGGAGTGGAGACTGGCACCTGAGACTACTCCTACCAGCTGTGTTTTCTAAGTGAAAATTGCAGCTGACGCAGGAAGAGGAGGGCTGAACCTGGAGATAAGAGATGTTGGGTGCCAGTGTAGGGTAAGATCTGCCATTGATACAGCACCTCAGCACCTCTGTGTCCTGGGGACAGGGAGAGAAGAGGGTGATGCTCCACCATTGACTTGAGGTGTCACCTTGGTCACAAGCCTCATTGTCTGAGTCTCAGTGTCCTCTGTGATATGAGATCATATCACCTTTAAATGGATGCTGCAAGGATGATGTCATGTGACCAATGCTAACTGCCTAGATCCCACCTTGCACATAGGAAGGAAGAGCACACAGAATTGCAGTCAAAGTCATTGGTGAATTGTTGCAGGAACTGTGTGGTTTCTGTAACCCTTTGAGAGAGGAGGGGCCATGCTCATTTTAAGGAGCACTGACAATGATGTCAAAAGACATAAAGAGACTTAGCCAAGGTATCAGAGAGCAGGACTCAGCCAGTGCATGTGTAGGACAGGAAGGACAAGTGTAGGTTTGGAGGTGGGTTGGTCTCTGTTGGAACTCAGCCCTGCCACTACAATGTGAAGCAGCCACGGATCAGATCCTAATGGTGGAGCTGTTTTCAGTAAAACTTTGTTAATAAGTGTCCTCTTTGGTTTCTATTGCTGTGATAAATACCATGACCTAAAGCATCTTGGGGGAGGAAAGGGTTTATTTGGCTCACATATCTTGCCACAGCCCATCATGAGGGAAGCCACAGCAGGAACTCAAGCAGGAGAGACAGAACCATGGAGGAAAGCTGCTTACTGACTTGCCCTCCATGGCTCTGTCAGCTTGCTATTTTTTTTTTTTTCAATTGAGTCTTACTGTGTGGGCCCACCACAGCAAGCTGGTCCCTCCCTTCACTTATCAATCATTAATTAAGAGAATGACCACAACATGCCCACAGGACAGTCTGATAGAGGCGATACTTTCCAATTATTTCTAAGTTTGTGTCAAGTTGACACAAACTAACTAGCACAATGAGAATAGGCCAGGGGCAGGTGTGACCTGTGGACTGCAGTTTGCAAATCTGATGGGGCTGGAAAAATGGTAAGTGTTGGGGTCCAGCTTGAATCTGTGCCTTTCTCAGTCTGAGTGTAGCTTCTTCTAAGTCACAGAAGCCAACACATCCTTGCTTCTGGAGAAGTCAGGCTCCAAATCCCTGTGATGCCACTGGACAGATTTCTTTTTTTATGTCTTTGTGAGTTGGTGTTCCTATAACTCTGGTGGTGTTACTGCCCCTCTGCTACAAAGTGCATCTGAATTTCTCTATCTGCAGGCAAGGGCTCCAAGTCTAGAGAGCACATCAGCAGCCCTCCGCATGCTTCTCTGGTGACACAGTGCTACCTCCACCACTGGTGTTCTCTCTGAAGAGGTAGCCAGAGCATCTTTCACGTGCTCCTGAGCTGCTGGAATTATGGGATATGAAAGGTATTGAGTGCCGTGGCACCCATCAATAGATCAAGAAGCCCACTGTTAGCTTGTGATCAGTCTGACCCCTCAAAGTGGGGCTAGGAGAAGGTCCCTCCCTGGCTAGATGCAGGCCTTTGAGGTTTTCAGCCTTGACCTCTGTCTAGAGAACCAACGGCCATTCAGGCAGGAGGTAGACAGATTTGCCACTGGATACTGGCCAGCTCTGCAGCTGCTTGAACTATAGTTGACTCAGGCTGGGCTTGGGAAGGGAATTAACACAGACAGACAGATGGACAGGTAAACAGACAGACCACCTTGTCGGCTATTTGATGACTGTGGAAGGCAGCATTTGGACACACGAACACTGTGGGTGTTAACAATGGGTACTGAAAAGACCTGGAGTTGGAGCGTGTGTCGTGGCTCACTGGACAGCCAGCCACTCAGCACTCTGCTCCTCTTCAATAAGCAGCATAAGGAGATTTTGTGTTTGGCAGTTTTTCTCTTTGGAGGGAGGAAATGATTCTGCAAACCAAAAATATTGTTAGTATTCTTAAAAACCTAATTCTCTTGGCCTTGGGGTAAGGAGGGCCAATAAATAGCTTAGCATGCTCTGTATTGAAGAGTCTAACAAGAAAATTTAATTATTTTTCACTGAATGCTTAGGTAACTTTTAAAAGGAGATTGGTTTGGGAATAATTATTTGGGAGTCCATCTGTTTATGGGGTTGGCATTCCAGGGTCATCTGCATTTTTTTTTTTTTTGGCTTTTCGAGACAGGGTTTCTCTGGGCTTTGGAGGCTGTCCTGGAACTAGCTCTTGTAGACCAGGCTGGTCTCGAACTCACAGAGATCTGCCTGCCTCTGCCTCCTGAGTGCTGGGACTAAAGGCGTGCACCACCACTGCCTGGCCATCATCTGCATTGTTTTTGTGTTATTACTGGGTTGCTACTTCTTCTCTTGTAAAGTTCCAGCAGGCATTGGCCTCTGCTAGAAGTCGGTCACTGTTCGCTATTAATTCTGTCCCCTATAATCATGTTGAGGCCCCACCTCCCATTGTGAATATATTTGGATGTAGGTCCCATGATGAGAGAAACAAAGTTAATTGAGACCATAAAGGCAGGGCTCTTATCCAGTTGAACTGTCCTTATAGTACAGGGAGGGATAGATGCCAGGAGTTCACACTCAGGGGCCACATTGAGATGATGAAAGTCTTATAAGTCAAAGAGAGAGAGGCCCCAGGAGGAATCATACTGACACCTTGGACTTCCAGATGTTAGATCTGTGAGGAATAAATGCCTGTTGTTTCAGCTAGCCTCTTATGTTTTGTTACAGCAGTGCAAGTAGACTGCTGATACCTCATAGGTTTTATTTATTTATTTTTTTAATCGGGTTTGGGTCCAAAGCTCTACTGTTTATTAGCTTGAGTCTTGCGATAAGCCATTCTTCTCATACTCTGGTATCCTTTTCTGTAGCATGGGGTTTGTGTATGTCCCAGGAATTATATATCATATGTGATATTATCTATACTATAATATATAATAATATAGATGATGCTTTAGTTTGAACCATGACACACTGGGTCTTGATCTCAAGTGCTAGTGCTCAGCGTTTGTTACCTATATGGTGGTGGATAGGGAAGTCTGCTGACTCTAGGCTAGACTGTGGGGTTCATTACAGTTTTGGCCCTGTTGGGTGTGGTCACTGGCCCATGGCTAGAGCATCACAGCTGCAGTTTATTTTGCTGTGAACTGGGATGGTGTGGAGCTGGGCTGAATGACTGGTGTTCTTGTAGGTGACACCAGTAATAGGGTCTTAAGGCTCTGTTTGTTTCCAGATGTGACTTTCTCTCCTAGTGTGGGTATGTGTTAGATAGCATCTTAAATAAAGCCATCTGTCTTCAGAAGCAGCCCTCACTGGCCTTGTTCTCTCACTCCCATTGTCTTGTCTCAGTGCTTGAGGTGTAGTAGTGCTCAATTATTTTCATTTTAAAAGTAGCTTTATTGAGATGACTTTTGCATGTGTTACAAATCAGCCATCTAATATGCAGGTCAATGTTTTTAAATACATTTATGTTGCTAATATTTTATGTATTTTTTTCTCCTTTCTTCTTCCCTCCCACCATTCTTCTTGCCTTTCTTTCTGGGATGGAACCCACAGTCTTGGTCATGCTAGTGAATGCTGTACCACACTTGGCCACAACTATAGCCCCCTTTTAGTCAGTTTTTAAATGAACTGTGCATATTTAGCAGTGCTTTGTAACATCTACCTACTCAGTCACCCTGTGATGAGTGCCTGTCCTTAGAAACCAAGATACATAGTGGTCCAGCATTGGGATAAGCAATGTCACACATGGCATGTCAGCCCTCACAGTCAGGACAACACTGTGTGGCCATGCTTGGCCTTCCCTTTCTCACTTGGCTGGTTTCTGAGCAGAGCCTTCTAGTGATTATCCACAGTCATCTTTGTCCCAGGCTTCATCTTCCCTGCTGGGACCTGCTGACTGTGTTAGGCCCTTTTTCTTGTTGCTATGCTAGAACACCCAACAAAAGCAGATTAAGGAGGGAAGGACTGTTTCTCAGATGTTATGGTGGTCACTGATCTGTGTGGAGACCGTGTTATCAGAAGTTTGTAAAGTTCAGTCTAATGAGTGGTGCTTTCTTCTCCTTGTAGAGTGGCATTTGTAAACTGTGGCTGTATGTGTTTGGCAGGATGGACACACTGCCTTCTTGGAGTTCTTGCTGTCATAGCGACTTGAGTATTGTTCTGAGAATGCCTTTGTATATGGTTTAAAGCAAATTAGTTGTTGTTATATCCTGATGGTATCATCCTGGGAGTCCTTGTATGAAGGGAAAAGTATATGCAAATACAATATAAAAGATTGGGCTGGTGACATGGGTCATTGGGTGAAGGCACTTGCCACAATGTAAGTGGTTAAACAAACAACCTTATCAGACCGAACCTGGAATTTCAAGATGAAATCATGGGATATTTTCTATTAAGTACATGTTTATACACATACATATATACATAAACACACACACATATGTATATATACATATATTCCTGTGCATAGATATAACATCTCAGAAAAGCAGTATCAAACCTACTATACTAATATGCTACTGATTGTTTAGACAGATACCATGTCTTGCATATGCTTTCCCTATCTTTCTCACTCTAGGTGCCATTGCCTGAGCACATTGCCAGTGTGTGCGTGCTTTACCATTAGCTGTGGTGCACACAGTTCACCAGGTTTATGCTCTGTGGTTGCGTCACTTGTTGCCATGTGTGTGAAGCTTTTTGCTTCCCTCAAGCCTGTTCTGTGGCTGTGTCTGCTGTGGAGGCCAGCAGTGACCTCACTGGGGTTCTTACATATTGGTGCTGGTTTCTCTTCTCTCCATTTCAAGTCAGCTTTGTTGATTCCCAATCTTTAGATACCACTTCCTTGTACCTTAAAAGTGTGCCACTGAATTTGTTTGAAGTGTTGCTATCAGAGGAGTTAATCTTATTCTCCGTCTTTAGAGAGGACTTGACCCTGGAATTGTCTTCTCCCTGAGACCAGGTAATGTTTTTAGAATAGATCTTGTCATTGTCACTCATGGTCAGTATTCCTAGGTATAGCCTGTGCTCTGTGAAGGCAGTTTTAGATGTTTCTTGTGACAAACTCATTTGCATGAAGTGCTGGGTGACCATTCCTGTAGTCGTCCTCTGGGCTCCTGTCTCTGTATGTTGGATCTTATTGCTTGTCTGTCTTTAACATTTATCACTTTGTCTCAGATCTTTGTTTTAATCACTTTATTTGCTCTTTGTTTGAGACAGCTTCTTTTCACCTTCTGTGTTTTCATTTCCAATGTGTTTTCTTGGGTTTCCTATGTTCTGTCCTCAGTACTGAGTTTTTCTAGTTGTGGTTGCACTGTTTTTCTGTGGCTTACATCATCTGTACCTTGTCTCTGGCTTGTCTTGAAATAGAAGCTTGTAGTTACATGGGTATTTTTGGTATTTTTATTATCTGTAGATGATCCTCCCCTTCTCCTCTTCTTCCTTCCTTTTCTCTTCCTTATCCAACTCTTCTCATTTTAAGGCAGTCTTGCTATGTAGCTCAGGGTAGCCTGGGATTAATAATTGTAGTCCAGCCTGGTGTTGCACCCGCTGTCTTCCTGCAGCAGCCCCGGGTGCTGCTGTTATAGGCATGGGGACCAGAGCATCCTCCTTTATCATTTCTAGGAACCTGACCACTTGCTTCTTGGAACCACTGGGCTTTGCCCTCCTCCCTCCTTCCATCCTTTCTCCCCTCCGTCCCTAACACCTCTTTTCACTGTGCAGCTGAAGCTCCATTTCAGTGGACTTTCCCTCACTCTGGGGCTCAATTGCCATGGAAGAGAGTATGTGGGCCTGAACTGCAGCAAGTGGAGGTTACTACCGGCTTGCACGCCACTGTTATTTACAGAGGAAGAACTTCTGGTTCCATTGCAGCTCTTACCTGCACTGGGTAGCTGATTTGGAGGCCCCTCATCAGGGCTTTTCAGTGGTTGCCTTTTTGAATCCATCTGCACAGGTGCTACCCAGGCCTTTGGCTATTAATTTGCCTTGGGTGTGCATGGGGGCCCTGCCTCTGGTTCCATTGTAAATGCTTTGGATTTACTCCTTTATTATTGTTTTTTAAATATAGGAATTTAGAGAGATTTAGAAATGCTGCTGTCATTTCTGTCTTCCCAGAATCCATTTCTAAAGAGGCAATTTTTAATAATACTACTAAATCCTCCCTTAATAATAATCCCAATGGCAGGAAGCTGCCAGTGAGGGGAAATGGAAGGCAGACAGGTAGCCGGTAATGGGCCAGTTGATTACCAAGGATTAGTACTCACTGTGTTTAGAAATGACTGCTCTGGAGCTCCCTAGAGCTGCTGCCCAGCCTGGGCCTGTAGGTGGCTGCTGCTGGGGCCAAGAGTGGGTCCTCAATCCCTGGAGCTGGAGTGAAGTGCAGGAGCCACCACTCACCTCCAGCCTGGACAGCTTCTGCTGTCCCCTCAGTGGGACAGAGAAATGTCATCATGAGTCTTGCACATGGGTTAATTTCTTCATAAGACAACATGTTAAAATTTTCAAAACTTTTTATTATGGAGACATCAAGCTTATACCTAGGTTTACCAGATCTGTGGTTTGAATTTCCCTATAAGCTCATGCTGGGAATGCCTTTTCTCTAGCAGGTGGTGGGGGACACTTTGGGAGGCTGGGGGCATTTAGAAGGTGGGGCCTGGCAGCCATCAGTGGTCACCTGGATGATCATTTGAAGGTTATGCTCACCACTTGCTCTTAACTTCCTGGCTTACCTTGATGTGAACAGCATCTACCACATGTTTCTGCCACAGTGAACTCTACCATGCCTCACCTACCAAGATGGACTAAAATTCCCCCCAACTGTGAACCAAATTAGTGAGCCAGAACTAATTGTTCCTCTACAAGTTGTTTCTGTCAGGTGTTGTTGTCACAGTGACACAAAGGGCACCAATGCCTGGATGTTTATATTTTACACATTTGACTTTACCATCTATTTTCCAATAAACGGATGTGTAGATACGTACATATCATTATATGAATGTCTGAAAGTTTCCTCCCACATTGTCCGAGTTTACTTTCTAATGCTATGATAAACACCTTGACCAAAAGCAACTTGGGAGCAAAGGGCTTATTTTATCTTACACCTTTAGTCCATCATGAAGAGAAGTAAGGGGGAGGTCAAGGCAGGAACCCAGAGGCAGGAATTGAAGCAGAAACCATGGATGAATGCTACTTTCTTGCTTACCCTCCATGGGTTACTTAATTTGCTTTCTTACATAACCCAGGATCACCTGCCTAGGGTTGGTACTTCCCACAGCAATCTGGGCCCTCCTACATGAACCATTAATTGAGAAGATGCCCCACTGACTTGCCTGCAGGCCTATCTATTGGAGGCATTTTCTTATCAAAGTTCCTTTTTCCCAGATGACCCTGGCTTGTGTTAACAAGTTGACCACAAAGCTAACCACATCATATTACCATTCTTGCCCCCTAATCTGCCAGCATTTATCTCCTAGAATAAGGACATTTTCCTGCATTACTACATTATTGTATGCCTGACTTAATTGACAGCAATGCCCTAGTTCATAGTCACAATTCCCTAATTGTTCCTAGGGTTTCTTTTATAGTGATTTCCATTTTTCATTCAGGAGCTGGACAAGGTTTATGCACCACCCTTTGTTAGGCTGCCTTCAGACTTTCTGCCTGAGTTCCTTTGGTGCACTGTGCTTTGTGTTGGGTATACAGGGTTGAGGGAACTCACATTCTTGCTTTTAAGGTGGTCATGGCCAAGAGGCAACAATATTATGAATAAAGTCATTAAGGAGTCAGACTTCATAGTACCTTCTGCAGGCAGGCTTATTCCAGAGTTTCTTTTCACTTTTCCAACAGATGCTAGCCATTTCCTGGGCTGCAAACTCACTGTGCCTGGCTGTCTTCCTGGTGTCCTTCCCATCCCAGTCACATTTGAAGCTAGCTTTCTTTATTCTGTCAGCTTGGAGTCCAGAAGCACACACCTCTCTATATAGGAGTATCTAGTATAGTTTTTCAATAATTTGTCCTCAAGTTTGGGGGTTAAAGGGAACACAGTGGAAAGGGGTTTTAATTGTGTGCCAATTAATATTAGTGACAAACTGCTAAAGGAGCTGGTTTTATTTTTGCTGTGTCAATTCTTGCAGTCATTAGATGTCAAGAGGAAAATAACTGTTTCCTTAGAAATGTGGCTCACTTGGTTAGATTCCTGGGGCTGACTTTGCAGCAATGCAGTGAGTGAGTGGCCATGCTGTGGTGGCTTAGCCCCAAGACATATAGTAGGATACTGTTAGCATGAACCAGTATTCAAGGTTCTGTGGTAACCTAGTTTTATACCGAGCCCTTGTTTTGCTCCTAAAATTCCAAGTCCAACACTGTTTGTGGAGTTTGTCATATTCCAGAGTTTCTGCACAGTAGGGTCCCAGACTGTAATGCCCATAGACCAGGGCTAACAGAAGTGAGGAACTGTCTGAGTGTGAGAGATGAAGGAGGGTGGGTGTCTTTGAAGGAACTAGGGAAAGCACTTTCCTTGTCTAAAGGGGCAGCAGCCACTCAGCACTGACCCAGGGTCATTGTAAGGCTTCCTAGGCAATTCTTGCTTTTGGCTTTTTCAAGAGGAACCTTGATCTTTAAGTGAAGTAGCCTTGAATTGTTTTCACCTAATTGGGAACTCCTTGCTCTGTCTGGGGCTCCCGTAAGCCTGGGAGCCTTCAGTCCACAATTCCAGCTCCTGAGCTGTAATAATCCTATCTCTTCAGCAGCATTATTGTCTCGCTTCATGGCCTCTATTGTTGCATCTTGTTATTATTACCATTTTAAGATTCTGCCTTCATTCACAGTCCAGTCTGCTGCCTGTGGTCTCAAGAGGCTGGGATTTGATGAGACTATTGTGATTTGTTCCAAATCCAAATTGAGTTTTCAGCTTGGCATTCAGATACTATGTCTCAGCCTGCCCACACTGCATCAGTACCAACACTGGCAGAGGCCTGCACCCCCAGCCTGCTGTCCCCCCCGCCTTTTCAAGTGCAGATTACAAGATATGAAGAGTAGCTCAACTTCTCAATCCAGTTGTCACCTTGTGGTTTCCAGGTTCTGTTAGAATGGTCTGCTTGATATTGTCATAGAGAGAACTGTAGTTTAGGACTGGGTCATATTCCCTGATGTCAACTAAAGTTTGTTACCCTGTGCTTATATTTGCCAAGCAAATGAGACATCCCTTCATCTCCAAGTTCTTCAGTTTAAAGTATTATTATAAATCCCTTTGTAGAGGAGCATGGGGGCTGGTGGTAGGAGTGGTGATGCTTCCTTCTTTCAGTGTGCATATGTGTGGATGTTCATATCAGTGTGTCATCCTCGGTTGTTCTCCAGCTTATTTTTTGAAGCAGGGTCTCTCACTGATTTGGGGAGACTGGATAGACAGCAAGTTCCTGAGGTTGTCCTGTCTCTGCCTTTCCAATCCTGAGGTTATAGGTGCCTGCCACCACATTCAGCTTTTGATGTGAATTCTGGGGCTTAACATGTCCTTATGCTTGTGTGCAAGCACTTTACACCCGAGCCAGCTTCTGACTCAAGGGATTTTTTTTTTTTTACTTTATGTTGTAAAATAATTTTAGACTTATAAAATAATCACAAACATAGCAAAATAACTCCCACATTTCTTTAGTTGGGTCACTAGTTGTTAATAGTGTTTTGTAATAATTGGGGCACATTTATATGTCTACATATCTGTGTGTCTTATTTACACATGTAAGCTTTTTTTGTGTCTGTAGTTAAGTTAAAAATAAGCATCATGATGTTTTGTCCTTGAACATTCTTTGCACATGGATGTTT
Source organism: Cricetulus griseus (assembly GCF_003668045.3). NCBI lineage: Eukaryota > Metazoa > Chordata > Mammalia > Rodentia > Cricetidae > Cricetulus > Cricetulus griseus. The sequence continues at coordinate 35,253,535 of NC_048600.1, read as the reverse complement.
TCTTTCATGACTAAAGTGTGGCAGGATGTGAGCACTAGTACAGTATTATTGTGAATGTAGTATGGCTATAACATACAAGAAGTGAGAACCAGTGTGATTATTATAAATTTAGTATGGATATAATATAGGAAGTGAGTACAGGTGAGGTATTATTATAAATGCAGTATGGATATAACACACAGGAAGTGAGCACTGATGTGATATTATTTTCAATGCAGTATGGTTTTGACATACAGGAAGTGAGCACCGGTGTGGTACCATTATGAATCCAAGTGATATGCTGAAGCTTCCTTACATAGCCAAGGGGACACAGAAGCAAGACCAGAATTCATATGGTCTTGCCTGATGTAGGAAGTCAGCTGCCAGGTTGATATGTCAGTGCCTTGGTAAGTGACTTCTGGGGGTTAGGAGTGAGTGAAATGAAGTGCGGGTCCACCTCTTGAGTTGGGAAAGCCTGTGGTTTTCCTGTTGTGTGCAGGAGGTCCTGAAGTGTGTCATTTGTCATTAATCACCATTGTGGGTTACTGGAGCTGTTGGTCCATTTCCCTGGCTGGCATCTGAAATGTCAGCATGCCATTCTGAGTAGAATTTACCAGGTGGCTAGTAAAGTGAGAGGGGTTTATAGAAGGAATAGGGAGGAGGGATAGAGCTTGAGAAAATGGGAAGTCATTAAAAAGCAAACCAGCTTTCTTAAGCTCTTCCCCAGTGCTTCCAAACTGGAGACGATGTCACACATCTCAAGCCACAGAGCAGCAGGAGAAGTTTGAATCCCCTGGCAGCCCTTGAATGTTGTCTTAATTGAGGGAACTGGAGAGAAAAGAAAATATCCCAAGACTTCCTATGTTTGAGCAGTCCCTTCTGTGTTCTGGGCAGCAGTTGAAGAACACTGCCCCTGCTGGGTCTCTGTCACCATCATGGTATAGCAGGAGGGCACAGTGCTGTGAGTGGATGCCAGAGTGTGGCCAAACAGTGTCCTGGAGGTTTACTAAAGTGCAGATACCAGGTCCTACTCCAGGGCATGTGATTCCTAGGAGGGGTCAGGGAATCAGCTTTCTACTTCTAACTTCTGCTCCTCATATGCTAATGTGTGCTTCCCATGAGCAAGGCATTCTCCCTTGGAACTAACTTCGGTACAGTGGTGATGGTCAGAGTCAACACTCACACTTGACTGCACAACCCTCACCATTTGTCCTAGACGTTTCCTGTCTTGTGGAATGATGGACCCCAGAGTGACTGACCCATTTGCTGCTGTATGCAATTGTCATATCTCCTTAGCCTTCACTCTTAAGAACTTGACATTTTAAAAAATGACATCCATTTAATTTGTAAAATGTCCTGCTGTTTTTATTTGTTGTCTCCTCATGATTAGATTCAGTTTGTGCATCTTTGGTGGGATTATTGTTTAGGTGAGACAGATTCTTTGTGCATCCCTGGAGGTGAATGTCCACACTCAGCTCAAGTGCTCTGCTGAAGCTACTCCTTGCCCCTTTACAAGCAGTATTTTGTTAATGGGTATCCTACTATAACTAATCTTTTTCTTTGTTAATGTCTACATTAACCATTTTTGTTTTATTTACTATCTCATAACTCATTTCTGTCATTATTTCAATGGTCAAATTGTCCTAGCTTTGCCCAGTGAGGGTGCTACTGTGTTCTTTGGGAATGGCCTCATGAGTCCATAGCAACCTCTTGAATCTTGACCTTCTCATATACTTTTCTTCAATAGCAAGAGCCTGGTTTCCACTGGCTGATAAATTTTGCTATTCTTTTAGTTAATTTTTTTTTTTGAGACAGGTTTTCTCTGTATAGCCATGGCTGAACTGCATAGACCAGGCTAACCTCAAACTCAGAGATCCACCTACTTCTGTTTCCCAAGTGTCAGAGTTAAAGGTGTGTGCCACTACTACCCAGCTAAGTTTGATCATTTGATCATTTCTTCTATAAGTAATTTACCTCTACTGGCCTTGGAACTGAATAGTTCAGGAAGGGAAGACCCTGCCCCACCCCACTTCTCACAGGAGTTCGAGGGGTTGAATTGCTGAGATTAGACATCTCAGGTACATTCTTGGATGTTCTTGGCCAGTTATCACCTGCTTCTGAGCATCTGTCCTGAGGTGATGCCTGGGAGGTTCATAGATGTTTGCCAAGGTTTGAATTGCATACAGAAAATCAGATCAGCACAGGTATCAGAAGGCATATCACAGAGACAGGCTGTGATAAGCTAAACTCTATTGCAGTTGAGTGGCTGAGTTAGATGGTGGCTGAGCATCCCTGGGAGCCCTGAAAGCTTCAAGGCAGAAAATGTGAGGGTCCAACCTGGAGAGTTTATTTATGGAGTAGCTTCATATACTGGCCCCCTAATCTCACTGCTGTGGAGGCTGGCTGGGAATCCTTGACCCTCTTGGAACTGTTCATTGTAGTATAAAGGCAGTGTGGAGGACTGGTCCCCTCTGATTCTGGAATCATACTACCATTTTTGAATCCTCCCCTTGTCATTTCCTAGGGACATTATGTAGCTTCTCTTTGGGCACTTAAGTCTGTAAGTATTGACAAAGCCTCCACAGCCCTTTTCCTGAAGCAGCCTTTGTTTATTGTAGGAACTGGATTGGTATAGCCAGGACTACTCAATGGTGTGACCACAGCAGTGTTTTGTAGAGAACTATAAAACATGTGTTAGAATCAGAGTAACATTAGGCTCTAGGACTAGAAAGCCTTCCCAAGAGGGGAGGGCAGGAGGAGACTAAGAGATAATGCAGGTATCTTTGATTGTATATTTTCAGCAATCTTGAGGTCTTAGGAGTTGCTTTCAACACCATTAAACTAGATGCCTTTTGTTCCTGCTGTCAATCCCAAAGATGGGAGGAGAAAGACCACCGACCCAAACCATCATGGCCAAATTAATTAAAGCAAGATTTTTAAAAAATTCATGGATACAGGCTGCCTTTTCCTAAGGCAGGGTTCCAGAGGTCAGCATTGGATTTGAGGAAGACAAGGTTTTTTATAGCTCAGGGGTAGGGGTTTTCTAAGTGGAAGATTTGGTGGGCAAAACAGGCTGGGTTAGAGGAGCAGAGCATACCAAGATGGTCAATACAGCTTTTTGAAACAAAGATATGATTGTAAGGTGGTATCAAGGTAGTCATAACAACACCTGGCCATAACAATAAGTGACCATAATAGTCTAATAGTCTTTTGAAACAAAGGCATAGTTGCTGTTTCCTGGAACAGGTAATACAGAACCATTTGTAGTTAAGGTTACAGGTGGGGCATAGCCGAATCCTTGAGAAGCAGGACTACCTGCTTTAGGTAGTCCTCATGGCTTTGTGTAGCCAGACCTCCCAGACACCATCTTCTAGTAGTTGGGTGTGGTTAGATGTAGTATTTACTTAGTATCAGTGACTAGTAGAGTTGAGGCACCCTAAGCCAAGCTTTTGTCTGGCCCAGGAGAATGGATTTTTGTAGGTGTGCCTTATTGTGGTGTTTTGATGCCTGCGAATTACCAAATGTACTTAACAGGTTTGTTGGTTTTGTTTTGAGTAATTATCCTTTGAATGGTGTTGTCTGGGGTTGCTGGTTGTTTATTCTGACATCCAGCAGGCGTAATTGCTTTGACTTGCACACATTAATTACTGTAGTCACTGGAAGCTGTAGGAGAGGCACTTGCTGCCACCTACTCTATGATTTACATCTTCCCTGAGCTTTGAAAGGAAACTGCAGGGTGGCCAGCAGGTGGATCAGGGCTGGAAGTGGAGGCAAGATGGTCTGGACTCCTTCAGACAGATGCTATGGACTTCCCTTCCCCTCTGTGGCTATTTCCCAGTCCTTCCAGTCCTGACCACCACCATTTCTTGGCTGGATGACCACAGTGCTCGCCTCCTAGAAGGTCAGCTGCCTCTGCTGTGTTGACATCTATTCTTTCTCACATACTTTGTCTCCCCCTCACACTGTTTCTTGGCTGCTCCCAGTCCTTGCCCTGGCTCAGGACCCTTCATGACTCATGCCTGGCTCCAGTCTCTTCAGCTTCCTGGGGCTTTCCTAGCCCTTCCCTCTGGTCTAACCTTGAGTCTGGCAGCCTGCCTGGAATAGTTAGGAATGCGGACTTCCAGACCCTGCTCCACTGCTCTGAATCAAATTTGCATTTTGACAGGCCTGCAGGTGGCTTATGTGTATCCAGTCCTGCATCCTGATTCTGGAAGTGGTATGTCTTCACCCTCCTTCAGGTTTGTCAACTCCTCTTTAAAACATTCCACCACCCTGTATTCTCCTGGACCACCCCACCTCCTTCCTATCCCCCTCTCATTTTTATAGGGTGCAGTGTGGTCTGGAACTCTGCTACCTATTTGCTGGTCTGTAAGGCCTAGTTCCTTTTTGAATGCCACTTCTGTGGGGATGGGGACCCATTTTTGTCCTGTACCCCTACACTCATATGTCTGAACAATGCTTGGCACTGGGTAAAGTTCAGTGAAGTGGTTGTTGAAGAATTGTGCATGCTGCACCAATCCTCAGAGTTCCTTGGTGTTCTTCTCTTATTTAGGGAAGTAAGGTGGAGTGCTCACTTAGCTGGATGTGAGTTACTAGGCTCTGACCTTCACTTTGACAAAGGGTGGATAATCAGAGAAAGCTGAGCTATTTGACCTCTGAAATTCTTACCTCTGTTTCCTATACTCTGTTTCTAGGCTCAACATTAGGACTAAAAATGCCTCATAGGATTGCCATGAGGATCAGTGAACTCATGTACATAAACTTGCGTGTATCAGTTTAAATTTAGTTAATTAGGCTGACACTGTAGCTTAGTGCTTAGTGGTAATATGCTTGCCTGTCATCTGGGGCCCTGTGTTCATTCTAGGTACAGCTCTCCCCAATTCCTCATAGTTTCAGAGGGTCAGAGGCCTGGGTGTGGCTTAGCTAGTTCTTCTGGCCCAGGCTCTCATGAGGTTAGGCCAGAGTGTTGAGTGGAGCTCTAGTTACTCAAGGCTTGATGGGGCTACAAGGTGTTCTGCCAGGCTCATTCACAAAACTGCTGGGTAGCCTCTTCCTCTGTTGTGTGGCTTCTCATAGGCTGGCTGGGAATAAGAGATGGGAACCTTCCAGAGAAAGAGACTGTTACAGTCATCTTGTAACTGATCCCAGAAGTGACATGAGGCACTGCTTCCACTAGAGGGAGTGAAGAAGAGGGAGTGACCCCCAGGAAGCAAATATTACAGCTGTTAATAGGGTGATAAATTTATGAACCACTTAAAATATCACTTGACATCCAGTGAGCATCATGTAACAATTGGGGTTAAGCTGTTGTCCCTGTCATTGCTGAGGGTCTAAGAGCTGGTAAGAATGAGGGCTGAGATTTGAACCCCAGGATGACTTGCATTAATGCACTTCAACTCCACTGATAGTCAAGTATTGATATGTTATAATCATAATATGGATTTATGTAATGGGCAGAATGATACATTGTAAGTGACTTCTCTGATATAATTTAAGACCTTCCTTGTGGCCAACAAGATACCTCAAGGGGGTGGCTAGTGGTGCTTGATGTCTGTATGTGTCCTCACACATCCTTAATAAACACACAAGTAAACAATTAAATGTTATAAAGAATTTTAAAATCACCTAGTTTTTTTATTTTTGTAAATTAGTTGTCCAAACTATAGTAATTGTTTTTCTGGGCTAGTGACATGTGAAGCATAAAAAGAAATAAAGAAAGAAGGAAAGAAAGAAGGAAAGAAAGAAGAAAAGGCACCTTTTAGATGGGGGAGGTATGTTGTTAATCAGCTTTCTGTTGTAACAAAAACCTGAGACAGTCAATTGAAGAAGAGAAAAAGAGTTGTTTGGGCTCATAGTTCTGTTAGGATTTAGTCCGTGGTTTATTGGCTGCTTTTGAATCTATAGTGAGGAAGCATTCCCTGACGGGGAGTGCAGAGTACAGCTGGTCACTGTAGAGCCAGGAGAAAAAGAGGAAGAGAAGGGGCTGGCAAGTTCCACTGTTTCCTTCAAGGGCCTCAGCTAATGATGAAGACCTTCTGCTAGAGCAGTGGCTCTCAACCTGTGGGTCTCAAACCCTGGGTGGCGGGGGTGGGGTGGGGTGGTGTAGCATGAACCTTTCACAGGGGTCGGTCACATATCATGTATTTACATTATAATTCATAACACTAGTAAAATTACAATTATGAAATAGCAGCAAAAATAATTTTATAGTTGAGGGTCACCACAACACAGCATTAGGAAGGTTGAGAACCCCTGCCCTAGATGTTAGTTTCCACTACCTCTCAATAGAGCCAGGCTCATGGAGAATATCAGTGACCTTAAACTATTGCAGAGGGCAAGAACACCTTTGATTGCCACCATCTCTGAGTCCCCAGCACCCACTTGGCTTTCTTTACTGGCACAGCCTATTTGGCTGCTGTGGTCACTGAAGTCTCTGTTCCTCTTCAGACATACTATGAGCTGGGTGTGTGGTTCCAGTACTCAGGAGGCTAAGGCTCAGGGCTCTCCTCATGGTCAAGGCCAGCTATCAAAATGAACGTGGTCTATCATGCATTGTGTTCATGGTAGGTATCTGGTTGTGGTAGCATCCACCCCGTGGCTATGTAAGGTGTTCCTACCAGAGAAAACTGGACCAACTCTTGTTATCTTCTAACTTTCTGCAAATCTTTAATGACTTTAAAATAAAAATGTAAAACAATAACTAGATTTGGTTGTTCTAGGGGTCAGTATCCAGTGCCTCCTGGTCAGCACACCAGGCCTTTATCCTTTGGAAGAAACTGTAAGCACATTCTCACTTGAGATTTTTCTCATCCCAGAGGTGTGAAAGCATTAATTTCCCACCAGGGCAAATCCAGCTGGGTTAAACTGTCAGTTGCCAAAGATGTCCACCCAGTGAGCTGATATGTTCACCATGGTGATTCCTAAGTATCTGATGCTTCCAGCATTTGACCCTGATGTTCTGTCTCCCCAAATTTACCGAAGGGCTGTCTTTTAGACTGCATTGTAGTGTGGGGCACTAGGAACAAACACAGAAGCAATCCCAGGTGTTACAGCTAAGTAAGTGTGTGGTACTACACAAAGGAATACATTTCTGTCTGTCAATAGACTGAATTATGGCTTGCAGTGGTATAGTTAAAGAAAACAACTTGGTTGCAGAAAGTGTGTGGTCCTGCACTGTACCCTGGACTCTGCAGGAGTGTGTGTGGCTTGTAGTGGTTAGCATGCATGCTGTAGGCCACATCAGTGCACACCAGGTTTGCTGCTGATTCCTGGAGTGGAGAGCTAGAGAAGACAAAAAGGAATGAGAATGTGACAAGTTATTTCTTCCATAAAACATTCTTGTTTGCACATGCCCTAAGTATGACAGGATTGAGAGGAGACTGTGAATAGGCTTTATTTCAAGGTGTTGGGTTTTCAGCTAATTTCTCCTTCAAAAATGTGTTCTAATTGGAGTATTTTGCAGTGAGTCTTTATTTGTATAGTCATAGAAGAAACTCAGTTTTGAGCTCTTTTTATTGTGAAAACAGAACATTTCAGTGTGTTTAACAACACACTGAAGACCTGGGGTGGGAAGTGAGAGGCAGAAATAGAATGAGGACAAGGAGCCTCTTTGGGTGTAGCTGGTGAGAGATTAAGTCTCAGTCTCTAGAAGGACACAAGAAAATCTCTCTGGGGAACAGAGACACCTGGGTTTTACTGGTGTCCTTGACCATGTGATATTGTTCAGAGACATTATTTGTCTAACTTCTGTCTTACTAACCTGGGAGAATATGACAGATCCATTGTAAGTTTTCCACAAATGATGGATGGATGAATGCATGCATGTGATTCAGTGAGCTTATATGGGCCCAAGCTAAAGCTATGTGGACATAATGGATGGCTGAATGCATGCATGTGTGAGCTGATATGTTCAAGGTCCAAACTATGTGACGAAATGTCATGAAATGTCAGTTTCTTTTCCTGGAACCTCATGTCACAAGATTAGTCAGTGTATCAGGGGAATGGATTTGGGAGGTGGGGTGTGGTTGTCGCCCAGTGTCTGTTTTCCATTGTATGATGTATGATCTTTTGTGGGATTGGAGATGTATTTGGTCACTGGTTCCCCTCCTGGTGTCCCAGTTTCCTCATCTACAAATCATGAGTTGTGCTAGTTCCTGGGATGATGTGTGAATACTTAGCATGAGGCAAGTCATGTAATGCACAGTAGCAGGTCCAGGTGAACTGTGTTTAGTGTGTACCTCTGTCATTGAAGAAAATAACCCAGAATGACACTGGCAGGTTGGTGAGTTCACATAGCACATGTCTGCATTCCAAGTCTGGAGGTACAGGAACCAGTTGGCAATCACCAACTTTTCAAAAGGAAAGTTCCAGAAGGTGTTCCAGAAGTATGTCCTTAGTTACAAATTCTTTTCAGTGCTGATCTGTGATACAGGATTTCACATTAGCATTTGTAAGATACAAATTGTGTGCCTTTCCTCACACAGATTCCTTCCCCTGCTTAGGGTGGACATTGTTAGTTTTTAAATTTGTTTTTTTTTAAACATTCTTATACCTGCAGAGAAAACGAGGTGCTCAAAGTCCAGCTGAAGAAATATGTAGGAGCTGTCCAGATGCTGAAAAGAGAAGGTCAAACAGCTGAAGGTGAGGTGGAGCTGAGCCCATGGGGGAGGGGCTGCTATTCCACGGGCAGGTGCAGGAGTGGATGAATACGTACTCCAGTGGAGTAGAGAAATGGTGTGGAGGGGTCCAGAAAAAAGAAACCCTGTTTATTTTTGCTAAATGAAAACTTAGCCTCACTAGACTTAGCAATGGTTGTATGATTTGGGTGCTTATGGACTTTAGGTCAAGAATATTGTGAGCCCTGTGGAGTGGTTGGTTCACATGAGACCACAGGTGTAAGCAGCAGAGAATAGGCAGGGTAAAGAAGCAGACCTCCCTGGACTTAGAGTCGTCAGGCTGTAATCCCAGCTCTCTTGTAGTTTCTTTTTCAAAATATTTATTTATTTATTATTTATACAGTGTTTTGCCTGCATGTATGCCTGCATGCCAGAAATGGGTACCAGATCTCATTATAGACAGTTGTGAGCCACCATGTGGTTGCTGGATATTGAACTCAGGAACTCTGGAAGAGCAGCCAGTGCTCTTAACTTCTGAGCCAGCCATCTCTCCAGCCTCCTCTTGTAGTTTCTTAATCTCTGTTTCTCAGTTTTCTCATTTGTAAAATGGGATAGTTGGTGGCACCTGCTTTGTGAGGAGATATGTATAGGCAGCATAGGGATTAGCACAGGTTAGTTACTGGGTAATAAGCAGTACAGCTTGGTGGAAAGGTATCCTGGCAGTTGGGAGCCAAGGAATACCACAGAGTTACACCTCACAACAAACCTCACACATGAAAGACACAAGATGGTGGCTGCCTCTGCTTGGGTGAGAAACAGCAGAGAACTGGCACAACAGAGTTTATATAGGGTTTCTTGCTTGGGGTGGGGTACAACTTTCCAGGATGACTTGGGATTGGACTAGTTATGTGGCCAATCTTGGGGCAAGGTCAGAGATTGGTGGGATTTTTTTCTTGTAGGGTGGGGTTTGGCCACTCTTCCACCTTGGAACTGGGACTGGCTCTTACAGCTGTTAGAAGGCTATTAAGGAAGACTGGGGGCAGAGCGTGGCCACTAGAGCTCTTCAAGCCTTGAGAGTTTACAAAGTTTACAAGGGAGTATCTATCTGCTTACAGCAGGGACAGATTTCCCTGCTGCTTGAGTTGGCATGACTAGCCAACAGGAAATGTCTGGCTCTTGGTGTTATTTAATATTTTAATTTTGATAGTTTTATGCATATGTACAATGTGTTGGGATCACATTCACCCTCACTCCCATCTCTTTCCCCTTACTCCTGAAAACCCCTCTTGTCCCAGCTAGTACCCTCCTGTTATGGACCCACAGCATACACATTTGGAGGCCAGAGGCCAACCTCTGTGGTGTTCCTCGAGAGCTGTCTATTTTATTATTAGAGGCATGGCATCTCCCTGAACCTGGAATTTACCAGTTGGCTAGACTGGATGGCCAGTGGGCTGCAGGGATCCATTTGTCTCCTCCTCCTCAGCATTGGGGATATATATATATATATATATATATATATATATATATATATATATATCATGGTATCAGGTGTTTTGACACGGATGCCGGGGATTGAACTCAGGTGCCCTGGGCTTGGTTTTGATTTAGGAAGCACAGCACTATGAGGTGCATTTCTGAGTCAGGATTTTTAGAGCACTTCTCCCCAAATGCACTAGTAGAGGCTGTAGTGTGCAAATCGCAGAGGAAGTCCCATTTCTCGAGATGCAGCCTGAGTGTCCTGAAGCAAACATGGGTGACAGCCTATTCAGCATGCACCTGTGACCCACCTTGCTGGACTGCAGTGAGATGGCACATAGTCTACTGAACCTTCCTGAGTAGCACCTTCAGCACATAGTCTTCAGCACCTTCCTGAGTTCTCCTCCTGTGCAGCTGAAGACACATGGTGTACTGGGCACGTACCTGCTGTCCTGTTGTTGCTTATGGAGTCCCGTGATTTTCTTCTTTTAGTCACAGTTATCAGGGAGCATTGGTGGTGTGCCTTGCACCACAGCCTAGGCCTGTAACCCCAACACTCAAAGCTGGGCCAAAGGTTTGTTAGTTCAAAGCTAGCTGGAGCTGCATATCGAGACACTGTTTTGAGCTCCCAGTGTTTTCCCTGATTTGGGCATTACAAATCGCACATGTGGACACACCAATGCCTGAGTTTTCTGAGTTATAGGAGGAAACTGAGGATATGTTTTCATAGTGTAAGCTTTTTAGTTGCAAGTATAAAGTATCTTTTTATCTTTGGCAGAACTGACTTAGAGAGCTGTGAGCTTATTAGAGGGAAGAGACTGCAATCTTTTTAGCCCTACATGCTTTTGCAGTTGACAGCACTCTGTGGGCTGTCCCGAGACCTTCACCTTTATCCTTTTATTCTTGTTATGGAAACGTGCCTCCAGATTTAAAAAATAAACAACATAAAATCACTTTTAAAATACAGTGTCAACAACCTTTAAATTTACAGGTACAAATCAACTTTCCAGTCTTCTCCTGTTTCTATGAGGAAGAAAGGTGGAGTAGAATTTGGGCTGGCCTGAGCTGTTGGAAAGGCTTTGGTTGCTGTTGTGGTTGAGAGAGAGGGTAGGCTCCTCTCCTTTGACCACTGCATTTCCTAGCCAGAATGGTGGTTTGTGAAATCTTGTCTCCCCCTTTGCTTTTGGCTCTTGCTCTGGATGTCACCTTACCACCATACCCCCCCCCCCCCAAGTAACCAGCTTGGCAATTAAGCATCCATGGTAATTTCTCTGGACATAATGCCAACTCCATGGTTAAGGATCTGGGGTCCCTTTCTACTCTGCAGACAGTTTCATGTATGCCCAGAGTTGACTTTCCATGCTTTTGGTTTCATCTCTGACATATTGCTCAATTCCAAATCAAGATGTATGGGGTGATGCTTTTTGAGGAAAGTGCCCTGCAAGAATGAGGACCTGAGCTTGAACCCCAGACCCTGACTTACAAAGCTGGTTGTGGTGGTGTGTACTTGAAATTCCAGCCATGGTGAGGTACAAGGCAGAGACGGGGGAATCCCTCAGTCTTACTAGCCAGCCAGACTAGCTAACTTGGTGATCTCTAGGGCAGTGAGATGGTTTGGGTCCAAGAATACCTAGAGAAACCCACTGCTAGGATCTCCCCTGTGGCCTGGCCACTCCCTTGACAGCTGTACATACATAGAAACTAAAACCCCAAAGTGGATTTGTGCCAGCTCTCTCTCTCTCTCTCTCTCTCTCTCTCTCTCTCTCTCTCTCTCTCTCTCTCTCTCTCTCTCTCTCTCTCTCTCACACACACACACACACACACACAGAGTTTGGGTTCTGCAGTGATACAGACAATGTGCATGTGCATGGGATAATTTTAGGAAACTGGCTCATGTGGTCGTGAGAGTCCATCAGCTCCATCATCTACAAAGTGCCCTGCAGACTAGACACCTGGGAAGAGTTGATGTCACAGCTCGACTGTGAATCCTATGAATACATCTTTTCCATGGACCTCTTTTCTTTCATCTTAAGGCCTTCAATTAGGTGAAACCTAACCATTCTATACAGGCTGACAAAGGCACTCACAGTTGACATTTAGATTATCATTTGATCAAATATCTGCATACCATGTTCCAGTCATATTGTCAGCCACCATTAGGTTATAAAACTAACCATCATTGTCACCTGTCCAGAAAGTAGGAATCAAGATTCCAGCTTATAGCTGGTGTTGTTGGCACACATTTTTCATCCCAGCACTTGGGAGGCAGAGGCAGTCAGATCTCTGAGTTTGAGGCTACCCAGGACATCCAGAGCTACACAGAGAAACCCTGTCTTGAAAAACAAAACAAAACAAAACAAGATTCTTGCTCAGACCTACTAGGTTCAGCCCTTATTCTCTTCTTCCAAGTTTGATCTCCCAGATGACTTCTATATCATGGGATGTATGGGGCCCCAGCCTGGCTGTCACGTGCTTTTGCTTGCTGAAGTGCTGGTCTGGGCGTATAGGCTCAGTCTTGGGTAGGCTGTTCTGCTGTGTCAGATTACTACTTAGCTTTATTCTGAGAAAAATCAGGAATGGGGGAGGGCATCCTCTTCCTGGATGGCCTGAACCAGTAGTGTGCTGTCTGTCTAGTGGGAAACAGTGTAGGTGACCTCCTGGAGCAGATATTAGACCCTTCAGCTCACCCACTTCGCAGCATGCAGTTGTGAATAGACGTGCTTGCTATGGGTGTTGGTGAGTATAGAGTAGTTATGCCCCTTTTCCCTCCTTCTACCCCAGAACCCTCTCCTTCCTTGGTAAAGAGATGCCACTGCCTGGGGAAGGAGCCTGGAGGAATTGCAATCCTTGGGGGAAGGGCAAGGCATGCTGAGGGTTGTGGTTGAGGCTGCACTGGCTGCCTTTAATGGCTCTGTGCTCTTGCTGGAAGCTATTTCAGAGTTTCTGATGTTCATTTTGGGGGTGAAGATGATGACAGTGATTTTCTGGACTTGAGAGCAGGGAACAAGTGATAGCATATATCAAATAGCAGGCAATTTTCATTATAAATCGGTTGGTGATGTTTTGAAGATCGAAGTTGAGGAGGGTCAAGGCGAATTAGCAGACACCTGTCAATTAGTTTCTGAAAGGTGAGTGATTACGGTGATAATTGTATAGTGAACCTCTCTGAAAGCTTTGCGGCCATTATCCTGATAAAGTAGTATCTGGGTGAGGAAATAGCTTCCTGTCTTGTAAACAAAACCCTGGAAAGTGGTTCTAGTGCCTGCCTGAAGTGTTGAAGTCCTTGCAGCTGCCATGAATCAGAGAATGTGCTCATACACATATACATACAGGTCACACACACCCCACATACACCACATACACACATACCTCATACATAAACACAAATATACACACTACACACATACCCCCACACAGTACACACACACATAGAGATTGAGGGAGGGAGGGAGGAGGGAGGAGGGAGAGAAAGAGAGAGAGAGAGAGAGAGAGAGAGAGAGAGAGAGAGAGAGAGAGAGAGAGAGAGAGAGAATACTGTATTGCAATTGTTCACACTGACTATGAATCTGGGCTCAACTGATCCCTTTGCCTTACCCTCTAAGAGCAGGGACTACATCCCCTAAAGGGTTGGTATATGTGTGCACCCTGTTTTATTTGAAAACTTTTGTTATTACTTTGTGTGTAGGTGTGGTATGTGTGTGTCATGACACATGTGGATGCCCTAGCACAGCTTTGCAGAGTCAGTTGTCCTTTTCATCTTTATGTGGGATCCAGGCAAGTGTCCTTACCTGCTGAACCACATCACCTGCCATCCACCTTAGTTTCTGAGAAAGACTCTGTCATTGAAATGGAGCTGACTTGGTTGCACTGGCTGACTTGCAAGCCCCAGGGCTCCTCCTGCTTCAGCTTCCTCAGTGCTGGAATTACAAGCATGTGGCACTGTGCTCAGCTTTTTGCATGAGTACACTGTACTGACTGAGTTCTGTTCCTACACATTAAAGGGTTGATTTTTTTAAGACTGAATTTATTGGAAAAGCCTAGGGAGTTTATTATAGGTAATACTATCTGTATTCACCTCAGAGGGCTAACACATTTATGTTTTTCCATACATATTTCAGATTTTATTAACAAAAGATATGTTTATAGTTATATTTCTGCTGCCATGATAAAACACTGCCCAAAAGCAACATGGGGAGGAAATGGTTGATTTGGCTTACACTTCCATGTCCGTCACTGAGTGAAGTCAGAGCAGGAAGTCAAGTGGGAACCTGCAGGCAGGCAGGAGATTAAGCAGAGACCATGCAACAATGCTGCTTCCTGGCTCACTTTTCATAGCTTGCTGAGACCACTTTATTTTTTGTATTTGTTTATTTATTTGTTTTTCGAGACAGGGTTTCTCTGTAGCTTTGGAGCCTGTCCTGGAACTCACTTTGCAGACCAGGGTAGTGTGGAGATCAGCCTCCCTCTGCCTCCCAAATGCTAGTGTTAAAGGTATGTGCCATTACCGCCCAGTGAGACCACTTTCTTATATAACCAGGACTACCTGCTGCAGGGGCTGGACCACCCATATTAATCACCTATAAAGAAAAAGCTGGGAAGTGGTGGTGCACACCTTTAATCTCCCAGCACTGAGGAGGCAGAGGCAGGCAGATTTCTGTGAAATCGAGGCCAGCTTGGTCTACAGAGCGAGTTCTAGGACAGCCAGAGATACACAGAGAACCTCTGCCTCTAGCTCCCTTCCCGAGAAAAAGAAAAGAAAATGCCCCACAGATATACCTACCAGAAATCTAGTGGAGGTGGCACCTCTGTTGAGGGTCCGTTTTCCCAGGTGACTCTAGTTTCTGTCAAGTTTACAAACTAACTGACACAGGATTGAAAATTCAAAGTAATGGAGAATGCCCTATGGTTTGTACCAACAGATGAGCCAGGCCAACTCTGGCCTACCTTAGATGCTGTGCATCCGTTACTTAACCCTGGGACCTGATGAGGTATGAGAGGGCAGTTAGGATGTGGTCAAGCCAGGCTCACTGGAGGTGGGAATAACCCCACAGCAACACACACTGGGTTGAACATAGGAGACGTGAGGGCTCAGAATCAAAGGTACAGACAGATTCTGTCAGAGAAGGTGTGGATGGCAGTGGGCCCTCAGCTGACTCTGCAGTGGGTGTGCTCAGCATTTTTGTTAGGTTAGATGCTTTCTGGGAGAGAGGCATGAAGGCATTATCTCAATCTCATTGTCATAGCATGCAGTTCATTGACTTGGGGATACCATGTTGGATAGGAGGAGGCTTGGCTGTGTCAGAAGGAAAACTGAAACCACAGTAGCTCCCACAGTTTTCTCTTGTATGAGATGCCTGGAATTAGCTTGGGCTAGTGTGGGTGTTTTCTGGCCACAGGCACTCAGGCTGCATCTCTTCTTATTCCTGATGCATGTCTTTTACTCTTTAGGACTGCCTCATGTCACCTTTAAGATGGCTGCTGCTCTGCTATCACGTCCATATTCCTGGTGGGTGGAAGCAGGAGATTCGAAAGCCAGAGGGTGTGTTTAACAGAGGAGTTTTCAGAGAGTATGAGCTTGGTGGATAACACACTTCCATTCCGGAGCTTTCAGACCATCTCCCATGGCTTCTGCCTGAACCTCTGGTTGGAAATGTGCCAGCACAGTGAGCATGTGCAGGAGGAGGGACAATGGGCATCTCTGCCTCTGGTGGGTTTGGGGGAATCTGGTGGCAGTTATTTCTGAGGCATAGGGAGGCCTTGCTCCAAACCACTTTTTGTGCCATCACTCCAGTGAAAAATTTCAGTAAAGACTCAGGGTCATAGTTGCCGAGGAATCCAGCCCCTACTTCAGAAGTGACCCAAGTATCTTGGTGACCTGGAAGGAGGTGATGTTTTATTTACTGCACTGATTTCAGCCCCAGCAGGACACTGTAAATCATAGCAGAAGCAGTTGCCTGGAAATACCCAGGATCCTTTGAGTTTTGCTCCTTTTTATTGTTTGCAAGAAACAAAGGCCCTTCCTTACTGTGTTCATCTCCCTCCATATTTGCCAGTTTGATTGGTGTCTGCAGCCTGTCAGTCAGCCTCTCCTTTGGTGGCACATCCTTTCTTCCCTGGAGGCTGACAGGAGGCTTGTTTTGTTAAATGCCACTTTGGTTTTGAAACACCACTCTGCTTTAGTTTCTAATTATAGCTTTCTTAAGGCAACTGGTCATTTTGCTGTGCTTGAGTGGGTAGAAACTCCAGTGCCTCAGCAGAGGGGCATGTCTAGATGTTTTTCTTGAAAAGACTGGAAACTATTTTCTGAAGAGATAGATGCAGCGATCCCTGGCTGGGTTACTCCTGGCTTGTGCTCTTATCCCTGTTCTCTGCACTTGAGCAGTACACTTTTAGTCCCATAGCCCTAGAACCTTCCTCCTGTCAGGCATTTCTGTCCTCCAGGCAGATGGTCCCTCCCCAGAAAGTGCTCCTTGCTCTCTCTGTTGTCATTTTCCCCAGTTTTCATTCTCAGAAGTTTGGTTTTACTGCCCAGTTGATACATATTTTTAAAAATTTATGTGTGAGTGCTTGCGTATGTGTATCACATGTATGATAAACATGTGGTGGGCAGAAGAGGACATCAAATTCCCTGGAACTTCAGTTACAGGCAGCTGCGAGCCACTGTGTGGATACTGGAAACTGAACCCAAGGCCTCTATGAGAGCACAGAGTGTTCTTTTCATTTTTCCTTTAATTTTAATTCTATCATCTATCTATAATCTATCTATCTATCCATCCATTATCTATCCATCTATCTATCTATCTATCTATCTATCTATCTATCTATCTATCTATCTATGTATCTATGTATGTATGTATGTATGTATGTATGTATGTATCTATCTATCATCTATATTTCTCTCATATATTGTATCACAACTATGGTTTTTTCTTCTTCCTCTCTTCCCTCTCTCTCTCCTCTTCTCCAAATCCAGTCCTGCTTTCCCCTCAGAGAAGGGCAGGCCTCCCAGGAATATCAACCAAACATGGCTTATCAAGATATAATGAAACTAGGCACATCACCTCAAAGGGTCCCCAAAACAGGCAAAAGGGTCAGAGACAGCCTCACCCCCACCCCACTGTTAGGAGTCCCACAGGGACACCATGCTACACAACCATAACATGTGCAGAGGAGTTAGGTCAGGCCCTTACAGGCTCCCTAGTTGTTGTTTGATTGCCTGAGAGCCCCTGTGATTCTGTGGGCTGTGTTCTTGTGCTGCCCTCCACTCTTCTGGCTCCCACAATCCTTCCTCAACCTCTTCTGCAGGATTCCCCAAGCTCCACTTAATATTTGGCAGTGGGTCTCTGCATCTGCTCCCACAAGTTGCTAGATGAAGCCTCTCTGATGATGGTTATGCTAGGTTCTGGTCAATGAGTATAGCAAAGTATTGTTATTAGGAATCATTTCATTGGCATTTTTTTTCTGCTTGTGTTGGGTTCTGTCTTTGGTCTTTTGGCTATCCAGCCTCTGGTTCCTTTCCCTGGTCTGACACTCGTGGTATGGGTTTAAGTTGGACCAGTCATTGGTTGGCTGCTTCCACAAGTTCTGTGCCACCTTTACCCCAGTAAATCTTGTAGGCAGGACTAATTGTAGGTCAAAATTGTGGCAGAGTTGGTGTCCCAATCCCTCCACTGGAATCCTTGCCTAGTTACAGGAGATTGGTTCAGGTTCCATATCCCCGTTACTAGGAGTCTTTGCTAGGGTCACCCTCATGGATTTCTAGGAGTTTCTATTACACTGATGGGGGATGTCCTTCTGTATGCTGTGAATATATGTTTCTCTTATTGGTTGATGAATAAAAATGTTTGGCTTAAGACTCAGACTTCTTACTGGCTAGCTTTCTCTTAATTATTAACTCATTACTATTAAATCTGTGTATGTCCACATGGTTTTGGTTTACCAGTGATGCTTGCTTCCTCGGCAGCTACCTGGTGTCTCCTTGACTCTGTCTACTATCTTTCTCTATCTCTGTTTGGATTTCCTGCCTGGCTAAATCTTGCCTGTCTTTGGCCAAAACAGCTTTATTCATCAACCAATAAGAGAAACATATATTCACAGCATACAGAAGGACCTCCCCCATCATCTCCTTTCTATCTAAATAAAAAGTAAGGTTTTAACTTTAACATAGTAAAATTATATATATCAGTTATCAAACAAAAGCTGTAGTTATCAATATTTCATCCAGTAACATTTGACAAAATTTAAAGAAATTATTTTATCATCTGTCCTATCTTTGTGAGTCTAAGGTTTTATATGTAACTTATCTTTTATCATAACTAAGGAAAACCATAACCATAACTATTTGTCTTCAACTCCATCAAAGATCCCAGAAGGATAATATATAAACTCTAGAATTGACAGAGACATCTTGCTGCCTGGACTGTCACTCAAAGTTTCTCTGTAATGTTGGGGCATCCTTTTTCAACCTATAGGCAGGCCATAGTGCCTGGCAGACTTTTTATATGAAATAGGAAATTTGAAGATTTGTTCTGTCTGGTTGTGGTGAAGTTCATCAGTTGCTTTCTTCTGTAAAGTAGGAACCCTGAAGGACAATCCTGTCTCTTGGCAAGTTCAGCAATCACTTTCCTGGTTGTCTATTTTTGGACAGCATGCTTACTGTCAGCAGTTGAGGCAAGGGCAGTTCTTTGCCCAATAGGCCAGTTTTGCCAGGCAAACTCTATAACGAGTTTCTTTGATCCCATCTTTCGATCTGACATAATTGATGTTGCCAATAGCAGTTGTGTCTCATTGTCATGAAAAACCCTAATAAACCATTTTAAATGTCATTCTCTGTAGGTCTTTGAAAGGTTTTGAAGAATACCTATCCATTTGAAGTATATCTCTGTATATCTAGAAAACCTAACTAACACGACTATAAGTTTTAACTGTAACCTGTAATTCTCAAAAGCATATATTGCTTACGGACTGAAGCTTCCCATAAATAAGTAAACAATCTTTAAACAGATATGCAGCATGAGGACAGTGACCTCAAAATTGTAATTATATACATATTTATGTAAATATCTTGATCAGAGGTAGAACTGTATAATGCAAAATGATGAAAATATCCTAAACTGTATCAATATACAAAATAATTTATGCATATATAGAAACATACATACAAAATGATAAAAATAACTTTATATTTGTGTGCAAAAACATTGTAAACAGAGGAACCTACACAGTATGACCAATATCATTTCAAGTTTGAAACAATATACAAATTATCTAAGACAGGAATACAAATTAATTTTACATAAGTATCAATATACAAGAATCTATAACAATGTAAGTTCTCTTTAACTAATAGTTGCTAAAATAGTTCACAAGAAGTTATACTACTCTACCTATATCCCATCCCATCCATTCCCCTTTATTCTTTTCCAAAAGAGATTCCTGAGTCTGAACTTCATATTCCACCCCCAACCCTACACAACATATAAGCAATCCTAAACAAGTGACAATTATCCATAACCTGGGGAAAAACCAAAAACCATCTAAGCCAACTGTAGGGAAAGGGAGTGTTGTTTTCTTAAAATTACTTCTGGCTGTCATGGGGGTGAAAGTGTTTTATGGGATTCTGTAAAAAACTAATGCAATGGTTATGTCTTAAGAGGATTGGCTGTAACATTTGTAGCTGGTCTCTGAGTGAGTAGGAGGTGAGGCTTAACTTATCTGAAGTTTTTATATGAAGCTCTTGCCAGAGTGTTGTAAGAAGATGGACCATCTCAGCTAGCTAGTCCGGAATTGTCTAGAGCAGATTTAGTCCAAAACTGATCCTTGAGTGGTATTTAATGGTTCAAAGGCATCGTTTTCAACCAAGTGGACTCAATGTTGTGAGGCACCATCTTCTTTCTGGAGACATGAGAGATTGCTGTTAGGAGATTTTATTGTTCACTGTAGAAGACTTAAACATTGATATCAAAATGGAAAGTTTAAAATTTTATAGATATGCATACAAGGAAAAGTACCAATAAAGACTAAAATAAGTATTGGCAAAAATAGGATTTATGGGGAATAAAAGAGTTTTTCCAATACTAATCCCTAGATGCTTGCTTTTCTTCTGTCTCATACCAGGTAGCTCTTCTGGTATGAGACAGAAACTCTGAATTTTTCTTTTAACAACATGCTTGGATTTAGAGAAGGAGAGAGCTATGCTCCAACTCCAAAGCCAGCTTTGACTTTTAAGTGAATTGGGACTACCACTATACTTGGGAGTAAGGAGATCAGAAACTTCTGTCTACATTTCGCCTGGTTTCTACCTCACCTTCAAAATGCCCCTCCCCATTTCAGTGGTCTTTCTTAGTACTGTCTTCCTACACCCACCCTACCTAATCCATTCTATTCCCATCTCTACCTGTCTCCAGTCTACCAACAAAATCTATTTCAGCTACCCAGGGAGATCTGTGTGTCTCCCCTTGGAAACTCCTTGTTACTTAGCCTCTCTGGATCTGTGGATTGTAGCATGATACTCCTTTATTTTACAGATAATATTACTTGTAAGTGAGTACATACTATTTTTGTCTGGGTGTAACCCAGACCCCAAAAAAATCACGATGATTTTTTTTCTAGTTCCATTCAAATTCATGATGTTATTTGTTTTAACTGCTGAGTAATACTCCATGTGTAAAGGTATCACGTTTTCTTTATTCATTCTGCAGTTGAGGGACATGTAGGTTGTTTCCAGTTTTTGGCTATTATGAATAAAGCTGCTCTGAACATAGTTACTATGATAATAGTTAAACATCCTTTTGGTAGGATGGTGCATAATTTGGGTATATGCCCGGAAATGGGATAGCTGGGTCTTGAGGTAGATTTCCAATTTTCTAAGGAACTACCATATTGATTTCCAGAGCGGCAGTACAAGTTTTCACTCCCAATAGCAATGGAGGAGTACTCTCTTTACTCCACATCCTTGCCAGCATGACCTGTCACTCGTGGTTTTGATTTTAGCCATTCTGACAGGTATAAGTTGGAATCTCAAAGTTGTTTTGATTTGCATTTCCCTCATGGCTAAGGATGTTGAATGTTTCTTTAAGTGTTTCTTAGCCATTTAAGATTCCTCTGTTGAGAATTCTCTGTTTAGAGCTGTACCCCATTTTAAAAATAGATTATTTGGTTTATTGATGTCTAGTTTCTTGAATTCTTCATATATTTTTGATATTAGCCCTCTGTCAGATGTGGGGTTGGTGAAAATCTTTTCCCATTCTGTAGGCTGTAATTTTGTCCTGTTACAGTGTCAGAAGACTTTGCCTTACAGAAGACTTTCAGTTTCATGAGGTCCCATTTATTAATTGATGATCTTAGTGCCTGTGCTATTGGTGTTCTATTCAGGAAGTTGTCTCCTGTTCCAGTGTGTTCAATATTATTCCCCACTTTCTCTTCTATCAAGTTCAGTGTATCTGTTTTTATGTTGAGGCCTTTGATTCACTTGGAATTGAGTTTTGTGCATGGTGATACATATGGATTTATTTGCATTCTTCTACATGCTGGCATACAGTTAGAATATTACCATTTGTTGAAGATACTTTCTTTTTTTCAATTGTATATTTTTGACTTCTTCATCAAAAATTAAGTGCCCATATGTCTGTGTGTTTATGTCTGGGATTTTAATTCAATTCCATTGATTAACCTGTTTGTTTTTATGCCAATAACATGTGGATTTTATTACCATACCTCTGTAGTACAGCTTGAAATCAGGGATGGTGATACCTCCATAAGTTTTTATTGTACAGGATTGTTTTAACTATCCTGTTTTTTTCATATGAAATTCAGTATTGTTTTTTCAAGGTCTGTAATGAACTGTATTGAAATTTTGATGGGAATTGAATTGAATCTGTAGGTTGCTTTGGTAAGATGGCCATTTTTAGTATGTTAATCCTACAGATCCATGAGCATGGGAGATCTTTCCTTCTGATATCATTAATTTTCTTCTTCAGAGATTTGCAGTTCTTGTCATATAGTTATTTTACTATAGATTTTATATTATTTGTGGCTGTTGTGAAGGGTTTTTTCCACTGATTTATTTTTCAGCCGGTTTGTTGTTTGTATATAACAGGGGTACTAATTGGGTACTTTTTTTTTTTTTTAGTTAATCTTGTATCCAACTACTTCACTGAAGGTGTTCATTGGCTGTAGGAGTTCCTTAGTACAATTCTTGGGTTCTCTTATGCATGCTATCATCTTATCTGCACATAGTGATAGTTTCAATTTCATCCTTTCCAGTTTGTATTCACTTGATCTCCTTTTGTTGTTTTATTGCTCTGGCTAGAACTTTGAGTACTATTTTGAATAGAATGGAGAGAGGGGGTGGTCTTGTCTTGTTTCTGATTTTAGTGGAATTGTTTTGGGTTTCTCTCTATTTAATTTGATGTTGGCTATAGGCTTGCTGTAAATTGCCTTTACTATGTTTAGATATGTCCTTAGCATCCCCAGTTTCTCCAAGCCTTTTATCATGAAGGGGTTTTAGATTTTGTCAAAGGCCTTTTCAGCATCTAATACGATGATCATGTGTTTTTTTTTAGTTTTATTTATTTTTTTTATATTGTGGATTACATTTGCCGATTTTCATATGTTGGATCAACCCTGCTTTTCTGGGATGAAGCTTACTTGATCACGGTGGATGATCTTTGATATGTCTTTAGATTCAGTGTGCTGAGTATTTTATTGAATATTTTTGCATTGATGTTTATGAAGGAAGTTGGACTGTAATTCTCTTTTTTGTTGAGTCTGTGTAGTTTGAGTATCAGGATGACTGTGGCCTCATAAATTGAATTTGACAATGTTCCTTCTTTTTCTGTTTTGGAATAATTTGAGGAATATTGACATTAGCTCTTCTTTGAAAGCCTTTTAGAATTCTATACTAAGCCACCTGGTCCTAGACTTTATTTTGGTTGGGATACTTTAATTACTGCTTCTATTTCCTTAGAGGTTATAGGTCTATTTAAATTATGTATTTGATCTTGATTTAACTTTGTTAAGTGGTAGCTATCAAGAAATTTGTCCATTTTAATTTTTTTGTTTAGATTTCTTCAATTTTGTGGAGTACTGGTTTTTGAAGTATGACCTAATGATTATTTGGATTTCCTTGGTGCCTGTTGTTATGCCCCCCTTTTCATTTCTGATTTTGTTAATTTGGATAGTCTCTCCTTGTCTTTTAGTTTGGATAAGGGTTTGTCTGTCTTGTTGGTTTTTCTCAAAGAATCAACTTTGCATTTCGTGGATTCTTTGTATTGTTCTCTTTGTTTCTATTTTATTGATTTCCTCTCTCAGTTTGATTATTTCCTGCCCTCTCCTCCACTTGGGTGTGTTTGCTTTTCATTCTAGAGCTTTTAGGTGTGCTGTTGTTAGTATAAGATCTCTCCAACCTTGCGCAGAGGCTTGGGGAAAAAAAAAATCTAGCCAGGTGGGGTGGTAATTCCCACAGGAACCCTGCATGCAGCTCTGGCCTGTGCTGGTGGCTGCAAAGCCACAGGCAAGCAGCTTTTTCATGAATTTGTACCTTTAAGTTGGGCACCAATATGTGACACGAGTTCTAATAGGTCTTAATAATAAAGCCTGGAGTCTGATATTAAAGGGGTGCAAGCTGAAAAGATCAGAGAAGCAGAGCAGTCAGCTACTAGAGCTCTTACCTCTATGAAATCCTCAGACTGAAAAAGAGTCTGAATTCCTGTTCTCATCCCGCCTATATTCCTCTCTCCACCCATCCATCTCACTTCCTGTCTGTCTGTACAAACCGCCAGACCTCTATGTTTAAGCTAGTGACTAGCTCTGCCCTCTGATTTTCAGGCAAGGTTTATTTAAAGCCAAACAGGATGGCTTCAAAACTACCATCCTCCTGTCTCAGAAACTCCCTTTCTGTAAACCCTGGGATTACAGGCATGTGCCTTACCTGGCTTATTACCCTTAAAAGTTCAGTGATTTGCCCATGACATTGTCATGTAGTCACTTTGCTGCAAGGATGTCTGGGAAGCAGCACCTGTGTTTTCTGTCCACCTATCTTGGTGCACAGCCCCAAGGAATGAAGAATGGCTGTAGGGGTGTAGTGCCTGCTTCTGTCACTTAGAACTCAGCAACCACTCTGCAGATGGCTAATCCCATCAGCAGTGGTGTGGCTTGGATGGAGACAGCAGTAATGGGGTCATTTTTGATAGAACGACAGTCTCTATTCTGTACTGTGTTACTTCCAGGTGACTGGCTCACTGGGGGAACAGGAGGTGTTCTTCTCTTAGTGCTTAGCAACTGTGGCTAGCTGTCCTTGTCTGGTGTGCATTGGTGTCACAGATGGTTGGACTTACCTTGGGCTTATGTCTTGCTTATCAGTGGTCTGATGAAACTCTTCAAACTCATGGCCTGCTGTTGTGTCATTTGGAAGGGACATGGACTCCTGCCCCACCTCATCCCTCCCTTCCCATAAAGCCTGATGTTAACTGCCAGCTCTGTTAACAGTGGGTCACAGGTCTGGGGAACAAATGTTATACTCCTTTCTATGTTGTTGGCTTGTTTTCAGGAAGACAGGATAGAATTTTATTTTCTTGGCTTCTCAGACATTGTTATTCTCTCCTTTCCCCTCATGAATATGAGTTATAGAAGGATGTGTGCTGGGTATTTGACTGTGTCACAGAGAACTGGATTCAGTAAGAACAATCCTCAGGTAGCGTGTATCACATGTTCTTTTTGTGTAATTAAATATTTTATCAGAATTTAAATAGCAATATGATGACCCACAGTCACCTGTCTGTCCCAGTTACCTCTTAGGTACCCAGAACTGAATGATGCATATAAATGTATACAAGTCTCTTTTTTTGTTGTTTTTTGTTTTTCGAGACAGGGTTTCTCTGTGTAGCTTTGGAGCCTATCCTGGCACTCTCTCTGGAGACCAGGCTGGCCTCGAACTCACAGAGATCCACCTGCCTCTGCCTCCTGAGTGCTGGGATTAAAGGCGTGTGCCACCAACTCCCGGCACTATACAAGTCTTATGCCCTACTAACATGTGCACCTGCTCTACACTTTTTCCCCAAAATGTGATCCCTGTGCACAAGCTGCCTTGTTTGTAAATCCAGGATAGTATGTGTTTAAATGCATTTTGTATGTGTTTGCTTGCATATATCTCTGTACGGCACATACACTCATGATGCCCATAGAGGTGGAAGATGGTGTTGGGTTCCCTGGCACTGGAGGTTAGCAGTTGTCAGCTGCTATCTGGTCTTCTATCTCCATCCTCTCCAGTTCTGTTGGGACATTGCCACACCCATTTGTTAGTGTCATTGATACCTGCTTCCATGAGACAATAGTAGAGCTGAATGGCTCCAGCAGAGACCAGGGGTCCTCACACCCCAAAATAGTTATCACCTGACATTTGGAGGAAGTTAGAGGCCCCAGACCTGCCTTGCCTTTTCCAGGTCACACTGTCACTCAACAGAGTTTCTCTGGGTCATCCTTTCTGTATCATACTATTGGAACCACCATAGGCATGCTGTCTGTTCACAACTCACTCTCTGCATGTGCCGGCTGGCAGGTGGGGTCAGCACTAAGACCTCTGTGCTAGAATTGAGCCCTGGAAGTCAGTGTCATTTGTATCCAGATCTTGATCATCCCTCTACCAGCATTGATATACACCTACCGCCCCCACCTGCCAGCCTGCACTCTGTCTGCTTCTTTGGTTTTGGCCTAGACTACATGTGGGAACTGTGATTCCTCTAATAGAAAGGTCTGTTGAGGCCTGCAGTTTTATTATAGTAATAACTTCCCCCACCTTTAGCAGACAGTTGAAGCCAGCTGACAGCAAGGAGGACATGCAGTGTTTCACAGAATTGGGGTGTAGATATGGCTGGATGTAGGTGCTCAGAGTGTGTGCCGGAAGAGCCAGCCCTGTGTCATTCATTCTGTCTCTAGATCAGAGTGTTTCCTATTCACACAGGAGAGGCAGGGAGGGCAGGTACAGTAGTGCAGAAGCCCCACAGTACAGGGCTTGTGTGGGCTCTATGTTGGCAGGAGCAGAGAGCTGAGCTGAGCTTGAGAGAGATAGTCAGGGGTCAGAAGAAATGGCCCAGTTCAACTTCCATGTTGCTTCCTCTCTGGTGCCCCTCAGCCCCATGTCTTGGGTTGTTACAGAGCACGTCAGAAACGGAATTCTGCCTTTAAAGGGATGGTGACTTTTAGGCACCTAAAATATTTTTCTTTTCTTCCTTTCTTTTCTTTTTTTTTTTTAAAAAAAATTTCTGACATTGTTTGAATTTAATGATTCATATTACGAATTATTCATGAAAATGATCTTTTAAGCGTCTTATAATAGCTGAAATTATCCTTCATTAGATACTGACAGTTCCTGTGATGGGTGTAATTATAAAAAATATTCTTAGGCTAGCTATATTCTGCAGTGTTAAAATTACGCAAATGAGCAAGGGACAGGAATAGAAGCTGAGTAGGATGGTCAGGTTTCATGGGAAAAGGGGGGCACTGGAGACTTTCTAAAAATGAATAAATATGTGCTTGTGTGCACAGAAAGCATGCCTCCTGGATAGTCTGCCTTGCTGCTCAGCCGCTCTCCCCTGGCAAGGGAGCAAAGGAACACCAGTGACTGGCCTGTGTGTTGTTCTTGCCCATATATAAATCGTGGGATAGAGGTCCCCCCCCCTTTAGCTTTGTTCACTCAGCATTTTCTGTGAGGCACACTGTAGTAATCTCAGATACTTTTGGAGAGTGTCAGATTTGTCACTAACACAGATAGTGATGTGTAAGGAAGGGAGAGATGGGACAGTAAGTAGGGCCCTGGGGCTGGGACAGCCACCTGGGTTAGAGGGACCCCATCATGTTTATGGCACATGACAGCCAGGGCACAGACTCAAGGCTCATGGGTACCACCTAATTTCTTGGGTTTGATTTTGGTTTCTTCTCTAAGGTTCTATATCTTTGGATGTCCATGAACTTGTGATCTGCTTGTCTCAATCTCCTACATCTGGGATTCTATAGACATTATGCCTGTCTTAGATTAATTTTTTCCTGTTCAGTATTGGAGATGAAGTCAGGACCACACATGGACTAGGCTAGCATTCAGCACTGACCACAACTCTAACCATCCTTTCACTTTTATTTTGGGACAAGTTTCACAAAGTTGTTTAGGTTGGTCTCGAACTCATTCTGTAGTCTAGGCTGGTTTTGAACTTGAAACCTGCCTCAGCTTCCTTGAGTAGCTTGACTAACAAGTCTGTGTCACTATGCCTGGACTTCTTTCTGTGTCATTGTGGGGAATGTTCAGAAGGGAGGAGGGAGTGCCCATTCAATTTTGTGTGGTGTCATGGTGCTGGTTCTTTGCTTGTCCAAGCTCTGTGCACTGTCCTACCTACTCAGTTCTCAGGTCTTTGCACGCTATGCTTCTCCTTAAAGCCCCCAAGGGAAGTTGAGCTAGTTCCTGTAGTACTACCTCTGGCCCTACACTCTCAGGCCCATCCACCAGCAGTGCTATGGAGTCAAGTCTCGATCTTCCCATTTTCGACCAGGACCATTTAATAAAACCTTAGGTGGGGAGGGTGATGAAAAATGATGGAGACTTAACATTTGAGTATGCTCGAAGCCAGGCACAGCTCCAAGAAGCATGCACTTGTTTAATCTTCATGTTTGTTCCAAATTGCTAGGTGTTATGATGATCTTCATTCATCCAAGGAGAAAACAGAATTTAGCTAAAGCCACATAGCAGATAGGAAATGAGACAATGGTGTCAGGTTTTTTGGGGGCTGGCGATAGATGGTGTGGTAGAAGGGCTTTGCTTGACGTTCAGAAGGGTGCTCAAACCTACGTGTCCAGGAGTTCCTGCAAGAACACACCCCACAAACACAAGCTTCTCTGTAGCATGAATAATAAAAACCCAGACACAGATATTGGGGTTCAAGCTGAAGATAAGAAAAGCAAAGCAGCCAACCACTAGACAGTTCTTACCTCTACCAAGTCTCTGACCAAAGTGGGGCGATCCTGTCCTCAGAGTGACTGCAGACTACAATGCTCTCCACCAAACCTCAGACTGCACTGCACTGAACTCCTGCCTTATATTCCTCTCTAGTGCTGGGATTAAAGGTGTGAGCTTTTTCTCGTTTAGACTGATTCACTCTCATGTAGCCCAGGATGGCCTTGAACTCACAGAGATCCATCTGCCTCTGTCTCCTGAGTTCTGGTATTAAGGGTGTGGCCATCACTTCCTGTCCCCTATGGCTAACTAGTGGGGTTTATCTCTTAACTAGGTGTGTGGCTAACTAGTGGCTTAGCTCTTAACTAGGTGTGTGGCTAACTAGTGGCTTAGCTCTGTACTCTGATCTTCAGGCAAGCTTTATTTGTTAGATTACAAATAAAATGTCACCACATTTCCCTCCTTTTGTCTAAAATAAAAAGAAGGCTATAACTAATAAAAGAAAAAACTATGTACAATAAGTATGATAACTATATACAATATATACAGGCAGTGTCTAGTCCATTTGTATTTGACAAATTCAGAGAAAATACACCATTATTTATCTGTCTGAGGGCAACAGCATCTTTAGGGGATCCTGAAAAGAAAAATTCAGGTTAATTGTCAAGTCCTGGGAGAGGTAGCTGTATCATTTGTTGTCCAGCCTCTGCATAATGGGAAAGTGCATGGCTTGTCTCAAGTCCTGGCTGGAGTAGTCTGTGAGGCTGGATCATCTCAGCTAGTCACCTCAAAATTGTTCTGAGCAGTTTGTATTCCAAAGCCAATCTTTAGTTGGTGTTGTTCAACTTAGTGGCATTATCATAGTCTTGGTGGAATTGTTGTTGTGTGTGGGGGTGTCCCATCATCTTTTTGGAGATGTCAGAGATTGCATCAGGTAAGATTATTCCTTTTCTTGGGAATTTTTTCTGGGTAGTTTTGCCTTCTTTGGATCCTTCTTTGTCCAAAGGTCTTTAAATTCTTCAAGATGTTTGTTTTTATTTTCCTGAAAAGACAAAAGCAAAACCCTGGCCAACCCTAACTTTGGGAAGATTTCTCCTGAAATTTTTGTTTTGTCTTCTATAACTGTTCTATCATCCTGAGCAGTATGGTTTTTTACCATAGGCATTAGGTTCTTTAATTGCTCTGAGAAGGAGTTTTGCCACAATGACAGGAAATGATTGAACTGAGTTTGGCATGGGGGTCTGCAAGAGGTCCCTTAAGGAGTTTCCCATGGCAAAGGGTTACCTTGAATGTCCCTTGTTGATCTATATTCACTAGTCCAATGCCTGCCTTTGCCACACCTTCTGCATAATCCAGAAGGGAGGGGCATTCTGTCTGGATTATTCTTAGAAACAACATTGTTTCTAAGAACACCCTGTTTACAGTTCCTTTTCAGGTGACTTTGTTTGCCACAATTGAAACACTTGACATTTTGATTTTTCTTCAAACCTCTGGAAAATCACCTCTCCTATCCATGCATCATCATGGTCATGAGATTCAGTATTGATTGTATCTAGGACCCATTGCTCCAAGGGTGCTGACCTTGCCTTGAAAGGCCTAATTATTCTTTTGCATTGAGAATTAGCATTTTCAGAAGCCAGAGATTCAATTATTATTTGTCCAGTTTCTGAATTGGGTATCATTTTATTTACTACTGAAGTCAATCTTTATAAGAAATCCATGAAGGCTTCCATGGGCCCTGTATAACTGTAGTAAATGATTCAATTTTCCTTCCTACTTCACCAATTCCATCCCAAACGTTCAAAGCTGCTGTGTGGCATAAAGTGTGGTGTGGTCATCACATAGAGATTGCCTTTCTGTAGAAACAAACAGTAGTGTTTATGCATGTGGTATGTGGTGTGTTATGCCTTGTTATAGACAATTATTAAGCCATTGCTTTTAGCAAAAAATAAAACTGTGATGGGGAGCTGTTTCAGTCAGTGAAGTACCTTCTTTATAAGCATAAGATCCTGACTTCAGTCCCCCAAATCCATGTTGAGAAAGCTAGGCATGGTGATATGTGCTTGCAATCCTGGCACTCGGGAGCATGAAACAGGCAGGTTCCTGGGGCTTGCTGGCCAGTTCCAGGCCAATGAGGAGGCTCCATCTAAAAGCCACAGTGGATGACACCTAAGGAATGAGAGTAGAAATTGTCCTCTGGCCTCCATATACATGTGCAAACTCACCCACACACTGCACACACATACACCTGTGTACACACGGAGGAAGTTTGAAAACCTGGGCTGTTCTTGTGGTTGAGTTTTATTCAGTTCAGTTACTGTGTCTTCTTGACTCATGTGGACTCACCTAAGGTCCCTCCTGTTTGCTTCTTATCCCACATCCCTCTTATGTTCTGGGTGTGCTACAAACACACTACTCCTCTGGAACCTTCACAGGCAACATGGTGTCAGAGTGGCTGTATTAGTCAGCTTCCTCTAGCAATGCAGCACCTAAGATAGTCAGCCTTTAGGAAGAAAGAGCCCTTTGCTCATGGTTTCAGAGTTGGCTTTTTTTGGTTTTGTTTTGTTTTTCAAGACAGGGTTTCTCTGTGGCTTTAGAGGCTGTCCTAGAACTAGCTCTTGTAGACTAGACTGGTTTCACACTCACAGAAATCCGCCTGCCTCTGCCTCCTGAGTGCTGGGATTAAAGACATGTGCCACCACCGCCTGGCAAGTTTCAGAAATTTTAGTCTACGATCAGTTGGCTCTTTCACGTTGCACCTCAGTGAGGTAGAACATCAGTTATGGAGCACATAGTGAGGGACCCCACTTACATCACAACATCCAGGAAGCAGGAGGAAGTACCAGGCTCTCAATCTTATCTGAGTGTCCCTCCATGACCTGACTTCCTCCTCCTATGTGAGGTCTCTAACACCTCCTATTAGGATGCCTATCTGGGGACCAGTGCATTTCACCTGAAGGTTGTTGGCTTCCTTTGCTTTCTTCCATAATTTGCAGAAAGACCATGTGACAGTGTGACAACTGGACTGTGTTCGTGCTGAACTGATGCTGACTTGGGGTGCACCCCTACCCCCGTGCCCCAGCTTCTCATGCTGGTGGGAGAGTAGTAGCACTGGCTTCCTGGACCTGGGTGAAGCCTTCTGCTTGGTCGAATGCTGTCTTCTTACAGATCCTTGGCCAGCCCTTTCAGGTCACTGATTGTCCTTGATACAGCATAGAGTCATCTGAAGGCTTAGTGAGTGAGGGGTTGCTTAGATCAGTTTGACCTGTGGTCATATCTCTGAGCGACTGTGTTGGGGGATGTGGAGGAGTCCCACAGCCCCACTGTACTGGTGCCGTCTTTAGGCAGGTGGTCCTGAGCTGTATAAGTAAGCAAACTAAGCATGCCGGGGAGTAGCCAATAAGCAGTGTCCTTCCATGCTTCCCGCTTGAGTTTCTGCTCCTTCTTGAGTGATGGACTATGACCTGGAAGTGTAAGTCGTGGTGTTTATCACAGCAACAGAAAGCAAACTAGAACACAGCTGCAGATGTCTTCCTCTTCTCTTTGAGAGCATAAAACCTGAGGCTCATGTTGGCTTCTGCAGGTGGTGGGTAACCTGCAGTTCACCACAGTCTTCCTCAGTGATGAGGTTGGGGTGAGGAGGCCTCTGGAGGGAGACCCAGAGGGGATCCTCCTCACCTGCCGCCATGGTGTTATCATGACCCCTTTGCTTACTCTTCACTGTGTCTCAGCGCTTGTGCTCAGGGTTTGCTGGAATCCATGCCACAATGCTTTCTGCTGGTGCTGCATAGTCTGTTTCCATAAGAGGAAAGGGCCTTTCTGAAAAGCTCAGTGGCCTCCTAAGGCTCTGATGGGGCCCCACACACTGCACTTGAGAGCTCTTACCTCTTGACCAGGAAAGCAGCTCCTCCCTCCATCCAGCACCTCATCCTATAGCTTCAGGAGGAGCCCTTAGTGCTTCCCATCATGCCCAGCTACTCCAGCAGTAGAGTGCTGGGCCCCTGACATCAGTCTCCTGGAATCTGAGTACATGTGGCAAGCAGCACATCTCCCTGACTCTCTCTTTCTTCCTCTTGTCTTCTTTCCTTCCCTTGCTGTGGACCAGGCCCATCCTGATGCAGAATGCAGACCTGATACCCAGTGCCTACCCTTGAAGTTCACAGATTGGTAGGGAGTTACATAGCAGGATGCAGTCTCTGATTCAGGCAGATCTTTGTGAGTTCAGGGCAGCCCAGTCCACATAGCAAGATCCAGACCAGCTAGAGCTGTGTAATAAGACTTTGTCAAAAGCTGCCCTCGGCAGGAACAGAAAGGCACGGGGCTTGGCTCTGAGTTAGTCTGTAGCAGCATCTGTCTCAGCACAGGCATGAGCTGCAGGGCTCTCTCCATAACAAAACAAAGTTGCTTTGTTTCTGAACTCATCCAATCTTTGCCCTCTGTTAAAATTTACACTGATTAAGTCAGGCATGGTGGTGCACGCTTTTAATTCCAGCTGTCTCGAGGTAGAGGCAGGAGGATTTCTGTGAGTTCAGGGCCAGCTTCATAGCCAGTTCTAGGTCAGCCAGAACCCTCTGGAGACAAAGCAAACTGCATCACTTTGTAGGAGCCAACCTCAATTTGCTGTCCTGCCCTTGCTGTAGATTACATAGTGGTAGCCATTCGCTGGAGTTAATGAAGTGGCCCGCTTGCCTCTTAACTAACCCATCGATGGATGGAGCAGGCAGGCTCTGGTTTTGCCCTGCAAAGCTTGCCAGACTCCAGCATGCCTCCTTTTTTGTTTTTTTCTAGGAGCATATCTGAAGACTCAGTAGCTCACTTGCATACCATTGGCTTCTCTGCCATCCCACTTGCTCCTGGCAGTTAATCCCAGTGATGATCAGTCTCTCCGCTTAGACATTTATCTGAAGAACAGTCTCGTTCAGCATTCAGGACACCTCAAAGGGTTCTGCATGCTTTAGGTTAATGCGCAGCCACCAAGAATGGTGTAGAATAGATTGAATTCATAATGCCTGGGAGTCTGGGATGCTGTGCCTGAGGCCCAAAGGTGAGGCACATGCTGGCAGGAAGCATGAATCACTGCAGTAGGAGTGTGCTCTCATGATTTTTTAATGGCTGCCTGAAGATGAATGTGTGCTATTCAGGTAAACTCTTTAAAAATGACATGTTTTGTAATTCTGTGCATTCAAAAAGGAGAGCGAGAGGAACACAAGGGCTGTGTGAGTGACAGGTAGCAACTCTTGGGGCCACATGGTGGTGTTTACTTTAGAAAGGGGCTTACACCTGTGTTCTCAGCACTTGGGGAGCTGAGGTGGGAAGATTGGAAGCTGGAGGCTTGCCAGAGCTACACGTGAGACCCTGCCACAAGAAGTGGGTGGTGGGGACTGGTTCAGGAAGTTGAATGTGCAGATAGAGCCTTTGGTCTGGGCAGTGTTTAAGGTGGAGGACATCTGCTAGTGGATTGCGACTTCAGACAGCAGAGTCTGGCTGTGATCCTCAGTTCAGAGCTGAGCTCAGTGTGTCTGGGAAGGTAACCTACCCTTGGGAGATGCTTAGGTTTACTGGGATGGGGTACTAGGACTGTGGGGTCTCCTGCTTTGGGGTTTTGTTTGAGCATATATCCTTCTCATAACTCTGCCTGTTGGGGGCCATCAGTGGATGCTATTCTTTTTCTTTCTTATATTTTTCCTGCCATCTTGCAAAGCCTAGAGGTCAGTTGATAACCCCACTGGTGTTCATCTTGTGAAGCACATTCCTCACCTTTCAGGGCACTTCCTCACACTGTGATGCCTGCTGCCCCATCAGCTTAGCATCAGTGAGCCAGCCCCACAGAGGGTGAACTGTGCCCCTTGCTATGTTGCTCATCCTCTAGGGCGATGGTTTTGATCGCCTGCCATCTGGCATACTTCTGCTGTTCTTGTTTTTTTAGTAGTTGAGGGCTCAAAGTCACACATAGAAAAATGGCCAACTTAATTCAGTTAGCATTCATTTGTTGAGTGAACTTTTTGTGCCCTGGGAGCTGAGGGAAAAAGTAAATTCTCTTGATACTTGGGTATTCATGTTGAGTGTTTTGGACTAGTGGTTTCAGCAGGTTGTCTGACAACCTATTACACTTGGGTTTCACTCTGCCTTCTGGGTGGGTTGCACTGGAATTGTAAGAGGCACTGTGTCAGCAGAAGAAGGAGAGATGTGGATGCTTCTGTTTCCTCCTGTATTCACGCAGGCATTACTAATCAATCAGGACCTACCTTTCCCCAGAGTCCCTCTTTAAGCTTGTAAACTTTTCTTAGCATAATGTTACAGGCGATGGCTTCTCAGCCTTCTGACTAAGGTCGAGTGTAGTACCAGTGGGCTAGAGTAGGTGCTTGAGATCAGTTTCAGTCACTCTCTTAACCTCTGCCATCAGCGTCCTGGTCTGGTCTCTCTAGTTTCAATACTGCAACCTCCCCAGCCGCAATCTTCTGTAACAGTGTTTTAATGTAAACATGGCCATGCTATTCGCTACTTGAGTCCTTCACTGACCTCCTGTTGCTTTCCAAATACAGTTTAAACTCATTACCGGGACTTGGAAGATTGTACCTGACTTGGCTCCTGCTCACCTTACTGGTCCTGTCTATGTCTCTTTACTGCCCTTGCCTCCTCTCTGCTTACATTACCTCATTTTAATTCTGGGATATACCATGTTTTTCCCATCCTTGGTCTGGACAGATCTAAGTCCTTGTCTCCCCATCACTCCTAGGAGAGCGCTTTGTGTACAGAAATTTGATCTGGAGTTGGAGAGATAACTCAGTTGGAAAATGCTTTTCTTTCAAATACCAAGATTTCACTTCAGTCTCTGGCCCCTACATAAAAAAAAAAAAAAATGGGGTTAGAGAATTGATTCGGTAGTTAAGAATACTTACTGCTCTTGCAGAGAATCTGGGTTTAATTCCTAGTATCCACATGGAGGTCCACAAATGTCTGGAATTCTAGTCTGAGGGGATCTGATTCCCTCTTCTGACCTCCATAGGTGTGAGGCATTCACCTGGATATACATATATGCAGGCAAAACACTCATGTGTTATAATGAAATAAATAAATCTAAAAAACCAAAGGTACACTTATGATTCCAGTGTTAGGGAGGTGGATCCAGGCAGCTCCCTAAGAGCTCACCGGCATTCCAGCCTAGCCTAATTGGTAAGTTCCAGGTCCCAGTGAGGGACTATCTCAAACATTCAAAGTGAATAGTAACTGAGGAATGACAGTCAAGGTTGTTCTTTGGCTTATATATATCAAAAAATAAATAAATTCGACCTTCCTGAGGCTATGAAGAGAAAGACATCTTTTTTTTAACACTTGGCCTGCTGTGTAAGTTACCTCTTCACCGTGGACTACAGGGGCCCCCAGGGAGTCCTCAGTGCCACCTCTCTCCAACCCTGAAGATCTTGCCAGACTAGCTCCTCCTCATTATATAGGGAAACATGGCAATGTCACCTCCTCACAGAGACCTTCCCTGGCCTTCCCATTGTAGTTGCCTCTGACAGTTCCTTCTTCCAGCATCTTAGCTGTGTTCTCTGTTGTGTGTGCCATAATGACATGGGAATAGAGGGGTGTCTTTGGGAGCAAAGGAGCCATTCTTAGTCTGCGTTGCTTAGCTTGAAAGGCCAGAGTCCTGGAAACTCAACAGGCATCAAAGTCAATCTCAGTTAGAGGCTTTCACGGCTGTCCCCAAATTCAAAGAATGAAATTCATGAACCACAGATGGTGAGTTTTCTTAAAAATTATTCATTTTCATTCATTTTATAGAGTAGATAAGGGAGGGAAAGAAGGCAGAGCTCCTTTAGAGCAGGAGGGCACCATTGAGCCTCTCTGCTTTGAATTTAATAAGACTCAGTGGATGGAGGAAGGACATGGGATCAAGCTATTCAGTCCACTGTTCATTCCAGGGGTGGAGGTTCTCAAGGTTTCCACTGCGTGGATTCCAGGAAAGGGCTACTTCTCTTGGGTAAAGAGATAAGGAAGACCAGACTGCCATCCTAGCCTCTCCAGCTTCTGCCCAGGATGAAACCAGAGATACATCTGGCATCTCTAGCATCTAGCAAGGATGAATCCTGGACACTTTGAAGGGCGTTTCCAGCTTTTTGCCCAGAAAGAAGCTGGTCTGCTTTCTTTACTCTGAACTGCCAATTTCTGCCCCCTGTTCTCATCTCCCATCTGCAGTTACTTTAATTTATTCTTTGACTGTTTTTCAGGCTCTTAGTCTGGGATCTCCAATGTGGCAGGATTCCCATTTGTGTAATTGGTGCTCACACTCAGTACCAGAGCTGTGCCTTGCAGTGTGTGCAGTCAATTCATCTTGGTAGTATGGTTGCATTTGTGAATGATAGGAGTAGGGAAGAGGCCTGAGAAGCCTGCTTTGACCTGAGAGCACATTGCCTGGAGTCCATGTTACACTATGGACATGCATGCATCCACAGCAAAGCCAAGAAGAGTTTGGTCTCCCAGGGTCAAGTGGTCAGTGGGATCCAGAGTGAGTCTGCTATTGCACAGATGTACTGCATTAATGCACCAAATGACCCCAGACAAATAGTCTTGATACCATTTAGAAATCTTGGAAATTCCCTTTGAGAAATAATGTCCTTTTTAGAAGGTCATGTGACCCTTTACCAATTAAAATATGGGAATTTAACAACCTGTAAAGTGAGGAATCATGGGCACACCATCTCCATGGGATAATGCTCATGGCCAGATCCAGAGGGATGTCCTGTGCTTGTCAGGAGGTTCCCTCTGCAACACTGTCTGATGTCACAGGTAGCCCTGGCCTGCTTCCCAGTGGGCTTGTTGACTCCATGGGGCAGCTCAGGCAAATCCCTCCACTTTTCTCTAGGACAGTGTCCAACTAACTTTGTCCAAAAGGGACACATATCAGGTGTTTTTGACTTAGTTAGCCAGGCAGGTCTCTGTCACACTTTCAAAACTCTGTTTTTAAAGTTTCATAGCATTGTGTTAACAAGTAAGGGTAGCTGTGCACAGATAAAACTTTATCAACAAGGATCAGTACAGATTTTGCCCAAAGTCTGTAGTTTATATACTCCTGTTGGAGGATTTCCAAATTAAAATGAAAACAAAATTAGTGTAAAAGTTAGATTGTGCCAATTCATTGTCCATCTTTTAGCCTGCTTGGCACATGGCTCCTTGCCCTCACACAGGTGGTAGAGGGGTGCATTCAATCACAACAGAAATTCCAGTGTATGTTGAGACAGATCGAAATCAAGTTGCAAAGAGGACAATTCTTAAAAACCAACAGCTTTCTTTAAACAGGCCATTGGATCTCCTGGGACTGGAGTTAGTTTTGAGTTGCTCTTTGGATGCTAGGGCCTGAGCACAGGTCCTCTGCAAGAACAGCAAGTTCTCTTAACCAGTGAGTCATCTTTCCAGGCCCTAAAGTGAACAATTGTAACAGATTTATGAACCAATGTGCAAGTACTAGATCTTCAGTATGTAAGTGACCTTTCTTAGCCTAAAGTTGGAAAAAATACAAACCCTTATTCAAAAAGAGGTGACTGCTCAACTGCTTTAAGTTGATTTGGTTGTGTCAGGGTTTCTCTATAGCCCTGGCTGTCCTGGAACTCACTCTGTAGACCAGGCTGGTCTCCAATTCACAGAGATCCTCCTGTTTCTGCATCCTGAGTGCTGAGATTAAAGGCATGCACCACTACCCAGCATCTTAGTTTTTATTGCAACTTGATACTAACCTAGGAGTCATCTGGGAACAGGGACCCTCAATCAGATTACCTTGTGTCCATGTCTGTGATAGATATTCTTGATTGGCATTGGAAGGTCCATCCCACCTCTAGGCAGGTGAGTCTGGGATATCTAAAAAGGCTAAACTCAAGTCAGAGAGCAAGCCAGTAAACAGCTTTCTTTATGGTCTCTGCTTCAGTTCCTGCTTGAGCTCCCATCCTGACTTCAGCTATGGACTGTAACCTGGGAAGTTTAAGCCAAGTAAACCCTTTCCTCTGCTAATTTACAAGTGATTATAGTGTTTATTACAGCAACAGAAAGTAAGCTAGTATAAGCTTCAAATAGTATTTGTGTCTGAAAATAAGAGTTGCCGGGTGGTGGTGGTGCACCCCTTTAGTCCCAGCACTTGGGAGGCAGAGATAGGAGGATCTCTGTGAGTTCGAGACCAGCTTGTTCTACAAGAGCTAGTTCCAGGACAGCCTCCATAGGCACAGAGAAACCTTGCCTTGAAAATTCCCCCCTCCAAAATATTAAGAATTTTTAGTGAACAATCTCTGCAGTGAAAATTTCAAAGCAGTGATGAAACAGTGCGCGCGCGCATACACACACACACACACACACACACACACACACACACACACACACACACACACACACCAGAAGAACTGATGTCATCACGATGGTCCAAAACTGCATCCCAGCTTCCAGAGGCTGAGGCAAAAGGATTGCCATGAGCTTGAGGCTAGCCTGGATACAGAGTAAGCTCCTGCCTCGAGGAGTCTACACTGTTCATGTACTCTTATATGAACTTCAGTACCTATCCAAATGCCAATGTCTGACATTCTTTATAGAACCAGACATAAACCAATGCGAAAATTTATACAGAACAACAGAAAACTGAAGAGTCAAATCCATCTTGAGAAAAAAATATCAAAGCAGAAGACATTCTACCACTTTGCTTTGAAATACTACAGTACATTATTAGCATTATAGACCAGTGGAGAAGAGCCAAGGGCCTAGATGTGAGCCACACGTGGAACTTATTGGTGTCTAGCAGGTGCTGAGAACACCTAGAGAAAGGGCAGTCCTGTAATAAATGGTGCTGGGAAAATTCAGTAAGTGCAGAAGAATGAAACTAAATTCCTGTTTTAACCAGTTTCAAAAATCACCTCAAAATAGATTAAGGGCATAAATGAAATAGTCACAGCTGTGAAACCATGAGAATAGGACATGGGAATGGACAGGGTTAACACTGTAAGGATTTTTAAAATAAGACATCAAAAGTACAGTATACAAGGCAAAAGCAGGCAGTGAGATTGCATCACACTGAATAGATTCTGGATGGTAAAGGGAACAGCAGTGTGAAGAGACAGCATAAAGGAGAAAGTATGTGGAAGCCATACTTCTGACTAGACTTCAATATCCAGAATATATAAAGAACTCCAAAAATAAATAACCCTGGTTAAAACCCAGACAGTAGACTTGAATAGATTTGATAGACTACACTCAATAGACTCAAAGGAAGCTGTAAGTCAGGCATATTTGGCATATACCAGTAAACCTAGCACTTGGGAGACAGAGTCTGAAGGCTCATAAGTCGAAGGCTAGATTGGGCCTGGACTAGAAGCTGTCCCAAAACAACAAGCAAATATGAAATGTCTAACAAATGCATGAAAAAATTAGCTAAGTGTCATTGTGTTGGTTTGAAAGAAAATGCCCCCCAAAGGGTGGCACTTATTCAGAGGTGTGGCTTTATTGGAGGAAGTGTGTCACTGTGAGGACAGGCTTTGATGTCTCATATATGCTCAAACCACGCACAGTGAGACAAACCATGTTTACTTGCCTGTGAGTCAAGATGTAAGAACTCTCAGCTCCTGCTCTCGCACCATGTCTGCCTGCATGCTGCTTGCTTCCTGCCATGATGGTAACCTCTGAAATGTAAGTGAGTCATCACAATTTTGAAATAGTTTTCTTTATAAGCATTGCCATGCTCATGGTGTCTCTTCACAGTAATAGAAACCCTAATTAAGACAGTCATCAATCAGTAAATGGAAATAAAAACCACATGAACTAGCTCCCTGGTCCCTGGTGGCTCTGGTGAGGATTTAGAGGAGAGGTCAGTGGGGATGTAAATCTCTATCTGTATGGAATCATTATGAAAGTGCCAGAAAAATGAAAAG
The DNA here is from genome assembly GCF_003668045.3 of Cricetulus griseus. Lineage (NCBI taxonomy): Eukaryota > Metazoa > Chordata > Mammalia > Rodentia > Cricetidae > Cricetulus > Cricetulus griseus. The sequence continues at coordinate 35,213,627 of NC_048600.1, read as the reverse complement.
TGTAATTATGCTATGATTTAGCAGTCCCACTTCTGGATTTCTAAATAAAATCTGTATGTTGAAAAGACATCTGCTTTCCCATGCTCGTTGCCACCCTGGTCACATAGCTAAAAAATGGTCACAACCCATGTGTCCATCAATTGATGAATGGATTCATAAAATGCATATATTCACAGCGGATTACCATTCAGCCAGAAAAAGAGTGGGCTCCTGTCATATATGACAGCATGGACAGAACCAGAGGGTATTATGTTAAGTGAAATGTGTCAGGCAGGCTAACATGAGTATTATGTGATCTTAGTCATGTGGCATCTAATATTTGCTCTCAGAGAAGTCAAGAGTAAGGATATGGTTGCCAGAGACTGAGAAGGGGAGGGAGAGAAGGGGAAAGGTTGAGGAGGATGAATATAGACCCCAGAAATGCACTGTGAATTTCAAAAACCAAAGGAAATGATTTGAAATGTTTTGACCATAAAAAAATGATAAACAGCCAGATGTAGTGGTGTACACTATTAATCCCAGCACTGGGATGCAGAGGCAGGTGGATCTCTGAGTTCGAGGCCAGCCTGGTCTACAAAGTGAGTTCCAGGACAGCCAGGGCTACATAGAGAAACCCTGTCTTGACCATCCCCCCTCAAAAAGATAAACATTTATTAGAGCTTATATATTGATTTAAGCATCTAGAACATATACCTGTATTGAAACAACATATGATATATCCCATTAATATATATAATTTTATGCTTTTATTATACATGTTAAACATAAATGAAAAAGAAAAATGAGAAAAAGAAAAGAAAAATGAGTAAGTCAGAATTCCTTTTAAGTCAGAATGTAGATTGGCTGTGGCACATCCTGGTTAAGCAGGGTGTTGAATTCACTTTCAGTTAGTGTCAAAGCTTAGATCTGTCATACCAGCTCCCTAGAGAAGGTCGAGGGCTCAGTGCCTCCTCCAGACGAGCTGTGCTACAGCTGTCTCTGTAAACACTGTATATATAATTGTCCTGCTTTGCTCCTCTATCTGTCACGAAGCCGTTTCTGTTGCTCTGTGGTCTTCGTGACAGTTAAAAGCAGAGTGATATTCTGCCTTGGGACTTTAAGAATGGTTTTCTTAACCCATTTCCTTTGCTGGACTGTCTTACTGGTTTTGGTTTTTTTTGTTGACAAATATTGTAGCAAATGCCCCTGCATGCAGAGCCCCTGCATTGCACCCAGTGATTTAGGGAAAATGTGGTTCCAAATGCAGATGGGACAGGTGAAGGCTGCAACTTTTTCTCAGTTCCTCTGAAGTGCTGCCCAGAAGCAGTGCTGCTGGCTTCTCTCACCAGATCTGCAGGCTGCATTACCATGTGATGCCACTAGGCAAAAACCCTCCCTGTTGATATTTCTATTTTCTGAGTTGCTGTAGACTTTTTTTTTTCCTCTTTATGAATGGAATTTTGTTAGTGAAGTGAATTACTTGTTCTTTTCCTTGACACATATTTTCTATATCCCCCCACCCCCACCCATCGTTTTCTTCTCTCTATAAGCAAGGACTCAGTGAAACTCTGGAATTAGAGCACTCCTCCGTGTGTAGGAAGAATGGTTTATTGGGAATTTAAACTGCTGTGGCTGTCTGGGGTGAAGTGGGGTAGCAGAGAGCTGCAAAGAAGCAGGAGAGCCTTGCCCTGTTTTGAGGTTGTATGCTGCTGTGGGAGGGGACCTGTGAGCAGGAATAGCTTGGAGGTTAGAGTATGGGAGAGGGACCTGGTGCCAGGATGCCTGGGACTTTGAACTGTTACAGGTTTATTTGAGCTAATGGGAAACTATAGATAGTTTGCTGTAGGGGTGGAGGAGGAAAGTAGTGGCTTGTCCTGCCAAACAGAAAGCTGCTTCACAGGGGTTTGAGGAATGCTTATTTTATGCATTTGCATATTCGCTAGCATTCCTTCTGTTTATTTGGTGAGTCTGCCATTTAGGACATTGTCAACAGCACTGACATTCTTGGGGCCCACTTTGGACCTAACACTCCCTCTCTGTCCCTTCCCCTTTTTCTTTTTGCTGCTCACCTCCTTACCCTTGTCAGTCTCACTCACTATGTGGCTCAGCCTGGCCATGAACACTCAGTTCTCCTGCCTCAGTTGAGGTTACAAACATGCCCCTGTGCCCGCCAGCATATGTTGTTTTTAAGGGTCTATGGTTTATCTGAGGCCTGGTATTAGAGTGCTGCCCCGTGCTTTGATGTGCTCTTAGATGTAGGTAGGAAGAGTCTTCACCCTCTCTCTCTGCTTTTGATGTGCTCCAGTTTGTGGTCTAGTGGCAGGCTTGGCCTAGGTACTTTCTACATGACCTTCCGTAAGAGGTGTTCATTTATTTAGTCTGTGCACTGTGTGAGCGCCATAGTGCTGTGTGGAGGTCAGAGGTCAGCTGTGGAAATTGGTTCTTTTTCCTCTTCACCACGTGGGTTCCAGGGGTTGAACCTAGGGCTTCAGGCTTTGTAGGCAGCCATCAGCCCCAGGCCAGGCACTTTAACAATCCAAATTTTGAAGCCCTATGTCTCTGAAGATACTTTAAAGGGCTTAAGATCCTTACAGGGAACAGTGTCGGTAGTCCCGTGTAAATCCCCTTGATGTTTTTCCTGTGGCATAATTACTTCAGTAGTGGATATAGTTTAAAGCTTGAATCTCTGGCTTTGGTTTCCATGGTAAACCAAAGAAAAGCTTTGTTTTTAATCTCCCAGTGAGCTTCACAGTGGGTAGTCAAAAATTCAGGAAATCTGGTGCTCAAGAGAGTGTAATTCTCCACACAGTTACAGAGATTCCATGAGGGTTATGGTGGGGTTGAGTGTGGTGAATTAAAGCCCAGGGTTTCATGAAGCCTATGTAGAAGTTGTTCTGGTGATTCACAGTGATTCCTTCCTTCTCATTCTGGATGAGGCCTGGTGCACACATGTTCAGTGTGACAATCAGGGAGACGAGACAGTCTAAACCCAGTTGGTCATGGCTCAGAACGTGTGCTGGTTAGGCTTGTTTGCTTTTTGACAAACTTAGAGATATATAGGAAGAGCAAGTCTCAGCTGAGGAATTGACTGGTCAGTGGAATATCTGTGAGACATTTTCATGATTAATGCTTACTGTGAGAGGGGCCAGCCAACTGTGTTTGGTCTTATTCCTTTGCTGGTGGGCCTGGGCAGTATAAGAAAGGCAGCTGGGCAAGCCAGTAAGCAGCATTCTTCTGTGGTCTGTGCTTGAGTTCCTGCCCTGACTTCCCCCAGTGATGAATTGTGATGGGGATATAGAAACCAAACAAGCATCTTGCTTTTTGCTCCTGGCTATTGTATCACAGTGGTAGAAAACAAATTAATACAGAAGAACTTGAAGCTTAGGAGTCCTTACATGTAATGTGCCTGGAGCTTATACAGTCATTTTATAGCTGCAATGTACTTTCCAATTATTTTTTTCTATTTTAATACAATTTTTATTAATTGAGAATTTCATACAGTGTATTTTCAGAATACTCCCAGTCTACCCACCAACTCTTCCCATGACCTTACCTCTCCCAACTTTGTGTCTTTTTTATTTTCTAAAAATAACCTATTAAATCTAATTTTTACTATCCTTAAACTCCTGAGTGTGAGGTGATTCAGTAGAGTATGGTCTACCTACCATAGGCCACAAAGAAAACTGGCACTCCCTACTCCAAAAGTCATCAATTGCTAGTAGCTTCTTAGCTAGGAGTAGAGGCTTATGAGCCCCTTCCTGTTCTGTGCTGGAATGTTAACTGGCTTGATCTTGTGCACGTCTTGTACAGGCAGGCTCTGCAGCTGTGTTCATCTTGTACAGGCAGACTCGGCTGCTGTGTTCATCTTGTACAGGCAGGTGTGGCTGCTGTGTTCATGAGTACAGTGATCTTATCATGTTCAGAAAATGCTGTTTCACCCCAGTCTTCCTTAAACTCTGAGTTTTACAATTTCTCTGCCCCCCTCTTCCATGATGTTTGCTGAGCCTTGGGACTGTAGTGGTATGGGTGCCACATTTGTGGCTCAGCACTCCACTGACACTTGTTCTGTCCATTTGGAGTTGTGAGTTTCTACGTTAACCACTGTCCACTGTACAAAGAAACTTCTCCAGTTAGGTCTGAGAACTACACTGATCTATGGATAGAGGTACAGTTAGCCAACTGTGTCCATTTAACAAAATAATGACAGTAGACCCCACCCGTGGATTGTTGTCTAGATAGACAGGCCCAGGCATGTGTTTCTTTCTTTGGAGTGGGCCTGAACTCCAATCAGAAACAAGTTGGTCACCTGCTGCTGAAGATGCCACACACTTTGGTCACAGAACTTTTTAAAACTTTATTTTCTTTTTCTGTGATTAAAAAAAAAAACATAAAAAAACCCAAAACGATGCTCATGAACTGTAACCTGAACCATTGGCTGCTGTCTCTTAATGTCACCAATCCTGTCTCTTAATGCCATTGGTCCTGTGGCTTTTGCTCTTTACATGGTATAGGTTAGACTATGTCACTACATTGCTGCTTCAGGCCCTTCATGATCCCCAGATGTCAGCTTGCCTCAGGATTGCCTACTCTCTTTCTAGCAACCCCCCTCCCATTCTTCTCCTTTCTTTCTGTTCTGACCACACAGAACCAGATCTTTTCTCTGGTTTCTAGGGAACCATAGCTCTCTCCCCTTATGTCTTGACACTTGTTGTTTTCTACCTCTGAGCCTCTCTTCCCCCAGGAAACAGAAGCAGGCTCCTGGCTTACCCCTACCCAGGCACACTGCTGTCATTGTTGCTGTTTGTGTTCCATTTCTATGCCCAACCCAACTGTCAGGTTCTGACGACGAGATCCTGTAAGCCTTCTTATCCTTTGGCCATAGTGCACAGTGGTACCTAGCACAATGGATATTCAGAAAAAGTTTCCTTGTTACCTGTGAGGAAACAGAGTCTGTGACACATTGACTATATATAGTTATATAGCTAGTAAGTGGCAAAGGCAGGGCACTGACATCTACTTCTCAGTCACTGAGGTCCTCTGCTACCCTGCTGTTCGGGTCTCTGAGCTTTGGGGGTCTGTGGCACAGTCCCTGCAGTAAACCTAGAGCCTTGGGTATAGTGGATTCCAAATGTATAGGACACCATTCTGAGTCTCTGTGACATCACCTATATCCCTTGCTCTACTCTCTAAGACCCCCTGTATTAGCTACTTTTTCCTTCAGAGTGTGACAAATAACCTGACAATGACAACTTAAAGGATTGGCTTGGATTATGGAGAAGGCATGGTGATGACAGTGGGTTGTAGTAGCAGCATGGGAACTGGCAGCATGATTTATATGTTCCAGTAGATCAGGAAGCAGAGATCCTTAGCTGTAACCAGGCCAGGCTCTAAGCCATACATCTGTCAGTTCTACAGCTTCCTAAAACAGTAGTTGTGCTAGCTGGGGACCAACTGTTCAAACTGTAATGCACTCTCTCGTTTCCTAGGCATCTGTAGCCCATACTCATCCCCTAGAGTACCACTGTAAGTAAAACACAGAAGGGAAGTATCTTAGTCACTGTTCTAGTGCTGTGGAGAGACACCAGGACTGTGGCAACTCTTATAAAAGCAAACATTTTATTGGGGCTGGCTTACAGTTCAGAGGCTTGGTCCATTGTCATGTTGGGGAGCATGACTGCTAGCAGGAGGAGGAGCTGAAAGTTCTACATCTGGATCTGCAAGCAGCAGGAAGAGAGAGACTCAACTTGGAATGGACATTTTGAAACCTCAAAGCTTACCCCCAGTGATACACTTCCTCCAACAAGGACAAACCACCTTATTCCTTTCAAATATTGCCATTCCCTTGTCATGTTGGTTGTTGCTGTTATTGTTGACGTGCAGAAGTCGTGTAACATGGGTACTAGATACATGGTTTATAGATCTTGTCTCCAATCTATTGATTGTCTTTCATTGCATGTGTGTGTTCACATGTTTGTATTTATGTGGATGCATATGCATGTGGAGGCCAGAAGTCACCCAGGTGTTGCTATGTTGCTACTCAATAGCCCCCCATTTTTAATTTTTTCATTTATTTGCATTAGTGCTTTGCCTGCATCTATATCTGTATGGAATTGTCATATCCACTGGAACTGGAGTTACAGACAGTTGTGAGCTGCCATGTGGGTGCTGGGAATTGAACCGGGGTCCTCTGGAAGAACAGCCAGTGCTCTTAACCTCTGAGCCATCTCTCCAACCCCCTACTCAAAAGCTTTTACCTTTTTTTTTTTTTTTTTTTTTTTTTTTTTTTTTTTGTGAATGGGTTTCTCACTTGGGCTTGGGTTTCTCCTGTCTTCACTTCCCCAGTCTGGAATTCCAGGCATGGGGTCTAGGGAATTGTTCAGAAGCTTGTGAAGTTGCTTTTGCCAGTTTTAACATCAGAATGGTTTGGGTTGCAGTGTTAAGCCCACTGAGCAAGAAGACCACTACTGCAATTTTTGAGCCAAATTTGAGGCAGGCTTTAGTTAAATACTGGCCAGGATGATTGACTCTGGGAACATTCTGGGGTCCCCAGAAAATGGTCACAAGTTACATTTTTTTATTAACATTTTTTCTTTATTTTACATACCAACCACAGTTTCTCCTCCCATTCCCTCCACTCAACTCCCCTCTTCCCATTAACTCATTCCTTCTCACTTTTTTCAGAGGCTTATAATGGCAAAACACATAAGACCACTGTATTTCCCACTAGGTCCAACCAGGGGCAAGCATATATCCTGATGTACTTCCTGCCCATGTACTTCCTGCCCACATGCGATCAGGCTTGTGTAGTTCAGTGAACAAGTTGTTTAGGGGAGTGAAAACATGTGACTTCTTATCTCCCATAAAACAATAGCCTCTAGCATTTCAGGAACTATCTGTGGGCAAGGGGCTTACAGGGCAGGGGTATTTTTGTTTTATGGATCTCTTAGGCACAGTAATTAAAACTTAAAACATAACTTTGGCTTTCACAGCTGCTTAGAGATAAATGACAGCCAAAAGATTCTGGGTTCTTTGTGATGAAGAGCTGTTGGCCCTCCCTGGACTGTCTTTCCAGTCAGGACAGAAGTCACTGAACAAGGCACAGGAAGCCGACTCCAGCTCATTTCCTCGCTTCCTCAGTCTGTTGGTCTCTGGTGTTTAATAGACACAAATAGTTGAGTTCCTTTTCACGATGTGCCCCAGAGCTGACAGAAGTTACCTGAAACCAGCTGGCACTCTGTGCCCCATGGTGCTCACATTTCCTCTTGCTGTGTGGGGTAGGCCTGGTCTGCAGTATTTCATCTGCTCCGGGGAGCATGATCCAGTTTCTATTTGAAGACCTGTGGTTGGGTCTCCAGGTTGGGAGAGGTGTTGACATAGTGTGTTGAGCTAGCTACAGTGCAGAGCCTTCTTAGGAAATCAGCATCTCTGCTTCCCCCTTCCTCCTCAGCTTCTTACTCTAGATTTTCACCTGCAGAGCCTGCTGATGCTCTGTAGTGCTCCAGCTTTCAGGTTTTTGACCAAGACTCCACACAGGGAAGCATGGGATGCCTCTGGGTGGAGAGATTGGCATGCCACACTTCTGTTATTGAAAGGAAAATTAATTAGTGTTCAAAACAGAAAACTTAAACACAATAAAAGGTGGCTGGCAACATGGGTTGTAGATTTGATCTGTGTGAGCCTGTGTGCGTTTGGAATATAGATTCTGACTTATAATCACAGTTCTCTCAGCAGTGTGGAAACCTAAGGGAACCAAATAGTAACAGGTGAGGATTCAGAAATAAATAACAATTTAGGGTTATTGGAAAAGTACAATTTTCTGTTCCTGTGGGAATTGTTCCTCCCTAGAAGGGCTGAATATATATGATTTAAAACTCCATCTCTCACTTTCTTTTTAATATATGCTGCCTCTGGTTACACACATGACTCAGAACTGCTTTTCATATTTATTTCCCAGTACTGTAGGTTTTGATTTTATGTCTCTGGCTTCCCCATATCACTCTAACACAAATCTCATTGAACAAATACCTAGCCACTGTGCTCCACCAGTTAATATATCTGCTTGCGTGGACCAAACAGCTGGCAGTTGGTAGCTGTCTTAGGGGGTTATTTTAAAAGTTTGCTGGAACACTGGAGCAGGGGCCTGGGGGAGGGTTTGGGTGGTGGGAGAAGTTGGCATAATGTCTTCAAGACACATCCTTCCTCAAGGCGGGAGGCTGGTGTATTGTAAGTGTGGCTGAATTGTGTTTACTGTTCACTTGGACTTGGGTCCTTTCTTTGTGTTTTGATGTTGCTGCAAATGTGTGGGTGTTTCCAATCCTTTTTGGAAATCTAGACCTTCTTAAAATTTAACTTTTATAATCTATTTTTGGAGAACATTTAAAAACTGTAACAATATTTTAAGGTGGAACCTAGTTGGAGAGAGTTAGTTACTGGGGGTGTGCTCTTGAAGAGTGTGTTGAAACCCTGACCCTTGCTCTCTGCTTCCTAGTTGTCATGAGGCCAGCATGCTCTACTATATGCTCCCTAACGCGATGTCCTACCCTGCCACAGGCCCCAAACCAGTAGGGCCACCTACCACTGTAGATTGAACCCCCAGAAACCACAAGCCAAAATAAAATTTTCCTGGATAAAAAAATAAATTAACTATCAAAACCTTCAGAACCTTATTTGTAAAGAAAGAAGGCAAGGGACGAGAAGCCCAGAGTGCCACCTTTCATGCATGTGATGTCTAAGAAGCCTTTTGATGGTTGCTTCTGAGGGATGCAATTTGCAAACCACAAGTGTGACAGTGACATGATTGGATCCATAGTTTAGGGGTGTGGTTTGGCTGCTAGACAGAATGACTTACTCTCCACAGAGGAACCAACTCTGATAGGCTGTCCAGAGCTGTCGGGCATCTGCTGCCTTACCTGAGTCCTGCCTGTCTTATCTCCAGTGCCACTGTTCTTTTCATCTCTGTGATGTGATGTAAGGTGGTGGCTAAGACCCTCCCCATTGCATCTGTATTCTGTCTCAGACAGGAGAGAACAGAGAGAAAGGGGGCTCAGACTACTTTGGTTGTGTGCTGAAGCCACGGAAAGTCACTGCAGATTTCCCCCCTCTCCCCCATTCCAATTATGTGGGCTTCAAAGTGTTCATTCCTGAGGCTCCAATAGCAGTGGTAAATTAAACCCCACCAATGTGGATGTTTCCATCAAGGCTATTTCTCCCGAAACATTGTTCTCAAATTTATTTGCTGATCTAAAGAAATGTCCTGATAGAAAAAATTTGAAAAGGTTGGATTAAGACACAAAGAAATAGAAACAACCTGAAATTCCAGCATCCAGAGAACAGGCACCCTGAGGTCATGGAAGGACAAGTCTTGGCCTTGGTTCTTTGTCTGCGATGTGTCTGCTTAAGAGGAATTTGGATCATTCTGTGCCTGTCATTTTGCATTCTTGCATTTCAATTGAGACTGTATTGTGAACAGCTTTACTTGTAACTGTTCATTGCAATGAGTTTTTTTGGACTGGTGCAAGGCCTCTGACTTGAACCTCTTAGCCTCTGGTACACCATCAATACTGGACCCTCTGATATCCTGCTGTTGCCCTGAGTCATGGAGATCCTGTGGCTATGGTTCCACAGGACCAGTCCCTTCACATGCACTAGCAGGTCATAGTTAGGGTAGATGTTGGGGTGGGCCAATCCAAAGCCCTGGATGTGGGTCTGGATGGTAGCTTTGTTGGCCAGTCTGGACCTCTACTGGGAACATGCCCCTCAGGTGAGGGTCAGGGGAAGATCTTCCATACACATGGTGAGGGATGGGGCCAGCTCTCCTTTGTGGCAGTTGGTGGTGGGGGGCAGTTCTCCCACGGCCATCGAAGGGCCATTGGAACCTGTTCTCTTAGGGAGGAGGGCTACTGTTCTTCTGAGGCAGCTGGGGAGGGGCAGTACTGGTTTTCTGGTACCCAGAAAACTGGTTTTCTGGTACCCAGCTCTCTCATAGCCCCTGGTAGTAAAACAGGCCATAGACATCAACATGGATCCCAGCTGCAGTACAGACCCATACATGGTCCTGGGCTGCAGTTCAGGCCCTGATGTCACCATGTCCCTGAGTGGCAGTGAGGCCTGCTCAGATACGAATGGCCTTAGCAACAGCTGGCCCAGTGTGGCTTCAGGTGGCAGCCCAGACCCAGGCATCCATGCTGCTTTTGGTGGTAACATGGGCCACAGACATCAATACAGATCCCAGCTTCAGCAGGGACACAGACCACACATGACTCTCCACTGCAGCTCTGGTCCTGATCTCAGCATGGCAGCCAGGGACAGCACAGGCCCTGGTAGCAGCATGGCCCTCAGATATCAACATGGCTTCAAGTGATGGCCCATACTGTGAGCGTCTGCATGGCCCTTGGTGGTAACACTGGCCACTGGCATCAACACAGACCCCAGCTGCGGTAGGGCCATGGACCCAGGCATGGTCCTTGGTGGCAGCACAGGCCCAGACATCATATGGCCCCAGGTAGCAGTGTAGGCTACCATATCAGCTTGTTCGTCACTGTGTTTGCGTCTTCAGTTCCACTTCTCTCCACAGTGCATGAGCCACTCAGACTCCCCTCTCCCACTTTCCCCCATACACCTGTTCATCATAGTGTTGCCTGCCCGCCTGGGGCATGGGACACCGGACCAGCCTGTGGCTGGCTGTCACCCACCTGAGGCACCCGGTAGTGCTCATTTTATTCATGACTGTATTCTTGATCCTGGTGCAGTGACTCTCCATGCCTACACTTTAGGATGGAGCTCTGATTAGTTAGTTCTCTGTTAGTTCCTGGAAGAGACCAGTAGGCACTTCAGGCTCTCCACAAAGACAGTCCTTGTGCTTTCCAGAAGGGAGTCTGCGTGGCAGCCATATGTGGCACACTTGCTCCATCTTCCACAACGTTGTGTGCACTATTCCAGTTCTGTGGTAATTTTATTCTACAGTGTTTGAATTTTTCTAAATACGTTTACTATATTTTGCTTGCTGCCTTGGGTTTTAGAGCTGACTCCATTTATTGTAAGTTTTAGTTATTTGAATATTGGTTTTGTTTTGTTTTTTCAGTTGTTGCTGTTTTTTAATTTTGAGAGAGGTTCTCATTATGTAAACCAGGGTTGCCCTAAGCTCTCCATTCTCATTTATCCTCACAAGTGTTGGGATTACAGGTGGGTGCCATTGTGCTTGGGGCATTAAAAAAAAAGAGCTACTTTAAATTAGATATTTCTATTATGTGATTTATTTATGATACCATTTGTCTGCCTTTTTGGGGGAAATATATTTTTCTCTCAATTTTTTGTGTGCAATTTTAAAACTAAAACATTTTTTAACTTTGCCTAATCAAATTTTGCTCTTTTGTGATTTATTTCATTTGCAGTATTTGTGAATGTTAGAAGTAAGTCCCTTTTTTTAAATGACATTTTCTTCTCATTTTCTAGATGAATTTTAAAATTAAGTCAGATTAAAAAAACTTAACCAGGATTCCAGTTGCAATTTCATAAACGGTCTGGGTTCTTAAGAGGATTGGTGGTTATCAAGCACACTGCTCGTCTGTCTGTTGGTTCCTTAGAATTCATTACTGTAAACAAAGCAAGTCAATTAGCTTAATTCCGAGTAGAGAAGCCCTGCAAACAGCTAGTACTGGAGTATGTGAAAGGACTGTTCCGATGTATTTGATACAAGGTTTAGCCTGATCATGAGATGGCTGACCAGGGACTTAGTGTTACTGGGATCCAGTCTGTGTATCTGTCTACTGTTTTGATTTTTCACTTTTGTCTTAATTTTTCAGTCTCCTCCATGTGGGCTGTCACTGATGGGTCTGCCTCCCTTCATGCCTAATTGTAGTGGTACTAGAATTAGGCTCCTCCTTAGTTCAAGTCCAGGGTTGGAGGAAGGAGAGGAGCTCCTGCTTGCTAGCCAGTGGCAGTCTCCAAGTACAGGAGCTGTAGGATGATCCTCACCTGCAGCTCACCTGGGAATCAGTAGCTGGCCAGAGTGTTGATGCTGGTAGGATATAGCCGAGTTTTACCCTGAAAATGGCCTCCCTCGCCATCAGTGGTTAGAGAGCACTAGTCTGCTAAGTCCCAGAGGGAGAGCATGGGTCTCATGAGTTCTGTTGTATCTGATTTTGATGGCTTTTGTTATTACTAGTGTATCCAAATCAAATCTAGCCCAGCAGAAAAGGAGGGCATTTCTTCCCTGTTTGCATCTGTGCCAGCTGATTTCACGCAGGGAAGGAGCAGACAGAAGTATGTCAGTGTGGCTGCAGAGCAAGGTGATGGTGGATATCAGCTAGAAACCATGCTAACACCTTTTTAATGAAGGAGGAAAGATTGGGGAGGAAGAACAGGTTTGAACAAGGCAGTGCATGCATTTCAACATGTTAGGCTTGTTTTTCCCAGTTTTGTGTGTGTAGAAGCATGCACGTACATGTGTGTAATGTATGTACATGTGTACAATGCATATAGAGGCCTGAGTTGATGTTGGGAAACAGCTTTGATTGCTCTTCCACCTTATTCATTGAGGCAGGGACTCTCATTCAAATGCTGATATGGCTAACCTCAATAGCTCTTGGGAGCTATTGCTCTTGGGAGCCCCTTGCCTTAGTCACTGTCTTCCAAGGCTGGATTGCAAAGCAAACCACCACACCTGGGTTGGGGATCTGAACTCTGGTCCTCAACTCCTTTATGGCAAGTGCTTTAGCCATGAGGCCTCTTCCTAACCTGAAGTGGTAGGTTTAATGAAAATATCTTATCAAAAAGTTGAGTTAGTCTTCATGTTTATTTTCTTGTCTATTTGTGTTTTTTTTAATTTTGAAGTATAAATTTTATATGAGAAAGGAAATGGTTTTTTTTTTATTTGTTTTTTAGTTCAAGTGAGGGAACAAGCTTGTTTCACATGTAAGTCCCTTCTCCCTCTCCCTCCCCTCACCCCCATCCCTCCTCCCCCACCCTGACCTACCCCCCACCCCATCCACCCCTCCACTCCCCAGGCAGGGTAGGGCCCTCAACGGGGGCTCTGCAAAGTCCACCAAATCTTCCTGTCCTGGGCCTAGGCCCTTCCCCATGTGTCCAGGGCCAGAGTGTATCCCTTAATGTGGGATGGGCTCTCAAAGTCCCTTCTTACACCAGGGAAAAATACTAATTCACTACCAGACGCTCCCTGGAGTGCAAAGGCCTCCTTATTGACATCCTTGTTCAGGGGTCTGGATCAATCTTGTACTGGCCTTCCAGACAGCATTTGGGGTTGATGTGCTCCCAAAACAGGCCAACTGTTTCTGTGGGTTTCTCCAACCTGGTACAGACCCCTTTGATCTTTATTCCTCCCTCTCTTCAACTAAATTCCAGATTTCAGCTCAGTGTATATCTGTGGATGTCTGTCTCTGTTTCCATTAGCCACTGGATGAGGGCTCTAGGATGGCATAAAGAGTAGTCATCAATCTCATTTTAGGGGAAGGGCTTTTAGGTTATCCTCTCCACCATTGCCTGGATTGTCAGATCGTGTCACCCTTGTAGGTCTCTGGAGGTCTCTGGAGGTCTCCCTAGTTCCAGATCTCTTCTCGGACCTATAGTGACTCCCTCTAATATGGTATCTCTCATCCTGCTCTCTCTCCTCTATTCTTCCCCGACTCAATATTTCTGCTCTTCCATTTCCTCTCCTCTACTCCTCTTCTCCTGCTCTTATTGTGGCAACTCCCTCCCCCCTACCCTCATGCTCCCAATTAGCTCAGGAGTTCATGCCACTTCCCATTCCTGGGGTCCATTTATCCCTTAGAGTCCTTCATGTTTCCTAGTTTCTTTGGTGAAGAGGATTATAGGCTGGTAATCTTTGCTCTATGTCTAAAATTCATATATGAATGAGTACATACCATGTTTGTCTTTTTGTGACTGTGTTACCTCACTCAGGATGGTTTCTTCTAGTTCCATCCATTTGCCTGTGAATTTCAAGATTCCATTGCTTTTTTCTGCTGAGTAGTACTCCATTGTATAAATGTACCACATTTTCTCTATCCATTCTTCAGTTGAGGGCATCTAGGTTGCTTCCAGGTTCTGGCTATTACAAACAATGCTGCTATGAACATGGTTGAACATATGTCCTTGTTGTATGAACATGCACTATTTGGGTATATACCCAAGAGAGGAATGGCTGGGTCTTTAGGTAGACTGATTCCTATTTTTCTGAGCAACTGCCATACTGATTTCCAGAGTGGTCTTACAAGTTCGCACTCCCACCAGCAATGGAGGAGTGTTCCTTTTTCTCCACATCCTCTCCAGCATAGATTGTCATTGGTATTTTTGATTTTAGCCATTCTGACAGGTGTGAGGTGGTATCTCAGAGTTGTTTTGAGTTGCATTTCTCTGATGGCCAAGGATTTTGAGCACTTTCTTAAGTGTCTTTCAGCCATTTCAGATTCATCTGTTGAGAATTCTCTATTTAGTTCTGCACCCCACTTTTTAATTTCATTGTTTGGTGTTTTGTTGGCTAGCTTCTTGAGATCCTTATATATTTTGGAAATCAACCCTCTGTCAGATGTGGGATCGGTGAAGATCTTTCCCCATTCTGTGGGTGTTCGTTTTGTCTTACTGATTGTGTCCTTTGCCTTGCAGAAGCTTCTCAGTTTCAGGAGGTCCCATTTATTAATTGCAGACCTCAATGTCTGTGCTACTGGCATAATGTTCAGGAAGTAGTCTCCCCTGCCAATTTGTTCAAGGGTAATTCCCACTTTCTCTTCTAGAAGATTCAGTGTGGCTGGATTTATGGTGAGATCTTTGATCCATTTGCACTTAAGTTTTGTGCATGGTGACAGGTATGGATCTATCTGCAATCTTCTGCATGTCTGAATTCAATTGTGCCAGCACCATTTGTTGAAGATGCTATCTTTTTTCCATTGTATAAATTTAGCACCTTTTTCAAAAATAAGGTGTTCATAGGTGTGTGGGTTAATATCAGGGTTTTCAATTAGATTCCATTGGTCTATCTGTCTATTTTTGTGCCAATACCAAGCTGTTTTCAGAACTATGGCTCTATAGTAGACCTTGAAGTCAGGGATGGTGATGCCTCCAGAAGATCTTTTATTATAAAGAGTTGTTTTGGCTATCCTGGGTTTTTTGTTTTTCCATATAAAGCTTAGTATTGTTCTTTCAATGTCTGTGAAAAACTGTTGGGATTTTGATGGGGATTACATTGAATCTGTAGATTGCTTTTGGCAGGATTGCCATTTTTACTATGTTGATTCTACCTATCCAAAAGCATGGGAGATCTTTCCATTTCCTGGTATCTTCTTTAATTTCTTTCTTTAAAGTCTCAAATTTCTTATTGTACAAGTCTTTCACTTTTTTGGTTAGTGTTACCCCAAGATATTTTATGTTGCTTGTGGATATTGTGAAAGGTGATGTTTCCATGATTTCTTTCTCATTGAGTTTATCATCTGTATACAGTAGGGCTACAGATTTTTTTGAGTTAATTTTGTATCCTGCTACCTTGCTGAAGGTGTTTATCAGCTGTAGGAGTTTCCTGGTAGAGTTTTTTGGGTCACTATGTAGACTATCATGTCATCTGCAAATAGTGAAAGTTTGACTTCTTCCTTTCCAATTTGTATCCCTTTGATCCCCTTTTCTTGTCTTATTGCTCTAGCTAGAACTTCAAGTACAATATTGAAGAGATATGGAGAGAGTGGACAGCCTTGTCTTGTTCCTGATTTTAGAGGAAACACTTTGAGTTTCTCTCCATTTAGTTTGATGTTGGCTATTGGTTTGGTGTATATTGCGTTTATCATGTTTAGATATGTTCCTGTTATTCCTGTTCTCTCCAAGATCTTTATCATGAAAGGATGATGGATTTTGTCAAAGACCTTTTCAGCATCTGAAATGATCATGTGGTTTTTCTTTTTCAGTTTGTTTATATGGTGGATTACATTGATGGATTTTCGTATGTTGAACCATCCTTGCATTCCTGGGGTGAAGCCTACTTAATCATGGTGGATGATTTTTCTGATATGTTCTTGGATTCGATTTGCTAATATTTTATTGAGTATTTTAGCATCAATGTTCATGAGGGATATCGGTCTATAGTTCTCTTTCTTAGTCATATCTTTGTGTGGCTTGGGTATCAAGGTGATTGTAGCCTCGTGGAAAGAGTTTGGCAACATCCCATCTGCTTCTATTGTGTGTAACAGTTTGAGGAGTACTGGAATTAGCTCTTGTTTGAATTTCTGGTAGAATTCTGCAGTGAAGCCATCTGGCCCTGGGCTTTTTTTGGTTGGGAGGCTTTTGATGACTGCTTCTATTTCATTAGGGGTTATAGGTCGATTTAAACTGCTTATCTGATCTTTGTTTAATTTTGGTAACTGATATTTATCCAGAAAACTGTCCATTTCCTTTAGATTTTCCAATTTTGTGGAGTACAGGTTTTCAAAGTATGACCTGAAGATTCTTTGGATTTCCTCAGAGTCTGTTGTTATATCCCCCTTTTTGTTTCTGATTTTGTTAATTAGCATGCTCTCTCTCTGCCTTTTGGTTAGTTTCGCTAGAGGTTTGTCTATTTTGTTGATCTTCTCAAAGAACCAACTCTTTGTTTCATTTATTCTTTGTACTGTTTTCATAGTTTCTACTTTATTGATTTTGGCCCTCAGGTTGATTATTTCCTGGCGTCTACTCCTCCTTGGTGAGTTTACTTCTTTTTGCTCTAAAGCTTTCAGTTGTTCTGTCAATTCTCTAATGTGACTTTTCTCCAGTTTCTTCATGTGAGCACTTAGTGCTATGGATTTTCCTCTTAGCACTGCTTTTAGAGTGTCCCATAAGTTTGGGTATGTTGTATCTACATTTCTCATTAAATTCTAGGAAGTCTTTAATTTCTTTTTTTATTTCTTCCTCAACCCAGGAATGGTGCAATTGGGTGTTATTCATTTTCCACGAGTAGGTTTTTTACAATTCATATTGCTGTTGAATTCTAGCTTTAATGCATGGTGATCTGATAAGATACAGGGGCTTATTTCAATTCTTTTGTAACTGTGTTCTTTAAAGACCACCTGTTGGGCTGGTGAGGTGGTTCAGTGGGTAAAGTGTTTGCTGTGCAGCTAGGAAGACTTGAAATCAGATCCTGAGAACCCATGGAAAGACACCTGTTATATATCAGTAATCTCAGCATTCCTATAGAGAGATGGGAAGTGGCCAGAGGAAATCCCCCAAAGTTACCGGCTAGCAAAGCCTGCTATACAGCAGCAAGCAAAAAGACATCCTGTCTCAGAGGTAGAAGCCAAGGACCAACACTTGAGTTGTGGCCCATGTGTATGCCATGGGCACTCAGACATAAAGCACACATGCACGATTTAAAAAATAACCCATACCTTTCCCTCAGTTTGGTAGGCTCTCAAAGTAGCAGCCCTGTCCCCTGACACCTTTCATATATCCTGGGACAGGCTCTATGAATGGAATGTGGGGCTAGAATATTAACATTTTTCTCTGTACCTTTGGCATAGATATAAACTCTTTATGCATGCACACATCTACACATGTAGTTGCAGGCAAACAAATGAAATGTTTGTCATCCTGAGCTACTTTTCCCCATGTGTCTGAGGTCAGACCCCTGGCATGGGTTGTCACACAGCTTTTATAGTGTGTGCTGGCCAGGCTTCTTCTGCAGCCCTCACTGCCCTCTGAGATCCTGTTGCAATGGCTCTATCACCTGATGTCTGTCTCTCATGTGCCTAAAGTCTCTCTTCATGGTTGGTCATATCATTTGATACATGCAAGATTTGCTAGTGGAGAGTAAGAACATCAGGACGTTGGGGTACTTGCAACTATATGGTGGCTTTTATTCTTGACCCCTCTTGGAGCCAACTGTAGTCTAAAGATAAAGGTAATTTTCATTGACTCTTATGTTTGTTTAAATTTCTTCTTCTCCTCCTCCTTCCTTTTTCTTTCTCATTCTTCTCCTCTTCTTCCTTCTCCTTCCTACTTCTCCTCTTCTCTGTTTTTTGAGACAGGGTTTCTTTGTATAGCCTTGGATGTCCTAGAACTATTTTTGTATACCAGGCTAGCCTCGAACTCACAAAAATCTATCTCCCTTTGCCTCCTGAGTGCTAGGGTTAAAGGATTGCACCACCATCAAAAGTTCATGCTCGACTATGGATGTGGAGGTCAGAGGACACTGTGGAATTTCATTCTGTTCTTCTACTACATGGGTCCCAGTGATTGAACTCAGGTCATCAGACTTGGCAGCCAGCATCCTGTCTCACTAGCCTTCATCAACTCTGGTGTTAACTGACACATGTGCAGAATAGAGTGTTTCTCTGGAGGAAAATGCAGTTTTCAGTCCAGACTTGGACTCTGGCATTATTTTTTTTTTTCTTTTTTTTTTTCTTTTTCTTGTAATTTTTTTTCTTTTTTTATTAAATTATTAATATTTTCACATATACTTTCCCTCTCCCTCTCCCTCCTCCACCCCCATTCCTTCTCCCCCACCTCCAACCTACCCCCCACCCCATCCACCCGCCACTCCCCAGGCAGGGTAGGGCCCCCAACCAGGGTTCCACCAAGTCCACCAAATCTTCCTGTGCTGGGCCTAGGCCCCTCCCCATGTGTTCAGAGACAGAGCGAATCCCTTCAAGTGGGATGGGCTCTCGAAGTCCCTCCCACCCACCAGGGCAAAACGCCAGTCCACCTCCCTCTGGAGTCATTCATGATTTCTAGTTTCCTTGGGGTAGAGGATTATAGGCTGGTAAACCTTTGCTCTATGTCTAAAAATCCCAGGAGTGCAGGGGCCTCCCCATTGGCATCCATGATCAGGGGGCTGGATTAGTCCTGTACTGTCCTCCCAAAGAGCATCTGGGGTCGATATGCTTTCCCTTTTTCAGGCCAACTGTTTCTGTGGGTTTCTCCAACCAGGTACAGACCCCTTCGTTCTTCATTCCTCCCTCTCTTCAACTGAGTTCCAGATTTCAGCTCAGTGTATTTCTGTGGATGTCTGTCTCTGCTCTCATCAGCCACTGGATGAGGACTCATGTTTGTCTTTTTGTGATTGGGTTACCTCACTCAGGATGGTTTCTTCTAGTTCCATCCATTTGCCTGCGAATTTCAAGATTCCATTGCTTTTTTCTGCTGAGTAGTACTCCATTGTATAAATGTACCACATTTTCTCTTTCCATTCTTCAGTTGAGGGGCATCTAGGTTGCTTCCAGGTTCTGGCTATTACAAACAATGCTGCTATGAACATGGTTGAACATATGTCCTTGTTGTATGGACATGCAGTATTTGGGTATATACCCAAGAGAGGAATGGCTGGATCTTGAGGTAGATTGATTCCCATTTTTCTGAGCAACCGCCATACTGATTTCCAAAGTGGTCTTACAAGTTCACACTCCCACCAGCAATGGAGGAGTGTTCCTTCTTCTCCACAACCTCTCCAGCATAGGTTGTCATTGGTATTTTTGATTTTAGCCATTCTGACAGGTGTGAGGTGGTATCTCAGAGTTGTTTTGAGTTGCATTTCTCTGATGGCCAAGGATTTTGAACACTTTCTTAAGTGTCTTTCAGCCATTTCAGATTCCTCTGTTGAAAAATCTCTGTTTAGTTCTGCACCCCACTTTTTAATTTCATTGTATGGTGTTTTGGTGGCTAGCTTCTTGAGCTCCTTGTATATTTTGGAAATCAGTCCTCTGTCAGATGTGGGGCTGGTGAAGATTTTTTCCCATTCTGTGGGTGGTCGTTTTGTCTTACTGACTGTGTCCTTTGCCTTACAGAAGCTTCTCAGTTTCAAGAGGTCCCATTTATTAATTGCAGACCTCAGTGTCTGTGCTTCTGGCGTGATGTTCAGGAATCGTTCTCCTGTGCCAATTTGTTCAAGGGTTGTTCCCACTTTCTCTTCTAAAAGATTCAGTGTGGCTGGGTTTATGGAGAGATCTTTGATCCATTTGCACTTAAGTTTCGTGCATGGTGACAAGTATGGATCTATCTGCAATTTTCTGCATGTTCGAATCCAATTGTGCCAGCACCATTTGTTGAAGATGCTATCTTTTTTCCATTGTATGGATTTAGCACCTTTGTCAAAAATAAGGTGTTCGTAGGTGCGTGGGTTAATATCTGGGTCTTCAATTCGATTCCATTGGTCTATCTGTCTATTCTTGTGCCAATACCAAGCTGTTTTCAGAACTATGGCTCTATAGTAGACCTTGAAGTCAGGGATGGTGATGCCTCCAGAGGATCTTTTATTGTAAAGAGTTGTTTTGGCTATCCTAGGTTTTTTATTTTTCCATATAAAGTTGAGTATTGTTCTTTCAATGTCTGTGAAAAACTGTGTTGGGATTTTGATGGGGATTGCATTAAATCTGTAGATTGCTTTTGGTAGAATTGCCATTTTTACTATGTTAATTCTGCCTATCCAAGAGCACGGGAGATCTTTCCACTTTCTGGTATCTTCTTTAATTTCTTTCTTTAAAGTCTCAAAGTTCTTATTGTACAGGTCTTTCACTTTTTTGGTTAGTGTTACCCCCAGATATTTAATGTTGCTTGTGGATATTGTGAAAGGTGATGTTTCCATGATTTCTTTCTCATTGAGTTTATCATCTGTATACAGTAGGGCTACAGATTTATTTAAGTTAATTTTGTATCCTGCTACCTTGCTGAAGGTGTTTATCAGCTGTAGGAGTTTCCTGGTAGAGTTTTTCGGGTCACTTATGTAGACTATCATGTCATCTGCAAATAGTGAAAGTTTGACTTCGTCCTTTCCAATTTGTATCCCTTTGATATCCTGATCTTGTCTTATTGCTCTAGCTAGAACTTCAAGAACAATATTGAAGAGATATGGAGAGAGTGGACATCCTTGTCTTGTTCCTGATTTTAGAGGAAATGCTTTGAGTTTCTCTCCATTTAGTTTGATGTTGGCTATTGGTTTGGTGTATATCGCATTTATCATGTTTAGATATGTTCCTGTTATTCCTGTTCTCTCCAAGATCTTTATCATGAAGGGATGTTGGATTTTGTCAAAGGCCTTTTCAGCATCTAGTGAGATGATCATGTGGTTTTTCTTTTTCAGTTTGTTTATATGGTGGATTACATTGATGGTTTTTCGTATATTGAACCATCCTTGCATCCCTGGGATGAAGCCCACTTGATCGTGGTGGATGATTTTTCTGATATGTTCTTGGATTCGATTAGCCAATATTTTATTGAGTATTTTAGCATCAATGTTCATGAGAGATATTGGTCTGTAGTTCTCTTTCTTATTCTTATCTTTGTGTGGCTTGGGTATCAAAGTGATTGTAGCCTCATAGAAGGAGTTTGGCAATATCCCATCTGCTTCTATTGTGCGGAACAGTTTGAGGAGTATTGGTATCAGCTCTTGTTTGAATTTCTGGTAGAATTCTGCAGTGAAGCCATCTGGTCCTGGGCTTTTTTTGGTTGGGAGGCTTTTGATGACTGCTTCTATTTCATTAGGGGTTATGGGTCGATTTAAATTGTTTATCTGATCTTGATTTAATTTTGGTAAGTGATATTTATCCAGGAAACTGTCCATTTCCATTAGATTTTCGAATTTTGTGGAGTACAGATTTTCAAAGTATGACCTAAAGATTCTCTGGATTTCCACAGTGTCCGTTGTTATATCCCCCTTTTCGTTTCTGATTTTGTTAATTAGTGTGCTCTCTCTCTGCCTTTTGGTTAGTTTGGCTAGAGGTTTGTCTATCTTGTTGATCTTCTCAAAGAACCAACTCTTTGTTTCATTGATTCTTTGTAATGTTTTCCTAGTTTCTACTTTATTGATTTCAGCTCTCAGGTTGATTATTTCCTGGCGTCTACTCCTCCTTGGTGAGTTTGCTTCTTTTTGCTCTAGTGTTTTCAGTTGTTCTGTCAGTTCTCTAATGTGACTTTTTTCTAGTTTCTTCATGTGGGCACTTAGTGCTATGAACTTCCCTCTTAGGACTGCTTTCAGAGTGTCCCATAAATTTGGGTATGTTGTGTCTGCATTTTCATTAGAATCTAGGAAGTCTTTAATTTGTTTTTTTATTTCTTCCTCAACCCAGGAATGGTGCAATTGGGTGTTATTCATTTTCCAAAAGTTTGCAGGTTTCCTGCCATTTGTATTGTTGCTGAATTCTAGCTTTAATGCATGGTGGTCTGATAAGATACAGGGGGTTATTTCAATTCTTTTGTAATTGTGGAGGTTTGCTTTGTTGCCTACTATGTGGTCAATTTTGGAGAAGGTGCCATGTGGTGCTGAGAAGAAGGTATATTCTTTTGAGTTTGGATGGAATGCTCTATAGATATCCGTTAACCCCAGTTGGGCCATGACTTCTTTCAGATCCTCTGTTTCTTTGTTAAGTTTTTGTCTGGTGGTCCTGTCTAGTGGTGTAAGGGGGGTGTTGAAGTCTCCTACTATAAGTGTGTGTGGTTTTATGTGTGGTTTGAGCTTTAGTAATGTTTCTTTCACAAATGTGGGTGCCTTCGTATTTGGAGCATAGATGTTCAGGATTGAGATTTCATCTTGATGGACTTTTCCTGTGATGAGTATGAAATGCCCTTCTTCATCTCTTTTGATTGATTTTAGTTTAAAGTCCATTTTGTTAGATATTAGGATTGCTACACCTGCTTGTTTCTTGAGGCCATTTGATTGGAAAATCTTTTCCCATCCTTTTACTCTGAGGTATCGCCTGTCTTTGAAGTTGAGGTGTGTTTCTTGTAAACAGCAGAAAGATGGATTCTGTCTTCGTATCCATTCTGTTAGCCTATATCTTTTTACGGGTAAGTTAAGGCCATTGACATTTAGGGATATTAATGTCCATTGTTCGTTGGTTCTTGCTTGGTTTGGATTTATTGTTGGTGGTGTCATTGTGTGTGGATTTTGCTCTCCTGCTTCTTTTTGTGTTTGGCAATATTAGATTATCTATTGCCTGTGTTTTTGTGCATGTAGTTATGTTCCTTGAGTTGGAGTTTTCCTTCCAGAACCTTCTGTAGTGCTGGATTTGTGGATATGTATTGTTTAAATCTGTTTTTGTCATGGAAAATCTTGTTTTCTCCATCTATAGTGATTGAAAGTTTTGCTGGGTACAGTAGTCTGGGTTGACATCCATGCTCCCTTAGTGCTTGTAGTGTATCTATCCAAGACCTTCTGGCTTTCATAGTTTCCATTGAGAAGTCGGGTGTGATTCTGATTGGTTTGCCTTTATATGTTACTTGGCCTTTTTCCTTTGCAGCTCTTAATATTTTTTCTTTATTCTGTAGATTTGGAGTTTTGATTATTATGTGTCGGGGGGACTTCTTTTTGTGGTCCAGTCTGTTTGGTGTCCTATAAGCTTCTTGTACTTTCATAGGCATATCTTTCTGTAGGTTGGGGAAGTTTTCTTCTATGATTTTGTTGAATATGTTTTCTGTACCTTTGAGCAGTGTTTCTTCACCTTCTTCTACACCTATTATTCTTAGGTTTGGTCTTTTCACGGTGTCCCATATTTCCTGTATATTTTGTGTTAGGGATTTGTTGGTCTTGAGGTTTTCTTTGGTTGATGAATGTATATCCTCTAGCGAGTCTTCAATAGCTGAGATTCTCTCTTCTGTCTCTTGAATTCTATTAGTTATACTCACATCTTTAGATCCTGATCGTTTATCCAACCTTTCCATTTCCAGCATCGCTTCATTCTGTGTTTTCTTTAATGTGTCTAATTCAGCTTTCATGTTTTGAACTGTTTCAAGAGCTTCCTTCACTTGTTTGGTTGTTTTATCTTGGGTTTCTTTAGCTTCTTTAAGAGATTTGTTTATTTCTTGAATATTTTGGTTTGTCTTTTCCTCCATATCGTGTAATTTTTTGCTTACTTTTTCTTCTATTTCTTTAAGGGATTTTCTTGTTTCCTCTTTGAAGGTCTCTATCATCTTGCTCAGATAATTTTTGAGGTCCATCTCTTCTTCATGCACTGTGTTGGGCTTTTCAGATCTTGCTGGAGTGGAGTCCCTAGATTCTGGTGGTGTCATATTGGTCTTTCTGTTGTTGAGCGGGTTCTTATTCTGTCTTCTTCCCATATCTTTTTCCAGTGAGTGCAGGTAGGATCTCTCTATCTCCTCTTGTTACTCTGTAGTGTGTGTGGGCCAGGAATTCAATGTCCGAAGCTCTGGATGGTTTTGCCTCTCCTCGTAGCCTCCTCACTCTGATGGCGTTAGGCCTCTTGGTGGATCAGTCGCTGGTCTGCGGTGAGTCCACCGAAAGGGAAGGAAGAGTGTCCTGAACCAAGCCAGATTCAGGAAGCTCCACCCTGCCTGGGCGTGTTTGTTTCAAGCAGGGACGAGCCTGGAGGGATCTGGGTGGATGGTGCTTAGGACAAGAATTGGGTAAAAGCAGGGGGTGGCTCACCTGGTCTGCGGTGAGTCCACGGAAAGGCGACTCTGGCATTATTTAAATGGAGATAATTTCCCTTTCCTGAGAGCAGTGTCTATGAACACACCCCAGAGGGAGGGTTACCAGGGAGAACTTTCCTGAATGTTGGAACATAGACTCTGTCACTTCCTAATCACATTTCTCACCATTTGTTACTGTTACTTAATTTGAAATGACAGTTTTCCGTTCTCAGAACATTCACGTTCCTTCTTCCAGATTTATTGTAGCAGTTTATTAGTGGCTCTAATTATAATACTTGCTGGATGGGACCTTAGCTAGGTTCTGTCCAAGTGTTCCTACACTATTTAGAATAAGTCAGAAAGGGCCAGTGTTCCTTATAGGGAAGAGGGTCAAGTTCCTTACAGGAATAATTGTTTTGGAGATCCCACAGGAGATGACCACTGAGACACAGTTTATACCCAATTGAAAGAATGCCAGCTAACTGGGACTACACTCAGGTATTTGGGATCCAAGTGTTTACCTGAGTGTTTAAAGATAAAAATCACATTCTTGTATGTTTCCTTTTGTTGGGAGCTGCAGAGTACCGTGCCTACAAGATGGCACCGGTTTCCGCCTTCCGCCAGCCCAACGGCGAGTGCTCTCTGTGATAAACAAGCTCTTACCAAATTCATCCAGTCACCAGGTGTCATACAGAAGCGATTGAGTGCTTCTACCTGGGCAACTGTGAAAGCTGCTGTCATCCCATAGGTGCACACCGACTCTGCCAGAGCCTTGACTATTTTAAAGTCGAGCGGCTCATGATATCTCTGTTGGTTACCATCCATGAAAATTGGATAAGCCAGTGGTGGAGCAATCCGAAACTCAGTGCGAACAGTACGCCACACTTCTGGACAGAAGGTAGAACAACCAGGAACTCTTACTTCTTCTTGTGAGCAGTAGGGTGGAGGAGCAGTAGGGCGGGGCCCTTGCTTTACAGTTGCCATTTTAGGGCAACTTTTTTTCTGGTACTTTTAAGGAATGTTTTTCCATGAGCTCAGTAATCTACCCCTCCTCATCCTCCATGAGGTCCTCATCCTCATATATATCCTCCTCTGATTCTGAATCCTCTCCTGGTTCTTTTAACTCCTTCCTCAACTCTCCCAGAGAAGGATAGACTCACTTCTTATTCCCTTTCCGTTTTTCCTTTCCAGCCTCACTTTCTGACTGTTCTGATCTTTCTTCTTGAAGCATTTCAAGGGCAGCTTGTCCATTCACTATAGCTTTCTTATTTCCCTCTTGATCCTCTAGACAGCTGCGTACTAGTCGCCATACCGGCCGAACACATGGCTTCAATGTTCCTTGTTCCCAGGCAAAATCCAGATCTTTCCCTAACTTATCCCAACTAGCCACTGAGAGATTGCCTGAAACCGCAAACCAGGGTGCAATGGCATCACATTCATTCAGGAACCTCTGCAACGTGGCTTTAGTTAACTTTAATTTTCTAGAATGAAGCAGCTCTTGAAGAGCCAGAAAAATTGCATGTGACTGTGACGATCCCATTGTGCTTTTGTTTTAGTTTGTGCGCTCTGGAGGTGTACAAGTTGGATAACACCACCAAAAAAACGAGAGCCCACACTGCAATGTTAAAAAGCAGCCAAATCACCACTATAACAGCGGGGTCCATGTACTAGATCTTCACCCTGCGAGTTAAAGCAGGAGTGAGGCTTTTACTTTCGGTTCGCTCTTACCTTGAACAGTCTTGCTCCTAACCTGGAGACCTTATCGCCGCTTTTACCGCAGACCTTCTTGTCCCACTTACCTGGGAACTTACTGGCACCGCCCTGACTGTGAGAAGTTCTGAAATCCCTGTAGGGGCCACCACTTGTCTCGACCACCCTTGACCAGCAAGAACGATGCAACACCGAGGAAATTTCTTCTCACATCTTTACTCGGGAAACTTGATTTACAGGGAGTGGCCCCGGGTCCAGGAAGATGGGGCCTGATATAGCCTACAACTACCAATCACCTAACCCCACGTGGCGTCCCAGGATAGGTTGTCTCCAAGCAGAATTAAGAGGATACATGGCCTTTACCAAATTAGGAGTTGTTTATCACAGAGAGCACTCGCCGTCGGGCTGGCGGAAGGCGGAAACCGACGCCATCTTGTAGGCGCAGTACTCTGCAGCTCCCAACACCCTTTGGGAGAATGAGTGGGAGCGGTTCTGTATAAGCAGGTACCTTAACAGAATTTGCGATAAATTAGCTGGAGCATCTTGATCTTGGGTCCCTAGAATAGATTGGGTTATTTTTCATGGGATTCTCCATCAAGGAGATCAAATTTTAGTTAAACTTGAAATGGCCTCAGCATGAATACAAGCTAGAGTAACCTCTGCACTGTCTTGTCCTGTCACATACAATAACCTTCCCAACCCCATTGCTCCTAAATGTTAGAATTAATTAAAAGCTTGAAGGCTCCCCAACCCCATGAGAGCTTGGGTCCTGGGATTGCCTTCTTTTTTTTTTTTTTTTCTTTTTGACACAGGATCTAATGTATTCCAGACTAGCCTCAAACTTACTATAGAGTTGAAAATAATCTTGAACTTGTGATACTTATGCATCTAATTCTCCACACCCCCCCCCCCCGCCCCAGTGCTGGGATTACAGGCATGTACCCCATGTCCCACTTATACATAGAACTTCATGTGCTCCAGGCAAACACACCTCCCCAGCCCAAAGTTCCTAAGGCTTTGTGCATTTTAGTTTTTGCCAAGTCTTCAAGTTCAGAATAGTGACTAGTCCACATAGGAATGTTTTTGGAATGAATAAGTGCTAGGAAATGCCATGCTGTGTCTGCATGATCCTCTCCTAAGTCAGGAAATTTACGTTGATGTCTTCTTTTTTTTTGTCTCTGCTGCTGAGGATTTGAACCCAGAGCCTTGCTTGTGTCAGCAAGCACTCTACCAGTGAGCCCAATCCCCAGTCCTTTACAACCTATTTTTGACAAGCCAATTACCCTAAAAATGGTTGGGTTTAAGCAAGCACACTTTTGTTAGCTCCTAAGTTAGTGGGTTGGGAATTGAGGCATGGAACAGTGTGGCACGGTGTCTTCTCCTTCTCCACAGTGTGTGAAGCTTCCGCCCATGGCTTAGATAACAAGGGCCATGCTGGCTACTGAGCTGAGGCTACTGTGTTGAGATCCTTGATGCTGGCTCTTGTCTGAACTGCTCAGTTTCTCCTCAGGTTTCCTCCACATGACAAACCTGGGCTATTCATGTCACTGTGATCTTAGTGGTCAAGGGGGAACATCCCTAAAGATTAAGCTCATGTGAAAGGCTGAGCAGGCCTCTCCTTGTCTCATTCTGGTTAGCATTCGAGCAGCTGGACCAAATTACAAGGTCAAGCCTACAGCTAGCATAGAAAGGGATTATCTGTGGTGCTGGGAAGTGGAAAGTGTGTTTATTCCTGGCCACCCATGTGTTCATCTACTGCTGGCTGTGTTGGGTAGTGCAAGGATAGATTTTAGAACCTGGATGCTATATTGAATTCCCTCTTTTTGCTCACAGGACTGTAGGTAAGTCTCTCCTCTGTGTCTCTGCCTTTCCAATCTATCAAGTGCAATAGGGGTTAATTTATAGGGTGATACAGGCTCACATTGTAGTAGCCATGTACAGACTGGCAAGTGGGTGCCAGGTAGCCCATCTGTAGACAGAGGAAGGCTCAGCCCTGTGGCTTTGGTATGATGGATGGACCCTCTCCCCAGACTCCTCCTTTTCCTGCCCTCTGCTTCCTCTAGGGCTCTTCAGTTTGGGTTCCCAGACATAATTAGGATTTTCAGGGAAGTTGTCAAGGCAGAACATCTCTGTGGGCTTTTTGAAATAGCCTCTGGCTTCCCATTTATCATGGTATTGTTCCCAATATGTCAAAGTCCTTTTCTTACTAGGGAGAAAAATGCACTTAGCTTCTGGGTATATGTGGGACTCATTCGGAATTCAGTGTGGTCATGGTCAGCCACACTGACCTGGCTTTGAGAGAGTCAGTGTTGGCTCTGCTGGCTTGGTGTGATACAAGCCAAGTTGGAGGCCTTCTTTCTGCCTGCATCTAGTTGTAATGAGCACCCGTCTTCCTTGGCTCTCTTCTTGTGTCCCCTCTTAGGAGGCAGCACTTGAGGTGTCTTGTGCTGGTTTGTGGCCTTGTTTCCTTCCCACTGTGACCTGATCCTTTGTCATACTTGAGAATTCATAAGGAAGTGAGCTTTCAACATGATTTCTTTTCTAAATGTATCTTCTGCCTTGAAGCAGTAGACTTTGCCATGACCTTGAGTTTCAAGGATGTTATTTCTTTTTCCTGTCAGTGTTGTAGGCATGTCTATAGTTTTATCCATGATACTTGTACTTGAAGGTCGCTGGGCCTAATATTTCAGAATTTCAACATTAATTGTGTGCAGTTTTCTCACCTTTCTTCTGAACAAAAATCATGTTTCTTGTCCTAATTTTTTTGTGGTTGGCTTTTGTTGCCTGTGGGCTGCAAAGTGCCTTCAGGAGTTGCAGGCTTGTACAGAGAGCCAGCTCTGAGTCTGTTCTCACTAGGGGCCTGTGTTCTTGATCTTGAGCTCTCTGAGGGCTTCCAATGGGTTGAAGTCCTGTCACTTCAGACTTCCACTGGCTTTCTTCTCCTGCCTGCTCTTCTGGGACCTTTAGCCTGGTCACTGGGTAGGTGACTTGTTCTAAGATCAGGTGTGCATTCATCTTAGTTCTTCCAGTCTCTTTGTGTTCTGGATCTTGTATTAAAATGAATGGCGGTGAGCTGGGCATGGGGGCACACACCTTTAATCCTAGCACTGGGGATGCTGAAGCAGGTGGATCTCTGTGAGTCCAACATGGCCTATATAGTGAGTTCCAGGTCAGCTGGGGTTATATAGTGAGGCTCTGTCTTGAATAAAAATAAAAATTGTAGCACTGATGTGGACCCTGGGAGTCTTGTATTTGGGTTGGTACTTGGTGCTGGGTATGGAACCTGAGGCCCACAGAGGCAGGGTGGCAGGCCACCATGACAGAACACTCTGGGGATTTGCTGGTTGCCATGTTTAACTTCTATCCCCATTGATCCTGTAGTCAAGTTCCACATATGCACAGACTTTGCTAAGGTGTAAGGCTGTGTGTACTCTTTAACTGGGATGGTAAGGCTGTGGTTCAAGCTATAATGTAGCTATGATAAAAAAAGGGGCCAGACTTGTGTGCTAGGGCTATAGGGAAAGGAGGTGCCAAGGTCTGTTGGGAGTGAAAGAGAGCTGTGTTACACCATAGCCATTTGTATTTTGTAGAAAAAGTAAAACCAGTAAGGTGAATGCATTCATGTGTATTTACATGTGGACATATTGGTACGTTCAATGTAAACATGGACAAGTATGTGGCCAGGAGTAATTCTGTGTTCAAGCTTTTATGATAGTTTTAATTCATACAATTTGTAGACACCAGTGCATCAGTTTTGAGGATACACGAGTCCAGAGGTGTGGATTTTAGTATCATCACAGATAAGTGTGAGTGTCACCTCTGTCTGACATCAGACTATTCTGATGGGGTCCTGTAACTGTTAGAAACTTTTCACCGCTGCTCATGGCAATGGTGACATCACTTCCTGTTTCCCTGGACATTATTTAAATGATGGTGGAATCAGGGAACAAGGGTGGAGTGTACCAGGCCTTTAGAGTCTGCAGTGTTGCCAGACATGGGGTGAACATCCATGAATGCTAACTGCCATCATTCTGTGTCCCTTCTCGTCATGGTGCCCAGCTTCTTGAGCTGTATGGACCATGAGAAAAGTGCTTTGGGAAAATACAGCTGTCCAGGAGTTCAGCTCCTGTCTCACAGGCTGTGTGGGGTTTATACTACCACACCCTTTTTTGATTTGCAGGTCTCTGTTATGATAAAGTGTGAGGTAATCCTTGGGGATTCCATGGAGGGTGACAGGTGTGTGTGTGGGGGGGTGGCAAACATGCCAGGAAGACAGAGCTTAATGAGAAGTTTTATTAGAAAGAGAAGGGGGTGGAGGAAAGAGAAAAGAGGTAAAGAGACACAGAGAGGACAGAAGAGAAGAGGGAGACAGGAGAAATCCTGTCTGCTCCAGGGGATCAGCAGGAAGAGAAGTGGGCAGGGTCTTTCTTTTAAAGGGGTCCTTTGTACCTGTGTCCAGACTAGTAGTCACGGAACCCTGGGCTGACCAGGGTACTACCTGAGTGCGCTCTGCCAGGTGACAGGGCAGGCCAGCATGTCTGAATCCTTACACTTATGTCCAGTTGAGTCTTAAAAATGTAAAAAAAGATTTTTCTTTTAGTAGTAAACTTGTTATTTTTAAAAAGAGCTCTTTTATTTTTAATTTTTCTTTATTTTGAGATCACTCCTCATTCTCTCTAGCCCAGGTTGTCCTTCAACTTGTCATGTCCTTATCCTCAAATTCTGTGTCTTACCTTTTGTCTGTCCTTTGAGAGCATGTTTATCCTGTGATTCAACAGTAAGACCAATACCACAAATTCAGCCAAATTTGAAGGAAGCTGTAGTTAAATATTGGCCAGGATGATTGACATTGGCCAGGTCTATTCCAGGGTTCCTTAACAATGGTGCTGAATTAGGTCAGGTGCCTAAAAAGGCCAAACCCACAAGGCTGGTACATCCTGGCGCACTTCCTGCCTAAGTACCTCCCAGCTACATGTGATCAAGTATATCTGGTGCAGATGGGTCAATCAAACTTGACTAGGGAAGTGAAAACATGTGGCTTGTTATCTTACATGAATAATAGCCTCTGGTATCTCAGGCAGTATCTGTCTTTGGGCAAGGGCTTACAGTTTAGAGGCATTTTTGTTTTGTGGATCAGTCAGGCACAGTAATTAAAACTTAAAACATAACTTTGTTTCTCACACATGATCCACCATATGGGCCGAGAAAGTAAACCTTTTAAAGAAATAAAGCTAGTCAGCTTTCCACATGCAGACGCCAGTCAGGTGACAGTGGATCGTGTGATCAGTACTGAGGCTCTGCTTAGTGAGGTGCCTCATCTGTTTGCCTTGAGGATTCTCTCCTGGGTGGATGCCAAGGTCACAGCCTGATGTTCCAATCATTGTCAGGTTGTCACCTACAGACAGGCATTCTGTTGATGGCCTCACCCATTTCTGTTTAGATTCCTTCACCATTGCCCTGTCAGCCTGGAACATTTATCTCCCCAGCAGGGGACTGTGCTCAGGGAAGCCATGCACTTTGCAGAAAGTGGCCGAATCAGGTTTTGAGCCCAGGCTCATTTGGCTCTAACTTCTGTGCCTTCTGTATTCTGTTGTCATTTGTGAGCTGGAGCACACCCAAGTGCCTGTGGTAGGACAGACAGCCCTAGGATTGTAGCAGTTCCAGGGAAACTTCTCATGGGGTTTTGAAATGACAGTGTTAGTCAATGTTAGTCAAAAGCTGGGAGGGGATTCAGGCAATAGGGCATTGATTAGGAGCATCTGCTTCACTGACCCAGTAAAGAGATGGGAGCAGACACATTGGCTGGACCCTTTCACTTCAGCTTTCATCAAGTCCAGAGCTCACAGCCCTTTCCCAGATCCCTGGATATATCTGTCAGCCAAGTGGAAATCTGCTCAGACAGACATAGAGTAGGGTAGTTAGAGGACGGAGGGGAGAGACAGAGAGAGAGGGGGGGGGTAAGGAAACCCAGGCAAACATAGTGCTGGAGAGGTAGCTCTATGTATGGATCCACAGGAAGTCAGAAAAACCTGTGAGGCACTAAGCCCAGCTTGAGCTTCTGAGACCTCAAAGCCCACCCCCACAGGGACACACTTCCTCCAACAAGGCCACACCTCCCAATAGTGCTACTCCCTATGGACTCATGGGGGCAGTTTTTATTCAAATCACCACAATACTACAGAGATCTACACTGTAGAAAAAGCAGCTCATAGGTATCTGTGAGACAGCTGGACTAATCAGTGCTTTACCAAGCTCATCAAAGCTTCATCAATCAATGTCAAAACTCTGAACTTCTGAAATCTTAGTATAACTGTAGCATAAGCTGGGCAATGGTGGCACAGGCCTTTAATCCCAGCACTCGGGAGGCAGAGGCAGGCAGATCTCTGTGAGTTTGAGGCCAGACTGGTCTATAGAGGGAGTTCCAGGACTGACTCCATAGCTACTGAGGAACTCCTGTCTCAAGAAACAAAACAAAACAAAACAAAAAACCCACCAAAAAACAAAACACAAAACCCAACACCAAACAAACAAACACAAAACCCAATAGCATAACAAAAAAGAAATCTGAAGCATTTTCCATTTTTGGTATGTCTTAAATTACTTCATTAGACCCTCAGAATTTACATAAACTTAAAACATTTTTAAAAATCTATTTAATCATTTGCCATAAGATATAAGCCATTGATTACTGAGATCAGTTATGGCAAAGCAAGTTTGTTTAACAGTTAATATGAAGCCTGTTAGCAAGGCAAACCTGTCTGCCTTTCTCAATAAGAGACCTAGCATATCTGGAAAAAGCAAGGCCCAGTTTTTATATATGAAATGAATTGACAAGGTAGCTGTAGTCCTGGGGAAGAAGTAAATTGGTCCTGCCAGGAGCAGGTGTGTCTTATTGTCATGAAAAGCCTTAGGTTATTAAAAAATCATATTCTGAAGGTCTCTGAAGAGTTTGAAGACCATCTATCTAAAATATATCCCTATTTGACCTTGAAAATATACCTAACATGGCCACAAATTTGATTGTTAGACGACTAACTACTAACCTGTATTTATTAGTATCCTAGTTTGTAATAATAACTTTTAAGGATGAGAAATTTACATTATATAGTTCAATGAGCTGCATAGCTACAATATCTTAAAAAGAGTAGAAACATATATACAGTATAAAAATAACCTTAAATTTGTATCAATATACAAAAATCCATACCAATGTAAAATATTTGAGACTAGTAGTGAAGATGTGTTGCTGTGGTTGGTGTAATAAAAAGCTGAATGGTCAATAGCTAGGCAGGAGGTGTAGGTGAGGACAGAGAGTACTCTGGGAAGGGGAAACACAGAGTTGCCAGCCAGATGCAGAGGAAGTAGAACATGCAGGAAGAGAGGTAGCAGCCAAGAGCCATATGGCTGGATGTAGATTAATAGAAGTGGGTTAATTTAAGTTATAAGAGCTAGTTAGAAACAATCCTAAGCTATAGGCAGAGCTTTCAAAATTAATAATTAGTCTCCGTGTCATTATTTTGGAGCTGGATGGCAGGACAGAGACAGACTCGTTACATATGGTGCACAACATGGGGTGCCAAATGATGTTTTTCTGTCATAGTGGTTTAGTGACTGCACACAAATCTACTGATATTTTAATTATTGTCTGAAGACTCATGGCCCCTCAGTCAGCACCCAGCCAGTCACTCAGGCTGCATCTTGGTGAGACTTCAGGTCCTGCGGCCCCAGCTCTGCTACAGCCATGATATGTAGGTTTAAATTAAGTCTCTATAATTCTATTTATCAATAAGAGTCAGGAGTCAAAGCCTGGGGTAAAAACCTGCTAGCTCAGAAAGGCTGAGTAGCAACTAGCTGACCTTGCATTTTGGCCAAGGAGACACCACAAGAGACATTTTTTTTTTTCCCATTTTGGTTTTTCGGTGTAGCTTTGGAACCTGTCCTGGAACTTGCTCTGTAGACTAGGCTAGCCTTGAACTCACAGAGATCTTCCTGCCTCTGCTTCCCGAGTGCTGGGGTTATAGGTCTGTGCCACCACCACCTGTCAAGACACCTCTTAGTAAGAAGTCTCCATGTTATTATTTAGGATTTGGTTGGCGGTACAGAAAAAGACTCATTACATAGAGGGCCCTGAGGAAATTGAGATAATGGATAAGCCCTTAGAGAGTTAGTTGTATCATTTTTTGTTTAGTCTCTGGGTGATGGGAAAGTGCAGGTCTTATCTGAAGTGCTGGCTGGAGTAGTCTATGAGTCTGGACCATCTCAGCCAGCAGCTTTGAAGTTGTTCTGGATGCAGATTTTTAAGGAAACTGCAACAGAGGCATTCTGAGAGGATGGATCACCTGGGCTACTTGTTTTCTATTTCAAGAGGGGAAAAAACAGGACACAACCATAATTGAGACAAGGCAAAACCAAACTTTCACAGTACAAACAATTCAATGCTCAATGTCTGGGATTCACTAGCAATCCTCTGGACTTTCCCAAGAGGCCTGGGTCACCTCTCTGGCCCCACCTTTGGCAGAGTACACAACTTGCCTTCTAGGTCTCAGTTTACTGAGGCTGGTGTATCTGGTGACTATCACATGGCAATGGCATTTTCAGAACTGCCAGGGTCCCCCATTGCACCTGGGCTCTCTTTGAGGAACTCCACCCCTGCCACACACTGGCAGCCTTAGCTGCTCTTCATGGCTACTTCATGCCACCTGGATGACTCTTTCCTTACAAAGTTGGGCTCCCAGAAAGGTTTGTTCTTGTATATGAATGCATGGAGGTGCAGTTCTAATACTGTATTAAACAAGTATTGTTTTTAAATCCTATCTTTCATAAACCTTGTTTTCAAGACAAGAACTATACAAAAATTCATCCTAATTCAAAATATCTTGGAGACCTGTTGTTGCCTCCTTGGTCAGTCCACATCACATGGTCACCTTTAATCAAGATGGTGGTAAAGTCACATGACATTCATCTTCTTCAACCATAACAACAATGGCTGCCCAAGATGGCAGTGAAGTCACATGTTGCTTATATCCCAATAAGACATCACACACATAGTTCCTTTACAATTACCTTTGCATAGATTTCAACCTATCAACCTGTTCTAAGTTTTAAGTTAACCTTTTTTGTTGCAGATGTTACAGATTTTTAACCATATCCAATAAACTTACAAATCTTGAGGATAGAGATCTCACACAATAGTCTTAGTAATCTTGAGATAAGATATATATCCAAGCAAAAGTCTTAAGCAATTAAATGAAACCAAGAATCCTTTTTAGCTGTTGTGCTTTACTCTTTTACCTGTTGCAGAGTCAGGTGGATCTCCTGACACAAGACATGGAGAAGTCATCTTTGTCTAGAAAAGGGAGAGCTATACCTAAGTCTCAGAGTTAGCTTTTCAGTTAAAGCAGAATAACATAAATCAGCTTTAATAGTATCCATACCCAAAAGACATTTTGAATCCCTATTAAACTGAACCACCCAGTGGGTAGAAAGCTCAGCGACAAATAGGAGGCTTTTTTCTCCCCCTTAATGTCCTACCTGCACAATCCAAATGCCAGAACCTACTCCAGACTGGCCCTTTCCGAGTTTTCCATGCTGGGCCTCTCAAAACCCCTGGCTTGGCCCCCAGTGCTGTGGGTTCATTCTTATGGTTCCTCAGCTCTGTTGTGCAGCTTCGGTGCTAAAACCCGTCAGTGAACACACAGGTGCTGATCCCCTCCAAGTTTATTCTTGGCTCTAAGTCTTTACCAGGGTGTACTCAGAATCAGAAAAAGAACTGCTGGCCCTGGCCAGACTCCCAGTTAACCAGAAATAATCAGAGGGCTTTGTGACATCTTGTTTTGCCCTGGACATAGGAATCCCTATGTCCTCAGATTAGGATCCCATGTAACCATAAACCCAGAGTCACAGAAAAAGTTTTCAAAAGCTTCTATGACTTACTAGAAGGAGGCCTTTGGGTGGCCGGGTGGGTGGGGGCACAGGCTTGTTATTTTCCTATCAAGCATAGTTGTTCACTCTGGGAGTCCAAAGACACATCCTGGAGCCTTAGGTTCCAAGGTGTGCACCTCCTGGATGTACCAGTCCCAGAGCAAAGGGCTTCCCTGGCTTCAGCATTTAGGTGGATGGTCCAATCTTGCTGGCTCTCCAAATGTTAAACCTAAAAATGCCAAGGAGAAAGACCAGTTCCACAACTATCCAGTTAAAACAAGGTTTATTTAATACTGGCCAAGAAGATGGACACTGGTTTCTCAGAGCATGGCTTAGAACTACATTGGCCATGTACCTATAAAGGCAAACCCACAAGATTATGTACTTCTTGCCTTCATCAGTTATGGGCAAGCATACCTCCTGACATACTTCCTGCCTCTGTATCTCCCACCTAGGAGTGACCAAGCACATTCTGTGCATTTGGGGCAACCAGCTTTGTTTATTGAAGTGAAAACTCATAACTTGTGTTATCGCAAAAGAACCACAGCCCCCAGCATTCCAGGAAGTTATCTGTCCTTAGTCAAGAGGAGCTTACAGGTTAATTTTAGCTCTTAGACTTCCTTGACATTGTAAAAGAAATTCAAAATAAGGAGTGAATTATTAGCGATTACATTATAGGTTTAAGAGTGCATTGCTGAGTTGAGTGGTGGGTGTACCTGTGATCCTAGCCATTGGAAGGCAGATGTTGGAGGATTGAGGGAAGTTTGAGCCAGCCAGAGCTACATAGTAAGACAAAAACAAAACAACAGAGGGAGAGAGAAAAAGAGGGAGGGGAGGTGGGGGGGAGGGAGGGAGGAAGAGAGGAATTGCTGACCATTTGTTTAAGGCCTTGTTTTCCTGTATATAGAGCCAGTTCTTGTTAGCACAAACAAAGATGGGTGCTTCCTCCTGGGGTATGTAGAAGTAAGTTTGGGGTCACACACAGAGAGAGACTACCATTCCAACAGAAGAATCTGAACAAGGCAAACTTCAATTTTGATCAAGAGAAAACACAGAGACAAGAAGTGCATTCAGCCACCCCTTCCGTATCAGAGTAAATCACACCCAGGAAAAAGGCAACTTACCAAGTTCTACTTTAACCTGTCACCAATGTTTGTATTGTTGTTTAGCATTGACATTCAGAATTCAATCCTCACAGGTCCTCTCCACATCTGTGTTTATTTTGGGTGATGTGTGAATAACAGAAAAGTAGTGTAACTTGCTGGGCTCTCAGATGACTTGACACTACAGACTTCCTTTGTGCTACTTTGAATACTCAAATATTATCTCACTCTGAAGGCTAATGAAGGCATCTTGACATGACAGTAAACAAATCAAATCAGATGTTGTATTCTTACTTTTCAGCTGGCCTCATGGGAGGTAAGAGGTATCTAACCTAATCAGTGGCTTCCCTCACTTTGTAAACATGAGTCCTGGTGCTTTAGAGATACATCAGGCCAAGTATGTACTTTAATTTTCTGTTTTGTGAAGGTTGCTGTGTGGGGTCTTCTTACCATCAGAATTTTGATGTCTGTTGTACTCTGTTTTTGATTAGTTTAAGGTGCCACATTAGTGGCTGTGGGCTGATTAGAAAAGTGTGGCATCCTGGGACTCAGTTTTGATGCTATTTTGCACAAAGAAGTGAAGTGTATGGCATGCTTGCTTATCTGCAGTAGCTAACCAGACCAGCAGGAGAAGGTCACCTGGTGCAGTCTTTGAGACATCCTCATGGCTGTTCAGAGTCTTCCCCAGCCTTGAAGGTCTAAAAGTCCATTTCTGGATCAGTGAGATAGCTTTGTGGGAGAAAGTGGCCTTCCCCAAGCCTGGTGATCTGAGTTCAATATTCAGGACCCAGATGGTGGAGAGAGAGGGAACTGACTCCCAAATGTTCTCTGACACCACTCATGCTCATGCCTGTGCAGGCACACATGCTAACAGTGCTCCACTCCTGTGCACACACATGTTAAACAAAACTACTTTTTGTTTTTTGAGAATTTCATGCAACATGTTGTGATTGTATTTTCTCCCTTTCCCTAACTCTTCTCAGATCCTCCACTAATGGCTCCCTTGGGGGTGCGGGGAGTGAGAAGGCGTGATGTCAAACAGCACAGACACCCAAAGTCAGGTGAAAGTGAAACAGCAGACTAGTTTGTTTAGTAATGCAGGGAACCTTATGTACCCTCCCAACACTCAGTCATTCCAATCCATTTACATCCTGTGGTCACCCCTCATTGCCAAAGCACAATTAGGACCTCTGACAGTGCCTGTTGCTAGGCCCTTCGGCAGCATCTCGTGGTTGCCCCTCATTGGCTAGGCATGATCAGTCCCTCTGACAGGCAGACTCCAGGTTGGCTCATCTCTTGGCCTTGTAGGCCTTAACTTCCTACACTCCCCCACCTCCCTACCCACCCAACTTATGTTCTTTCTTTCTCTTAAAAAAAGTACCAGAAGCAAAAAACCAAACACACAAACAAAAAGGAAAACTAGTGTGGAGTCCAATTTGAATAAAGCTATTTCCGTGTCTTCTTTGCCCAGTGTGCAATATTGCTGATTCTTCTTAAATATACTCTGGAGCCTGGAGGAAGACCAGTGGTTAATGGCTGAGATAGGGAGACATGTTGTGAGTTAGCAAGACACATCTTCCTAATGGGCAGGGGCTCTTTGTTGATGAGAAAGATACCCATGGCCAGACAAAGATCTGAAGGTCATTTGGGGTGCTAGACCCTTGGGGAGGGTATTAGCTGGAGTACTGGGATTGCAGGCATGCACCACCATTCTTGGGTATTGGTTTTGAGACTGAGTTTATGTTTTGTACAATCAATCCTTTCATTTCATTTTTTTTTTATTTTTTGCTTTTCTGTGATTTAAAAAATTGTTAATCCATCATCACAGATTCTAGAACATGCTCATCCCCCTTCTAGAACAAACTGCATACCCATTAGCAGTCGTGCTTCATGCTTCCTTCCCCAGCTCCTGTTTGATTATGTCTGTGGAAAGTTCTTGTCAGTGGGCTCATGCAGTGTGACCTTTGTTTGTCTTCTTTCACCTAGAACAGTGCTTTCAAGGTGTTTTTATAGTGCAGCATGAAATAGCCTCCACTTTCTCTTGGCTGGGTAATAACCCACCATCTGGAGAACTGCTCTGCTTATCTGTTCCTTAGTTGGTGCTCATTGGATAGTTTCTACTGTTTGGATTTTTATGAGCAATTATCTGACTCACTTTTGTCTTAGATTCCTTATATCTTAGGTTGTGTGTTTTATTCTTCTTAGATTTTCCTTCTTTAAGTGGGGACAACGCTTCATGGGTTATGTGTCTCACATGGTTTGCTTGGTACATAATTCAGATCAAATCTCTTTTCCCTGAAGGTGTTGAAGGCATCCTTCATTGTTTGCTAGCCTGCCATGTTGCTTTCAAGAAGCCTTTGCAATTTCTAGTTTGCAATCATGAAAACCCTCCATCCCATTCCAGGGGCCTGCCACCTCTTTCCTGCTCTCCTTGGTCCCAAGGTGTTCTCATTCCCTTCATTGTGCTGGGTGCCCTTTGCTATTCAGTTTTGATAGTCATGTCTGGTAAAGTGCTGAATTAGGTCTTTGATTCCCTGTTTTGGGTTAGCTTGTCCTTTCCTCTTAGCAGTTCTGTGCTTCCATTTTCATCTTGGGGTCTTTGCCTCTGGTTTTGGAAATGTTCCCATCCCTTCCCCTTGTGGGCAGTGTCCCATTTCTGCTGTCATGGCTTCCTTTGAACAGAACTGCTTTGCCTTTTGTGTGCTTTTCATTCTTTAGAACATCACTCTCTTCTTGCTCCATGTGGGCCTTCTCTTTGCCCCTGGAGATGTTGGGTATTTGGGTGGAATGTTTTCCTGGAGCTAGGCTGTTTCCCCTACATACAAGTTACACATTTCCTCTCTTCTAAGTGCTTGTCACAAGGCAAGGTGATATCCGGCTGTCTCCTTAGGCTTGGCAGGATACTAGAAAGCTGGTAGAAGCACTGTGAATATTTAGTTTTTGCTTCTTGGCAGGACTACCTGGCTGTGCCATTCCTGGTGACAGCTCTACCAGTCTCTTCAGGTTTTCCTCCCGATTCCCAGGAGGACAGTTTCCTGTCACCTTGCTTAGGAGATGTATGATGGGTCCCTGCTATTCAGGGAACAAGTAGGGTTGAGGAGAGGAGAGGAAACTAGGAGTATCACAAGGTCATTGTGGAATAACTTCACCTCTCTGTTTTCAGTAACTCTCTTAACTTTGGACTCAGCCCAGATCTACTGTTAGCTTCTCCTCAGAGCATACATCTGAGTGCAGCTTCTCAAAAGACTTCTTGGTGGCTTCCATCTCTGTTTGCCTCTCAGATAATTGTATCTTGCTGGCAGTGTGCAGTCTTCTGTGAGGCATTCTATTCAAGTCAGGTACTTGTATCCAGGGCTGAAATTTTCTTTACCTATTTGAGTCTCAGCTTCTATAATGTTCGTTGTTTCATTTCATCTACAGCTTTCTTTTTTATTTAGAACAAAACCAACTCATACTTTAATGAGATTTTAAAGGAAATGAATTTAACATGTTCCTTGAATCATATTTTACTGGAGTCTTTAAGTTTTCTCCAAGTACCTTAAGTGTTAGGTGTGACTGGTCATTCCCTGCAGTGGCTAAAATCAACTTAAAGTTTCAGAATGCAGGGTGTTTCATTGCCACCCAAAGGTCTTGCTTCTCCCATAGGCTGCCCAGTTATGGTTGATGGCCACTTGTTTTACTGGGCTGCCTGAAACTCAGCCATGGGTCATGTGAAGTTTGGAGGGTGCCAGTGTAAGTGGAGTTCTTAATTGGTCTAGATAATAAAAAGCTGGAGTCACACATAGAGGAAAATGCTGAGAGATCCGAGAGAAGGAGCAAGCCACAGCACACCTTACCTCCTTAGCATCTCAGCAGACGAGAGAGCTATTTCCTGTTTCTCCCTGCTTATATCCTGTTTCTGCCCAGTTACCTCACTTCCTATCTGTCTGTACAGACCTTCAGACCTCTATGGTTAGCTAGTGGCAAGCTAATTCTCTGACCCCAAAACAGGCCTTATCTGTACAAGCAAGATATCACCACATGCCAGTGCTTGTACTGCAGTTCTGGAGGCCATTCCCTGTTACCTGGGGCTGCCTCAGGCCTTTCTTTTGCCCTAGTTTAATCCCATTATGGTTAATGGGCATTCAAGGCCTGCACCTGTCAGCATCTGCTGGGAATGGAGCCTGGTCCACATTTGTAAAGTGTGTCACTGAGCTTTTTTTGGTCCAGTGCTATACCCCTATCTTTCTTAGTCTCTTAGTGTCTTTAGAGCTTCTTGGCTCATTCTCAGTTTTTAATTATTTGGTCTTCAGCACAAAATAGGCACTTATGGGTGACCATGCCTTGTGCATCATGACTTGGGGGCAGTTTACTGTAGCATACCCTTGCAGTGATTTGATGCCCTGGTTTCAAAGACTTTCTCAAGGCTGTTGGATATCCTTCTAAGGCAGTGGTTCTCAACCTGTGGGTCATGACCTCTTTCATAGAGGTTGCGTATCAGATATTTCTATTACAATTCATAACAGTAGCAAAATTACAGTTATGAAGTAACAACAAAAATGATTTTATTGTTGGGGGTCTCCACAACATGAGGATCTGTGTTAAAGGGTCACAGCATTAAGAAGGTTGAGACTCTACAGATTGTTCTTAGTTCTACTTCTGTATTAGCTGCTTTTCCATTGCTGTGCTAAAACACCCTGATTAAGCATCTTAGAAAGCACTTAATTGGGTTTATGGTGTCAGTGAGATAAGAGTCCAAGATGGCAGAGGAGAGGCATCAGTTGAGAGCTCACACATTAACCCTTCTATCAGAAGACTGTGTACCATCCTTAACCCTTCTATCAGAAACCTCTGTACCATCCTTAACTCTTCTATCAAAAGACTGTGTACCACCCTTTAACCCTCTATCAGAAGTCTGTGTACCATCCTTAACCCTTATATTAGAAGACTGTAAATGGAAGATCCCCCCACCAAGTTCCTGAACTCAGAGGCTTAATATTAATTATAATTGTTTGGCCAATAGTTCAGGCATATTACTGACTAGCTCTCACAATTAAATTAACCCATTTTTACTAATCTGTGTATCACCATGTGGCTTACTGGCATCTTATCCCTTCGGTGGCTACATGGCATCTCCCTGACTCCACCTTCTTTCTCTCCATATCTCTGTTTGGATTTCCCACCTGGTTCTATTCTGCCTGGCCATTGGCCAAAACAGCTTTTTTCATAAACCAATAAAAAACAACACATATTTGCAACACACAGAAGGACATCCCACATCAGAAGACTGTGTACCATCCCTTGCTTTATTGTGCTGTGTTACGGTGTTGGAGTGATGAAGTAATTACTAATTGTGATTTGTTTTCCTTATAAAGATTTTTCTCACTGGAGAAATTGTGTACTTACATACACATGTGCATAAATATTGAATAAGTTAAACACATGCATTAAAATGAGCAGAGAGTAATTGATGCATGGTAAAA
Source organism: Cricetulus griseus (assembly GCF_003668045.3). Taxonomy (NCBI): domain Eukaryota; kingdom Metazoa; phylum Chordata; class Mammalia; order Rodentia; family Cricetidae; genus Cricetulus; species Cricetulus griseus. Next base: position 35,171,125 of record NC_048600.1, on the reverse strand, counting down.
CACTTACCTGAGTGTTTTTCTTTTCTTAAAGTTGTGCCCAGTCTTTGGAATGTTGATGGAGAAGTTACAGTCCCTGAACAGAAGCCTGGGGAAGTTGCTGAGGAGCTAGCAAGCTCCTATGAGAGGAAGCTCATTGAGGTAAGGCCTGCCCAGGTGGGTCCCACAACCCCAGTATCTGATGCTGTGGTTATCTCGAATGCTGGCTGCTCTGGCATTGTTGAGGTGAAGGCCCGCCTTCCACAGCAGCCAGCCAGCACATGATCCAGAAAGACAAAATACAAAGATAAATTCAGAGCACTGGATGGTGGAGGAAAAGTTGGTTCTCTGAAAAGCATTACTTAGCTAAAATACTTGGCACCTGTGGCAAGAAAATAGGAGCAGAAGCGTGAGTGTGTAACACTAAAAGCAAAGGAACACAGAACAAAGGAACCGTTCCCAGTCAGGGAACGGTTGCTGTATGAGCCTGAAGACCTGGGGCTGCATCCTGGAACTCATGTTAAAAACAATGTGGTGGCTCACTCTTATAAGCCAGCACTGTAGAGGCAGGGGCAAGAGGACCCAGCTACCCTGATTGATAAGCTCCAGGACAATGAGAGAACCTGTCTCAAGAGATGGATGTCATTTATGAAGATGTCATCCAAGGTTGTCCCCTGGCTTCCACACACATGAACATGAAATTAGTACACACACAGAAAAGACTCTAACCTCAGATGTGCAAGATTCAGAGAGGAATAAATCCATATACAACCTTGTGCTGGTAAATGTAGGCTGTTGTCAGATCCCACTCATCATAGTGGAAGAGGAGTGGACTGCCAGAAGGGACTTGCAACAGTTGAAGAAAGATGTAACATAGTAGAGTGGCTTTGAGGAGGTGGCTGACTTTGATGATGACCAGACACTATCTAAGGACCCCACAGAGAGCCTTTACTAGCTGTCTCCTTGGAGAGTTTGCTCTTAACCTTTGTCTTGGTTCAAGTGTGTGCTACCCTGAGAGAAGCCTGGCAAAGGTACCAATACAGAGGAAGGCATGCCCATGTGCCATTTAGGCACATATACAGATGCATTCTAGAGATGTATTACCTAGTTGAATCCAGTCATATCTTAATAGAATGGTGGTCACAGTAGCACATACCTGTAATCCTGGTAACTCAGGAGGTCAAGGCAGGAGGGTCACAAGTCCAAAGTCAATCTGGGCAACTTAGTGAAACCCTGTTTCACAGTTATAAAAGTTGGGGTGTAGATCTGTGATGAAGTGTATACATAGTATATGCCAGACTCTAGGGTCATCCTTGACTATAAAGAAAAGTTAGCATCAAATGATGGTTTAATATTAGAATATCCATCTTGCAAGTCACCTAGGCAATAATGACACTGAATCATTGTTTATTTGTATTTGTGCATATGTAACATTTATTAAGAGTAGCTTCTTTATGTTTGTGTGTCTCTCTGTGTAACATTTATCAAGAGTCATTTAATTTTTTATGTTTGTGTGTGCGAGCATGCATGCATGTGTTTGTGCCTCCGTGTTTATCATCAATCAAGAGTTATTGAATTTTTTGTTTATTTGTACATGTGTGTGCATGTGGGGGGTGGTTAGGTACACATGCCACAGCATGGAGGTCAGGAGAGCAGCACAGCTCTGCCACTGAGTCTCACCTCTAGCTCCAGGCTACCATTTTCCTTGTGTTTTTTAACTTTGGTTCCTAAGTAAGAGAAGAACAGCGATGGGACAAACAACTTGAGTTTTAATTCGGTTGAGTTTGGGGGAAGGCAAGCTGCAGTTTGACAAGACAGGCTGGCAAGGAAGGATCAGAAACCAGGGCCAGGAGACCTCTGTCCAAATGCTTTTCTCTGTGGGATCATGAGATAATGTTCGGTGGTGGCAGTGCCTGAATACTGAGTTCCTAGAGTCGTGGTGGAGTGAGAACAGTTCCCACCTGCAGGGTTGTGATAACCCATGTGGGTGTTGAATTAGTCAGAGTTCTCTAGAGGAACATACCTGATAGGATGAATGAGTGAATCTATCGTCCATCTGTCTGTGTGTCTAAGTGGGGATTACAGAGCCAGTTTATCAATAGAAAATCCAACAATCTAGTAGTTGTTCAGTCCACAAGGCTGGGTATCTTAGCTGGTCTTCAGTATACACTGGAATCCTGAAGAAATATGCTCTAATGCCAATTAAGGAATGGACTTGCCAGCGAGAGCAAGGGCAAACAGGCAAAGAGAGAGAAAGCGAGCGCCTCCTTCTTCCATGTTTTTGTATAGGCTGCCACCAGAGGTTTGGCCTAGATTTAAGATGGGTCTTCCCATCTCAAAAGATCTGGATTGAAGGTGGGTCTTTCCACTTTTAGTGATGTAATTAAGAAAACCCCTTTGATGTACCTAGTCACTTGGGTTTTGGTTAATTACAGATGTAGTCAAGTTGAAAACCAAGAATAGCCATCTCAGATGTCTTCCAGTGGATACCAAGTCCCTGAAGGCAGAAGCTGTGTCCTGCCTATGTCAAGAACTTTTTATTGGCAAATGATAAGCAAGCTTTGAGGAAATATATTTTTAAGTTCTGCCAGGACAGGGATGTGCCAATTTAGTCAATGAATGAATAGTCCACAAGCTAGGGAAAAATGGGTTATCAGAGTGAAGGAGGGTGGAGTGGGGCTATGGTGTGAGGAGGGTGGAGTGGGGCTATAGAGTGAGGAGGGTGGAGTGGGGCTATAGTGTGAGGGGGGTGGAGTGGGGCTATGGTGTGGGGAGGGTGGAGTGGGGCTATACTGTGAGGAGGGTGGAGTGGGGCTATACTGTGAGGAGGGTGGAGTGGGGCTATAGTGTGAGGGGGGTGGAGTGGGGCTATAGTGTGAGGGGGGTGGAGTGGGGCTATAGTGTGGGAGGGTGGAGTGGGGCTATAGTGTGAGGGGGGTGGAGTGGGGCTATAGTGTGAGGGGGGTGGAGTGGGGCTATAGTGTGGGGAGGGTGGAGTGGGGCTATAGTGTGAGGGGGGTGGAGTGGGGCTATAGTGTGGGGGGTGGAGTGGGGCTATAGTGTGAGGGGGGTGGAGTGGGGCTATAGTGTGGGGAGGGTGGAGTGGGGCTATAGTGTGAGGAGGGTGGAGTGGGGCTATAGTGTGAGGGGGGTGGAGTGGGGCTATAGTGTGAGGAGGGTGGAGTGGGGCTATAGTGTGAGGGGGGTGGAGTGGGGCTATAGTGTGGGGAGGGTGGAGTGGGGCTATAGTGTGAGGGGGGTGGAGTGGGGCTATAGTGTGAGGAGGGTGGAGTGGGGCTATAGTGTGAGGGGGGTGGAGTGGGGCTATAGTGTGGGGAGGGTGGAGTGGGGCTATAGTGTGAGGGGGGTGGAGTGGGGCTATAGTGTGAGGGGGTGGAGTGGGGCTATAGTGTGAGGGGGGTGGAGTGGGGCTATAGTGTGAGGGGGGTGGAGTGGGGCTATAGTGTGAAGGAGGGCTGTAGGCGAGCCTTGTGGTGGGGCTGGTTAGGATATGTCTGGCACCCACTGATCACGGGTACACTAGTTGCTTTTTTGTTTCTGTGATAAAGTACTTGAAGGAAGCACTTAGGAGAAGAGTTTATTTTCGCTTAGGGTTAGTCGTGGTGGGAAGCGCAGTGGAGCAGTTGAGACTCCTCACATCTCTACCCACTGCAGAGCTCTTCCAACTGGCCCGGCAGGAGTGAAGATACTTTTGGAGACACTTGTGTCCCTCATTTTTCTTTCAGACTATTGGCACAATGGACTCTTAAAAGCTGGAAGTCCCCAAAAATCAAATGCTGGGGGGAAAAGGTTTGGTGCTATCTGTAGGAGGAACTTGCCTCCCAGGAGAGGTTTACACGGTGCTGAGACTTACCAGTCCACTTGCTGGAGAGTTCAGATAGTGTTGGACGGGCCACTCCTTGCCTGGGGACTCAGACCTTAACCTCACTCTAGGATCCTAAAGAAGGACGCAAAAAAGAGGAGAGGTTGCTGGACCTTTTTGTCACCCATTCCAGTGTTGCTACATTAAATAAATCTCCCTTTTTTGGTTTTCAATATTAATTCATTTTAATTGACATATCAAGGATGGGTGGCTGAACTTGGCTCCTTAGGAAATAGGCTGTGACCTCAACTCTGATAGCATTTTAACCAGAACCAGGGCAGGGCTATAATCTGTCTTCTCTGTCGAGGTTCCACCTTAGAGTTTTACAGCCTTCTACAACATCACCACTAGTTGACCAAGTAGTCAGTACTCGAGCTGTGTGATATTTAAATTATGACACCTGGCAGCAGCTGTGCCATGTATCAGGGTTGGGGATGAGAACACTGAGAACGCATCATTAGCTCACGAGTTCTGAGAAGAACGTGAGCATCTGTGCAACTTTTCTTTGTAGCAGGGCCAAGAAGAAGAAACTTTCTCTCAATACTATGACTGCTTGGGGATCCCAAATATTGTGATTCGTCCCAGTGTGAAGGGAACTCCTGAGCGTGCTCTCTTGTGTCTGTCTTTAGAAACACAGTTTGTCTGTGTTTAATTTGCATATGCACACCACACATTTGTTCTTGGTGGCCTAGACTCCAGCATCTGGGCAGCTTTGAGTCCCAGTTAGCACTGTGAAGCCATCTGTTAATAGTGGGTAAGCAGTAAGTGCTGAAGTCTCAGTGTTCCAGGGCTGGAGTGTGGCCCCTGTTGGAGGGCTCTCATCTAGCATGTGTGAAGTCCTGGCTCCCCACAGCACTGTAGAGCCAACCCAACCCCAACATTAACCCAAATCAGTCCAGATTGTTTCTGAAACCCGTGATTTGGACTTTGGAACCCAAATGTGATAATTAATAGTTTGTTAACAGTATCTGAAATCACCAAGGAGACCAATCTCTGGGCATGTCCACGAGGAGCTATCTAGACTAGTTTAACTGGGGTAGGTGGGAAGACCCTTGCTAAATATGGGGAGTATCCTTCCATGGCCGGGACTGAGTAAGAAGGAGGAAGCAAGCTGAGCACCAGCAATCTTCTCTCTGCTTTCTGACACACAAGTGCTATCTCATCTCAGGTTTCTGCATGGCTTCCCCCTTATGATGCACTGAATCTGTGAGCTGAGAGCCAAAACGAAACCTCCTTTCCTTAAGTTGCCCTTTTCAGGTATTTTGCCCCCGGAAACTGATACACAAAGAAGAAAGGAAGGCCTGTGGAAGTTGTAGAGTAATATGCCAGGGGAACACTTAGATAATGTGACTGCTGCCACAACCACAGCAGCGGGCTCTCCAGTGTGTCCCGCAGTTCCAAGCACTAGGCTGAGACTTCATGCCCATGACTTGTGGCCTCCAAAGAGTTACTTAAGGCTCAGTGCTCTCTGTCTACTGATCACTGTTTTGCAAAGTTAATCAATTTGCCAGATATCTCAGCACTGAAGAAGCAAAGCACCATGTTACAAACCCATAACCTCTTCCTGTGCCCTGGTAAGCTGAGCTCGCTGGAGGAAAAGACAAGAGAAGGGACAGTCACAGGTAGTATTCTAGAGAGTGAAATGGGAATAATAGGGGTAGACATACTGCAGGACAAGCAGCAGCAGCAGCAGCAGCAGCAGCAGCAAACAGAATCCGTACAGCACCAGTGTTCAAGATGCTATGTTAAATGTGAGAATCCCAAGGAGAAAAGAGCAAATCCACAGTTGTCCAATTGAAGCAAGCTGTATTTCAGGGTATACACAGGACTGGCCCACTGGATGTCTCACTCTAAGTCAGGATATGAGAGAGCAGCCTCTGCAGGACTCTTGAGGTTCTTTTTATAGGGAGATAAGGTCTTCACAGGGGCCAGAGAGTTAGCTGTTCTAAAGATATAATGAAAGAGGAGGAACAAGGGTAAGGACATACATCACGGGGATGGGGATGCAAGTTTAGTGTAGATGGAATAACATGTTTTGGAGTTTGCATCAGATCTAAGAAATAGGAATTTATTCTGAATTATAAATAGAAACCTTAACTTGCAAGGGCTTAACATACTACAAACAAGAACTTACTCTTAACTGTCTTAACTGCAAAGAGAACCCTTCCTTCACCTGCATGGTGCATTTTGCTTGTTTTGGTCTCATGGTGCCTAGAGGAAAAAATAGGAGGTCATTGCTCTAGGAGAGGGCAACAATGTGTCTGCCATATATGTCATGTTATTATATGCTTCTGTGGTGACCTGGCATGGATGCAGCTTCTAAGGATTAATGTGGACAGAGCCTTTCTGGCTGTATATTTGTTACTCACTACAGCTTCAGCATATATTGGGTGTTTCATAAGTGCAGTTCCCAACAATCTCCTGGGTGGACTCAGGTTACCTGTGAAGCACTTGTAGGATATTGAGTGTGGGTCTTGGAACTCAGGTTAGAGTGATAGAGAAGTCCTAAATGAGGATTCTGATGGTTAGTGTTAGATGTCTTCAGGAGAGAGTGCTTGCCTGGTGTGCTTAAAGCAAATCCCAGCACCACAAATAAAAAGTAAGAAATAAAAACAGAAGCTTCTGGGAGGAAACAGGAGCCTGTAGAGGAGGTAGACTCTGTTTTGGTTTTCAGGGTTGGAGGACACTAAACTTAGTTTGGGGAGGACCCAGAGCAGCAGGCTTTTGCACCGGTGCCTGTGTCTCTTCTCTCCCTCATAGGCTTCCATGCCTGCCCCTTTGATAGAGCTGGCAGTGGTAAAGATGGGACTGAGGCCTAGATAATCCTTCAAAGGCTTTTGCTTCTCTAGATTGAGTTCTCCTTTTTTTCTTCACTACAAAGTGGCTTAGCTGTGGAGAGAGTAGGCCATTTACACCTCAAGACCAGCAAAACTTTTTCAGATAAAGAAGGTGGTATCTGTCTGTGGGGGCCAGCCTTGTGATCCTGGGGAAGCTGCAGGGCAGAGGTGGAGTCATGGAGTGTCTGCCCCAAGTCTTTGAAGGCAGCTCAGCAGAGGTTGGCACCACAACACAGCTGTTTTACATAGTCCCTCCCTCCTCTTTTGGGACTCTGGCAATGATGCTCAGAATTTTCTTTGTAAACCTTCCCCTCTTTCTTGATGATCTGAAACGTTAGATTTGTTCTCACCAGAGGTTTTGAAGTTCAAAGATGTTGGCTACATCCAAGACACATCTAAGACTCTCACTTCTTTCCCTCTTTCAAGTGTAATTCCTGTAGTTCCCCTAATCTCCTGAGAGTTGGTCAGTCCATTCTGGTGGTAGCCTCCAGAAGATGTGAGATATGTGGGTAGCATTCGGACTTTGATCTTTCTTTTTGCCGTTGACTTTTAGAGTCTGGTGCTTAGAGGGTACTTGATAGCACATGTCAGAGGAGATCCAGTTTTCCACTTTCCACTTTCTCAAACAGAAGTTGGGCCTCTCCAAGTCTCAGGTTCTCAGTGGAATGCTGCCAGTTAGTTGCACCACTTGAAGGCTACTCTTAGGATCCAGAAGAACCTGTAATTTGTATCTTTCCCTGGCATTGTGTCTGCTGTCTTGGTGGAATTCCAAGCATGAATCCTGCCCTCATGAATCCTGAGCTGTGCAGGAATGCAGCCTTCAGTTCAGCAGCCAGCAGCAGTGAGCATTGATTTTCCAATCCATCTTAGTCCCTGGAGATGCCTTGATGCTCCCTAGTTGTTAGTGCTGTTCTGGTTGTAATTCCTCATCTGAGGCAGATTCACCCATTTTCCTCATTGTTGATAAAGAATTTTCTTGTTTCTTAGATGTAGAGCCTTTGTCTCATCTTTGGGTGGTGTTGCACACTTGTGACCCCAGCACCTGGGAGGCTGAGGCAGGTGGACCATGAGTTTGAGGCCTGGGCTATATAGTGAGACTCTGTCTTAAAAAATCCAACAGGAGGTTGAGGAGGCAGCCCAGTTGGTAAAGTGTTATGTCAGTATGGAGGCCCAAGTCCAAGCCCAGAACCCAGAATAAAACAACAAAAAATGTGCATTGTGGTATGTGCTGGAAAATGAGACAAGAGGATCCCTGGCCAGCCACCCTAACAAGGTGGTTGGTTCCTAAGGAATGATGCCTGAGGTTGACCTTTGGCCTTCACATATGAGTGCACACAAGTAGATGTCCACCTGCACTCACACATGCAGCCATAGGAATGCATGTACTCATGCACACATACACATAAGCATGAACAAAAAGGTCACCACCACCTCAAAACAATCCAACCCATCCCTTCTGCCCCAACAGAATCTATTTCTCTATCTGTCACCAGTGACCCACCTTGTAAGAGACTTTCCTTAGGCATAAGATCTCTAGATGCCACATTATTTTATGGCCTTTCTGCTCACAACCACCCATGCTTAGCTCCTTTCCTGTGCCTTTTGACTGGGGTCTTCCCTGATTGGCAGCTCATACCCCAGCTTTTGGCATCTCTTGTGTGTCTTGTACCACTGCATGCACAAACCCTTTCCCTTTTACATAACGTGAGAACCTGATCTTGCCCACTTGGCATCACGTGACTTGTAAATAAACAGAATCTTCCCATAATGCTTTTTGTTGGGAGCATCAGGTTAATGTTGATCTCAGCTTGAGGTTGTTTCTCCTGAGTCCTTGCACTGAATCTGGCATTTTATTTAGCAGCTCATGCCTCTTGTGTATGAAAATGACTGGTGGCTACTTGGAAAGTGTCAGAACCTGTCAGTGCCAATTTGTGAAGCATATTGGCATCATGTGCCTGAGGTCCCAGCTCTTTGGGGGACTTTTGCAGTTTACTAAAATAATATTCATGTCCGTTTTTCTGCAGTAGGTGGTCATGGATGTGTGTGTTCTTGGCTCCAGCTGACTTTGCCGTTAACAGTAACTCTGCCATTATGATTGGAAGAATAGTCATTAACACATCATTTACTTCACCTGTGACTAAAAATTCAGGGACTAACAGCACTCATACAGTAAACAATAAGGATCACAGCAGCCCACTTACCCTGGCCCTTGGAGACTGAGTGGTTGGGACCCAAGATTGTGTGACTACAGCTTGTAGGTTTTCCCGGTGTGAACTCTCCAGGCCTCCACTGTGACCTTGTTTAGGAATGACTAGTTCCCCAGGGAAGGTCCTTGAAGATTAAGAAAGCAGCTATGTTCCATATGGGGCTCTGTGTGACTGTGTGTGTACACATGTATACGTACATATATAGTCCAGAGGCTAGCACCAATTGTCTTTCTCTACATTTCTGTTTTATTTTGAGACAGATTCTTGCATTGAGCTTGGAGCTTACTGGATGAACAAGACTGGCTGGCTAGCAAGCTCCACCTCCCCAGCACTGGGATTACAACTGAATGCCACCATGCTTGGCTTCTTACCTGGTTGCTAGGGATAGAACCCAGGTCCTGACTGAGCCATCTCCCTGGTCCCTCATCAGTCTCTTAAACATTTTTTTTAATTTCATAAACATGTGGAATATATTTGAAATAGTAGGATCTTATTTCAAAGGAAATAAGAGAAAAGACATCTATAATTTCATAGCTAACAGCAATTCCTTAATCTTGTCAAATACTTAGTGAGTGTTCACATTTCCATTCAAAGCAACATTTGAAGAAGAATCCGAATAAGGCCCATGCATGCAATCAGTGGGAAGAGCTCTTACATTTAGTTTAGTCTGAATGCTTCCTTATCTGTCTCTGCCTCTACTGTCCTCATTCTCTCTGACCCACTGGTTGAGCCTGGGTGGTTGGTTCTAGAACATTAGTTCCAGAAGTTTTTCTGAGGATCATGAGTGTGTGTGTGTGTGTGTGTGTGTGTGTGTGTGTGTGTGTGTGTGTGTGTGTGTGTTACATTCAGGAGACAATTTTTGAACAAAGGCAACTACTGTAAGCACTGCTGTAATAGTGCTTTGTACCAGTGCAGGCTCATTGGTTCTAGGCTCTGTGTTGATGTAGTATGTGGGTTGTCTAATGCTCACTGCACTCTTACAGACAGACACACTGTTTCTAGGTTCTGTGTTGATGTAGTGTGTGGGTTGTCTAATGCTCACTGCACTCTTACAGACAGACACTCTGTTTCTAGGTTCTGTGTTGATGTAGTGTGTGGGTTGTCTAATGCTCACTGCACTCTTACAGACAGACACTCTGTTTCTAGATTCTGTGTTGATGTAGTGTGTGGGTTGTCTAATGCTCACTACACTCTTACAGTCATTCTGTTTCCAGGTTCTGTGTTGATGTAGTATGTGGGTTGTCTAATACTCATTGTACTCTTACAGACAGACACTCTGTTTCTAGCCCCTGTGTTGATGTAATATGTGGGTTGTCTAATGCTCACTGTATTCTTGCAGACAGACGAGGGAACTAAGGCCAGGGAGGGATGAGTTGCCTGCCGATGTTCCCAGGGTTCCTTCCTGCCACTGCTCTAGAGTATGGGCTTTGCTGAACTCTCTTCTGCACCAGCTGGGTGCCTGGGTTCTGGTTTATGTCACAGAGTGGTGTCGTTCAGCAGAGGATGGTGCTGTACCCTGCTGTTCACACAGTGCATCCCATCTGCTATACTAAATGGCTTTACCCGTGTGGAGGTCTCATATCTAGGGCTGTCTCTGACCTGGAAGTCTGCAGCATTTGAGAATGAACAGATGAACTTCCACAGAGACACACTTGGAAGATGAGCCAATACTCCTTTTTGGGCAACAGATAAAAATACTTGTAATTATAGTGGCTGGTTTCAGCTCCTCAGCTCTCCACTATTTTGGGCCCTTGTTTGCTTTCTCCCTTTAGGCAGGAAGTGGCTTCCTGAAGCACTTCTGGGCCTGTAGCAGCAGTTGTCTTGTCTTGACGGAAGAGGTTCAGAAGATACAGTCCTATCCTGTTAGTGTTGGGTGTGCCTGGAGAGGGATCAGGGCTGTTGTGAATACTGGATGGGCCAGCCTTCTCTCACCCAAAAATCCTGCAGCTTGAATGTGGAGTTATACAAACTTCAGAGAGAGCAGGGATCTGATGGGGCCTTTGGGGTCCAAGGTTTGCCAGCCGTGTGATGGGAGTCTCTCTGGCTAAGGCTCTGCAGGGCATTGGAAGGCTGCTGATTTGTGTGTCAGTAATCCTTCAGTATACTGTCACCTCACTTCATTTTCTCAGATGTACACCCTGGCACAGGGTTCAGGGGAACTTTCCTAACTTGACCCCTCTTCCATTTTCCCGTTCCCTCCCCCTCCTCATCTTTCCTTATTCTCTTCTTTTCATCTTTAAGGTCTCACCAGAAGAAGGGTGTGGAGGTGAGTGCCTGTAATCCCAGCACATGGGAGGCTGGGGTAGGGGCCGTATAAGGTTGAGGCTAGCCTGGGCTAGTGAACATTTTTTTTGTTTGTTTTGTTTTAAATCAAAGTCATTCTGTAAATCTCTGGCCACTCTTCTACTCTTGTAGATTCAGTCCCCATGTTCCCTGTTAGCATCCTTTGTATCCTGTCTCCTAATCCTGATGGGGAAGTTTTCTCTTTACTGGCCTTGACTGACTGTTCTCATTTTGTTCTTTCTTTCCCCAAGTCCTCTCTGCTGTAAACCCAGCAAATGGCTGTGGGGTCCCACTCATTGTCTTATTATACTGTTAGAGCCCAGCATCCAGCAGGACCCCTGGCATTTGACTGTTTAACTGAATAATGTAAACAGCATTTTTGTTGAAGACCACAGGAAAGCTGGTTCACACTGGCTCTGACAGACACAGTACATGAATTTATTAAGTCCTATGTCATTTTTCTCTCTCTGGACAGATGGAGAGTACATTTCTTAGTGTTCTTCATGCCTAGGTTGGGACCATGTTACTTATTCAGGTCACTGAGATCTAAGTAGAACTGATGATGGCTATCCAGACTAGAGGGTGGAAGAGCTGGGATTGTCTAGGTTCTTGCTTTTCTTGAAGGGTACCCCTGGGAGCTGTGGATTCTCTGTACCCCAGCACCAAGATGACACTAAACTGTGTCCCCAGTTGCTGCTTGGAAGGAAGCTTTGCTGATTTTCTGCTGACCACTATAATCTTTGTAAAAGCAGGAGTGGAATTTTATCTGTTCAGCCAGGGAGATATTGGGGTACTTGCTTTTGCTGAAGAACATAGCCTATCCTGACTGTCTTCAGTCCAGGACAAAGTATGATTTTAGGTAAATCTAGCTGGCTCTTGGGATGTGAGCTGTGTCATTAGACTGCTGTTTCTCTTTCATCCTTGCCTCTATGATGTCTGGGTTGAGTTAACTCTGGGTAGCCCCCACCCCCATCCCCCTGAGCAAATGTTTTCTTCCAGGTTCATGTTCAGAAAAGACAAGACTTTGCCTTTTAATTCCTGGCAACAGCTTTGAGTTAACACTGGCAATCAGCCGAGGCTCCACTCTCACTGATCAGTGTATGACTTCTGTGCTTAGACAGAGAATAGGTATTGGGATGTGCGGCTAGGGGAAGTAGTTGCTGCGGAAAACAGTCAGCTCAGGTTTACATTAGCTCTCAGTGAATGAATGAATGAATGAATGAATGAATGAACAAATGAGTGTATGGCAGATGAATAGACTTCCCTGGACTTTTGGGACCCCTATTCTACCAGCAGAGTGTGTTTCCTCCAGGTTTAAAGCATCACCTGATCAAGAATGCAGGAAAGTGGTCACTGGCAATACCTGAGATCTTGCCATGGAGGGGAATGGTTTGTACATCCTGTCAGCCAGGGTGGAGTAGGGTAATCTAGGTTGCAGGGAGAGCATGTGCAAGTTTGATGGGCTGAGGCTGTGTTTAGGCAGCTGGCTGATAGACTCAGGAGTGAGACAGGTACAACACCTTCAGTTCCTCATTAGTTGCAAGGTTTGTTGTTTTTAATGTTATTTTTTTTTAGTCAGCATATAAAATAGTTGTTTTATCACAACATTTTCATAGGTGTGTGTCATTGTCCTTGTACACCTCCACTTCTCCACTACCCTTCCTCTGTTCCTCTTTGCTCTCATAAATTTTTAAAATTTTAGATATGATAGCTAAAGTTTCTTTTTAATACGTGTATGTGTGTGCATGTGAAGTCAGAGGACAATTTCATCTGCCTCTATTGAGACAGGGTCTCTCATTGGCCTGGAGGTCACGAATTAGGTTAGACTGGCTGGCCAGTGAGCCCTGGGACACCCCTCTCCCCATTTCCACCTGCCTGGGAAGTTGTATGCAGGCTCTGGAGGTCACACGTGGGTCCCTGTGCTTGCAAGGCAAAAACTTTACTGACTGAGCTGGCTTCTCAGCCTGGTTAATGGTTTTTTTTTTTTTTTTTTTTTTTTTTTTTTTTTTTTTTTTCCTGAAAATGATACGATGGAAGCTTCCTGCTTCCTTTATCCTTTCCTCTCTCCCTTAGTCCTCTCCACCACAGACTCCCTCCCACTTACTGGCTGTTCTCTGTCACTTGGTAGAAATTCCCTTCTATCCCTGCCAGCTGTTCTCTTCGGATCCCTTTAGGGAGATTTCATTTGTCAGGCAAGCCAATGATGCCAAAGGCGACTGTTGTGGGTCCTGAGGCATGTGGTAAAGATTTCAGCCTCAATGGTTGGCAGGGCTTGGCTTGGGAAATGTCTGGGAAAGTGTTGCCTCAGGTTCCTGTCACTTCAGAAATGGCCCTTGATGTGTGATCCCCAGAGTTGGGCTTGACTTCTGATAGTGAATGCTTTTGTTTGTTTTATCTGAAGGGTCTAAAACCTTCTGTCATCTGCTTGTCTCTTTTAACATGAGGTTGACACAAAGCGTGGTGGCTTTGGTGTTAGGTTTACAAAGATCAGAGGTTTGATTTGTCCCAGGTGTGTGTGACATATGGGCAACATTAGGAATGTTCACCAGAGACCCACTCACCTCAAAATAAATGAATGAATGCATGAATGCTTTAAACATAAACTAAAGTGATCTAAATCTCCTATACCTCTCCCCCCACCTCTCGACGCCGCCGCCACCCTTTTAAGTTTTTTTTTTTTTTTTTTAGACAGATTTCACTGTGTAACTCTGGCTGTTCTGGAACTCACTATGTAAACCATGCTGGCCTTGAACTCACAGAGATCCACTTGACTCTGCTTCCCAAGTGCTGGTATTGACATCTTTCACCACCAGAATAGGCCATTGAGACCCCCTGCTATGACCTGCTATGTCAACTGTCACACTGGGTCTGCCATTTGATCTTCAGATCCACCTAATACAGTGGGTAGGGGTGGAAACTAAGACTTAGAATGGTTGACTGGAAGCTTCCAGGGGCACAGCCATGGACCAGTGTCCCAGTTCTGAGATCCCATCACTTCCCAGTTCCATCCATTTGGCTTTGCAAAGCTGTCACTATGAGATGTTATGTTCTCTTGGAGGTCCAACTTCCAGGAATGTGCTGTGGCTGTCTCCACCAGAAGACTTGTACTAGGCACGCAAGGATTCAGAGTTGGGCTAGGAATGACTGCGTTTATTACAGAGCAAATTCATCAAATGAATTGTATAGCTCAGCTAATGACTTATCTTGGACCCAGTAGCTTTGTAGAAAGAGTAAACATTTTTGTTTAATCTTCTTTGGAGGTGTGCTAGAGTGGATTTAAAAGAAAAAAGCAGCCTGACTCTTGCTCCTTTAAGAAGCTGCATGCATCTTTCTTGGTGATTCTGAGGTCTTTGTTGGACTGACTGGCTGCATTTAACCCAGGTTTGTTTACAGGTGTGTTTTGGGGCACTTGATGTGTCTTGTTTGTTCTGTACACTCTTTGCACTGTCCTTTTACAGAGGGAGCCAAGGCACCGTAAGCTTGAGAGTGTTTAAAGCCACATAAGTGCTCAATGATAAAAGGCGAAGTCAGATTCCAGAAGCTCATAGCCATTCTCCATTGAAAACATCCTGTGTCCATATTGCAAATGATTGTGGTCTATTACTACATTGATCATGGTGGGAAGATCCAACATCAGGGCCCGGGTGTGTGTCCAGGCCCTGCTACTTCAGGTCTTTGAGTCTTAAGCATCATTAATTATAGCTTGAGTATAATCCCTTCTCTCCTTCCCTCCTCACTTCCATGTTTGACAAGGTTTCCTGTAGCCCAGGCTATCATCAAACACTGTGTAGCTAAGGATGACTTTCAGTTTCTGGTCCTCTCAGGTGTCTCCATGGGTATTTAAACCCAGAACTCTACTTAGCAAGAACTCCAGTGGCTGAGCCATGTCCCCAGCCCCAGGGATGACCATCTCTAATGCCTCACCTGTAAATGAATGAGCAGTCACCTGTACCACTGTCCCCCTACTACTTGGCAGAGGCACATGCTGTGGTGGGACCCCCTTTTTGTCTCATTACTTTATGGGATGGATTTACTGTTACTCCTGAGGTGACTAGTTCTGAGTCCTGTCAAATACAGAACAACCCAGTTGAACTTTTGCCTTGTGCCCTCCTTCTCTGGTAGAGTAGGTGATGGCCATTCACTCAGGAGGAATGTCTTACTCTGATGCTAGGGAGCTCCGCAGTCACTAGTGCTCCCTACCCTCTACCCTCAGTGTGGGAGTTTAGGTGGCTCCAGGCTGTACCAGCAGGAGGCACCATCTTTTGATCCCTGCAGCTGCCTGGTCCATGTTCCAGGATGAGTCATAGTTCTGGGTTCTGTCAATTACAGTTCAGACCTGCTTGTACCCCAGGTTGGCTCCTTGATTTTCTTGTGGCTTATAGTCATGTGACTGAGGACAGCTCACCCCACCAGGAGCATGCTCTGGACCCTGGCATGGAAAACCATAGGAGAAGGTGCTTTCATCCCTACTTTTGCTGCATCTTTACTCTGTCCACCCATGATTGACTAGAAACGAATTCTGAGCAGCGGGGACACTGGCTTTGTTTTGGCCATGCTGTACTCTGTGTCACTGTCAGAACTTGACTAAGAGGCTGAGCTTTTCAGATTTGTTTCTAGTCTTGGTTGGAGACATTTCCAGAATTCCTGAACATTTTCTCCTTCCTGCTAACCCAAGAACTTCATCTTCCCAAGTCATGCGAGATGTTCTTAGTTTCATTTTTTCAGGGAATAATCAGCATCTTCCTGCCTTTCTGGAGCGTCTGCTGATGGAGGCAGCACCTGAACACACCATCTCCTGGGGTTCCTAATGGGATGTGCAGGCTCTGCTTCCAGCGCAGATGCTCAGCCTCACTAGGGCTGGCTGTCAGCCTCTCCTCTACAGGGACAGGTGCTTTTCTTTTCTTTTCTTTTCTTTTCTTTTCTTTTCTTTTCTTTTCTTTTCTTTTCTTTTCTTTTCTCTTCCTTCCTTCCTTCCTTTCTTTCTTTCTTTCTTTCTTTCTTTCTTTCTTTCTTTCTTTCTTTCTTTCTTTCTTTCTTTCTTGGATACTGTTAACTTTATTTCTAATTTTTATATTGTTAGAGTTTTTTATTTATCATTATATGTACCTTACTTTTAAAAAAATTATTTTATATTCCAGCTGCAGTTTCCCCTCCCTCCTCTCCTCCCAGTCCCTCCCCAAAACCCCCTCTGTTCCCATCCCTCAACCCACTCCTCCTCTGTTTCTGTTTAAGAAGGGGCAGGTCTCCCATGAGTATCAACAGAACATGGCATATCAAGTTGCAGTAAGACCAAGCACCTTCCCATGTATTAAGGCTGGGCAAGGTGACCCAGTATGAGGAAGGAGGGTTCCAAAAGACAGTAAAAGAGTCAGAGAAAGCCCCTGTTCCTGCTGTTAGGAGTCCCTCAAGAGGACCAAGCTACATAACTGTCACATATGTGTAGAGCGCCTAGGTCAGTGACAGATGCTATTCATAAGCTTCTCTTCCTCTTATGGTGGCTTTAATATGCTTCACATTCACTGTACACTGGCAGCTTTAACACACCCCACCCTCACTGCACCCTGGTGGCTTTAACATACCCCACCCTCACTGCACCCTGGTGGCTTTAACATACCCCACCCTCACTGCACCCTGGTGGCTTTAACACACCCCACCCTCACTGCACCCTGGTGGCTTTAACACACCCCACCCTCACTGCACCCTGGTGGCTTTAACACTCCCCACCCTCACTGCACCCTGGTGGCTTTAACACACCCCACCCTCACTGCACCCTGGTGGCTTTAACACACCCCACCCTCACTGCACACTGGCGGCTTTAACACGCCCCAGCATCACTGCACACTGACGGCTTTAACACACCCCAGCATCACTGCACACTGGCAGCTTTAACATGCCCCACACTTACTTCATACTGGTGGCTTTGCCCTGCTTTGGGAAGAGTCCCCATTTTCTTTTGTGTGTGTGTGTGTGGTGTGTGTGTGTGTGTGTGTGTGTGTGTGTGTGTGTGTGTGTGTGTGTGTGTTTGAGACAGGGCTTCTGTGTTTCAAAGTCCTGGCTGTCTCTGGAACTCATTCTATAGATCAGGCTGGCCGGAATCCACCTAGATTCACCTGTCTCTGCCTCCCGAGTGCTGGGATTAAAGCAGTTCACCACCACTGCCTGGTGTGAGTCCCTGTTTCTTTAGTGAAGGAGACTGAATTTAGTTTTGCTGACTTCTTACTCTTTACCAACCTCTGCTTAGCCCCCACCAGGTGGTTAAAAGCTTCATTTTCTTCTTGAATTTTTGTGTGTATCTGTGTCTATATGGATCTCTCTCTCTCTCTCTCTCTCTCTCTCATATCTCTCTCTCATATCTCTCTCATTTATGTTAGAGTATAACTACTCTAACATAAATAGAAGATACTTTGGGTATCTTCTCAATTGCTCTTATGTTGTGGTTTTGCACCTCACTGCCTGCGGCTCATGATTTAGCCAGTCCATACCCCAGGGTGTGCAACCAGTGAGCCCCAGGGACACTCCTGTCTCCACCTCCCCAGTACTTGTGTTGTAGGTCTGTAATACCACAATCTAGTGTGTGCAGCCAGTGAGCCCCAGGGACACTCCTGTCTCCACCTCCCCAGTACTTGGTTTGAGGTTTGTAATGCCATACCCCAGCTTTTCTGTGTGGATGCTGGGGATTAAACTCAGCTCCTATTTGTGTGGTAGCTATCTCCTAGCCCTCACAATTCCATTTTGAGACAAAGAAAAACAGTTTTTATAAAAACTTGGAGACACTGTTTAGACAGCACTAGCTCCCAGGTGCCCCTGCCTCCCTTTCCTGGTGCTTAAGATGTACAAGCCTGAATGGAGCTCCCAGAAGCTTCCTCCAAGGGAGGACTCAATTCCCACCATGTAACACATACAACTTTTCTCTTTGTATAGAAAACTGGATTGGAATTCTAAAATGTTACCATTTTGTTTTCTAGCTAATAAAAGCTTTCAAAATTGAGGGGAAGTTCCTTACCTTGCCCATGGCCCAGGAGGAGGGCTGGGGTCTCCTCCAAGTGTGAGGTCTGAGAAACAGCCACAGCTCTGTACTTTTCTGCAGAAAAGTGACTGTCAATTTGATGAAAAGTGGTCACACAGAGTGGGTGAGACCAGCTTCAGGCACATCACTTCACACCTGAAACTTTGTATCAGGACTTTTTTATATATAAGAAAGAAATGTACAGTCCCAGAAATGTTTGTGTCACACAGGGCCTATCTGTTCTGTTCATTCTTCTTTGCTTTGCTTTCTAGTCCTTCTGCTCTTCTCTCTCCACTCTCGTTTCCTCCCTCCCTCCACCATGTGAACTTATAGGTCGTTCCAAGACACATTTAGAATTATGAAGTCTTGTGAATGTTTTTTTTGCCTTGAAGCAATACATGTATCTTTTTTTTTTACATGTTGAAAATTTCTTAATGGTTTAAGTAAAAGAAAAATCCTGAACTTTCTGATACCTGAGTAATGCTGACAACACACTTTGAGCTTACATTTCTCCTTGTCTTGAAACCTCCCTATTTTAGACCCCACCCATTTCCTTCTTTCCCCACAGTACTTGGAGGTACTTCTGTTAGAACATTTATCAAATCATGGCTGAGTTCCCTCAGCTCTGGAACCTCTCCTCCTCTCTTCCTCTTCCTTCATTCACTGCTTAGTGCTGAGTTTGGCCCAGGAGAGAGTTTATGAACCAGTTAATACTTTTGATAGTTTTCTTTCAGCTTCATTAACTTCAGGCCTTTCTAAATTCTAATAAAATTGTCCCCCCATCAACAAAGTGGTTAAAACAATATTGGGAGAAGGTATAACATAAGAGAAATAAATTATAGGAGAAAGACAAAGCATATGCCCTTAGCATGGCCTGTCTATATTCCAGACACATTGTCCAGATCTGCTTGGCCTGTGGGTATGTCTTGGGGGCAGGAAGGGTCTTGGTTATGCTATTTGATGTGAGAAGACCTGGTCCACTGTGATTGACTCTGTTCCTTGGCACTGGGTCTGCACTGTAGAGAGGGTTTGCATTCATTTCTCTCTGCCTTTGCCTGTAGTTGAGAAAAGCTGCATGGAGTCCTTGCTGGCCTGACTTGTCTGTAATCTGGACTGTATGTGAACCAACAGAGAGCCTTCCTCCTTTAAGTGCCTTTTGTCAGGGTGTTTTATCGTGGCAACAGAAATGAAACGGAGATGGTGGCAAGCACTGTTACCTTCTGAGCCAATTTAAAAGTACTGTGGAGTGTCATCTTACCAGTGTGTACTGTCTAAAGGCTTTGCAGTTCAAGAGAAGGCTCATGCCAGGGAGAGATCCTCAGGTATGCTGGAATGTTCTGTGTGGGGTTTACAGGTGCATGTTAGTGCTCTCACTTATTTCTTGTGTGTAGGCTTGTGCTGCTGTTCTTTTACATGTCAAAAGTGCTTTGCAAATGAAAAATCAGATTATCTGGAAGTACCAGACTCCTATTCCCACCCACCAGCAGCTTCCTGGAGCCAAGCCATGGCTGAGACATGTCCTTAACTACCCACTGTCCCCATTGTCCCACTCACCCAGTCTGTCCACCCTCTTTCAGTGTCATCAGAAATCTGGCTTTCTAGAAGTGTTAGGAGCTAGTGATACAAGTATGAGTGAATATATGCACATTGATATGCACACACATATATAGAATATGTATATATGCATATACATAAAGAATTTGCAATGATACAGTGTACATGTATACACACCAACATATACACAAGGAATGTACAGTGTGCACATCTATACACACCAACATATACTCAGGTGTGTACATGTATGTAGACACACCCACATATACACAAGGTGTTTATATGTATACAAATATGTACACACGGTATATGTATATACACACACCAACATATACACAATGTGTGTACATGTTTAGACACATATACACAATGTGCACATATATACACAGCAGCAAATACACAGGTGTGTACATGTATACACACTCACATATATACAGTAAGTACATGTTCACACACTGACTACATACATATACTATTCTGAAAATAATTTTCTGTCTTTTTCCTGTCCCTCTCATCCTTTCCTCCTCTCTTCCCCCACCCCCAATGCTTGGGATCAAACCAGGGTGTTCCATGTATTAGGCAAGTAGGCAAGAGCTCCACCGAGGTGCCACAATAAAAAACCAAAGTGCCCCCCTCCTCCTTTTTAAAGCAAAGTCTGGCTGTATAGCCCAGGCTGGCCTCAGACTTGCCATCTTTATGTCTTTGCCAACCAAGCCATCATTGTTTGCTCTGGGACTGTTGGTAAGGCTGTTGTTGATTACTTATATTGGGTATAACATGAGTAATTTATTCTCACTGGTGTAAAGCCCAGGATAGCTCTCTTGAGTAAGTGGCCATTTCTTTCAAGTGTCTGCCCTGGCGTCCAGGAAGCTCATCAGAATTGTTGGCTCTTTTCACAGCAGGTGTGGAAACTATTTTGTTACCTTCATCTGTTTGCTGTCTCTCATATTACTATACCATAACATGGCAATATTACTGTAATTCAGTTGTTGATAAATGATCATATTCATTCACCTGCAGTGTTTGTAGAGTGTGGTTTTGTGAGAACATTCTGAAAATCTCAGCTTTATCCAGAATGTTTTATTCACAAAGCTGCCTAGATCATCTATTTCAGCCATGTGGGTTACTAATGTTCCAAGAATGAGAATATAATTAAAATACACTTAACGCTAAAATGCAACTGAACATAATTTGATCTTCGATAATTTAGAAGGCAGTTAAGGAACTTGTCATGCCTCAGGGCCATAATTATGAACATCACTTATCTTAGTGTGACACTATAAAAAATCTGGTTATATCAGCTTTCTGATTATTTGAAATCTGTGGAAACTAGATTTATAGCTTATACATGCAGTGTGCATATAGGTCTTTTGAACCCCACAGAAGTGGTTCATATATGATGTCATAGCTGATGAGTGTCAAAAACGGGAGGCAGATGGATTGCAGTGTAAAGAGTTCAGATCTCTAAACACTCACCCTTCAGTGCCCACCTGTGCAGCGTGTTAGGAAGAAAAGGCTCTGCCTTTTAGTGTCCTGTGAAATACAGACATGCATATAAGTATATTTTTAAAAAGTGGCAAATGCTTCAGCAGCCAAAATGAAGTGAGGAGACAATGTGCCAGGAAACAGCATCTCCTTTGGAAGGAAGAGTGTGGGTGGCTTGGGGTAAGGAAAGAGCCAAGGATGTCTAAAGCAGCCTGAGCTAAGGTTAGAGTTTTTGTCATCTTTATCCTTATGGTGATGTGTAGGAGGCAGTGGTGGTAGAATTGATGGAGGAAGAAGGGATCAAGTAAGGGGATAATGGAGGAGGAAATAAGAGAGGAGATGCTAGGGATGGGTGTGTAGAGGGAGGTGATGAAGATGATACAGTGATAAGGCCAGGGATGAAAGTGATGGACGGTGGTGGACGGTGATGGGAGGGGGGAGAAGAGTTGTTTGGGCATGATAGTGAGAGAATAATGCAGGGTAGGTAATGGAGGAGGAGGTGATGGAGGTGATGGGGATAGGAGATGGAGGAGGTGATGAAGGTGATGGGGATAGGAGATGGAGGGGGTGATGGAGGTGATGGGGATAGGAGATGGAGGAGGAGGTGATGGAGGTGATGGGGATAGGAGATGGAGGGGGTGATGGAGGTGATGGGGATAGGAGATGGAGGAGGTGATGGAAGTGATGGGATAGGAGATGGAGGAGGTGATGTAGGTGATGGGGATAGGAGATGGAGGAGGAGGTGATGGAGGTGATGGGGATAGGAGATGGAGGAGGAGGTGATGGGGATAGGAGATGGAGGAGGTGATGGAGGTGATGGGGATAGGAGATGGAGGAGGTGATGGAGGTGATGGGGATAGGAGATGGAGGAGGTGATGGAGGTGATGGGGATAGGAGATGGAGGAGGAGGTGATGGAGGTGATGGGGATAGGAGATGGAGGAGGAGGTGATGGGGATAGGAGATGAAGGAGGTGATGGAGGTGATGGGGATAGGAGATGGAGGAGGTGATGGAGGTGATGGGGATAGGAGATGGAGGAGGTGATGGAGGTGATGGGGATAGGAGATGGAGGAGGAGGTGATGGAGGTGATGGGGATAGGAGATGGAGGAGGTGATGGAGGTGATAGTGACACGGCTGATGCAGAAGGGTGCAGGAGGTATTGATGTTGGCTTCAGCACTTTTGGAGTATTTCTGTGTTGAGTACTTTCATATTTAATCCGCATGCCCACCCTTTCAGAGTAAATGCCATGTGTGATTGCCTGTTTTATAGACGAGGAAGCCAAGGAATGAAGAGACTAGTAAGTACATGCTGCAAAAGATGGGGGTGGGGTCTGGGAAGATGGTTCAAGCATGAGGATCTGAGTGTGGTTCCCCCAGCACCTGTGTCAAAGCTGGACACGACAGTTGTGTGTGTACCCAGAACTGAAGCAGGGCCATGGGCAGAGACAGGAGCTCATTGGCCATCCACCCTGACTGGATTAATGTGCTCCAAGTGTAGTTAGAGCTCTTGTCTCAAAAGATTAAGGTGGAGAGTCTCAGAGGAAGACACATGGCATGCACCTGAGGACTCAACATATACACACATGTGCACATCCTCACATGAACACACACACCACACACACACACACACACACACACACACACACACACACACACCACCACAA